>NC_134474.1:74164000-74669088 GCF_964194025.1 Convolutriloba macropyga | reverse complement strand
CACTAAGCTGGGGGGGGGGGGACAGAATAGATCCCAAATATCAACCAACAAAATTAACTTATTGTGAAGGAAACTTTACCTTAGTAATACTATGATTCTATATCATTTTGTTGTGAAATTATCAATTCCTCCATATGAACCCATTTTAATAGCTTCGTACAGTGAAATAATCATTCAGGAGTTCATTTTTTAAAAAAAATTTGTGCTTTCTATATTTCTGTGCTTTAGAAACAATCAGTTGAAAGTTTCATAGCCGCAAAGATACTAAACTTAATTCCCGGATATTTTCCGTTTGTGCCTCACCCAGTACGTTTTGCTTCCCCCGCTATAGAGCAAGTGCCATTTAAGTAAAAAAATGCCACATAGGTCGGGGGTTGCAAATAATATGCACCCACTGAGCTGGGGTGCACAAATGGAAAAGGTTCTAACTCTCAATTGCTAGAATTTAAAAGTTTTTATCAAATTGTTTCAAAAAAACAGAATAGATCCGTTTTTTTTCACCGCAAAACGTTCAAGTTAAACTTTTCGTTCCTAAACTTAGATTTCTAAGAAATTGATTCGTCAATAATATATTTCGTTATTAAAGTGAAATGTTGGGAAGAATGAGAAAACAGATGCCTTAAGTCCCCCAATCATCTGGTCGTAAAGTGATTCCATGAGTGCGTTGTTGTTTGATACCACAATATCACCAACTATCAGCATAAGTCGCTCCGCATCCAGCTGAGAAAGACTGGCACTCGACCTGTACAAACTCTGCCCCATCCCACAAAGAAGTAAATTTGCAAAAGTGTTCAATTTAAGCATCTCCTTTGGATTTATTCTGTTTGCCCCCCCCCCCACCAGCTTGGCGGGCATTTAACATTTACATCCCCCCTCAAGTCGCACGTGCTATTTTTGCATAGTAAGGTGCTACATAACAACGCATAAGTAAGTGAGGGTCATAAAAAAGGGGGCCGAAACAGAATAGATTCTCTCCTTTTTGCGCGCCCTCTTTCGCTCTTTCTTGACATTGGTTTCATCACCATCAGCATGCCTGTCTTTTAAATTGCCCGGGTTGTTCACAATTTGTTGGCATAACTCATACAACTCGAGTAGAAGATCTATATCCATGGAAAAAGGTCACAAGGAAAACTTTTAATTTGAGCTTGATTACTATTGAGCACGTGCTCTTTAATTGCAGGGATAAAAGAAGTAGAATCATTTCCATTTAGATCACATTCTTCCCGGTTATGAGAGCGATCTTGAAGACTCGTTCGCACAACAAGGATCCGTGGAATCTAAATTGTGCTCTTTCTCACCATACAGTTTTCGGGTCTTTCCCATTATAGCCCCCATTATGGTATATTTACCATGATTGGGGCGTATAGGTTATCTGACCACTAAGTTTGGGGTCCACTCGTTAAAACACGCTATAGTTTATAGAGTTACAGATAATGCTATTTAAAAAACGGATCTTTTCAAAAATTCTCAAGCGCCATTTTTGCTAATTAGGACCAAGCAAAAATGGATCTGAGATTGTATATTAATTCCGTTTCGCAATGTCAATACACAGACTTTGCATGAGTTTAGCGGAATTGGATTACACTCAAAAGGTAGTTTACTCTGAAGGGAAATTAGTAATCCGATTCCACAAATATAGAACATAGCCGGTAGATTGCTCGAAAATAGCAGCCATTCACAAGCAAGACGCACATCGTGGTTTAAGCAGAAATAACAAAAAAACTGACAGAATTTGTCTCTAAGTGTCAAAAAGAGCTCTAAATTGCTGTGCAGCTTCTGTCAAATTCGAAAATTTAAATCAGCATCTGAACTGCAAGCTATACAGCTGAATAATAATGCCAGCAAGAAATTGTTCTACCGAAGGTTGTTAACCTAATGCACTATGACTTAATGGCCGAGCACTATCGGTTTATCCTTTTTTGAAATCGTGAGTTAAGTAAAACGAGATCAGAAACCAAAGCAAAACAAAAGGCATAGCAGTACAAATCCTGACACAATTAAAGATTTCTCATTGACAAAGTGAATAATTCATCCTACAATGAGCAAAAAAAGTGTAGGATAACAACTTACATAGACCTGTGACAATAAAGTGGAAAAATTAGCAAAACGAATAGCTGCATCCTAACACAAAATCGCAACCAAGAAAGTGAATGTTTGTTCAAGCACCGTTATCTCATTCTATTTTAAAATTGGAGTGAAAAATTTGCACGCTGCAAATTCACTCTCTGTTTCACTCCTCTCGTTTGGGTGTGACCAAAATCAGTTCTCCAATTTGACTTCACAAATCATAAAAATCTGTGAACAGTTCCTAAAAAACATAGCCGGGAAATTACCCGAAACTACTCAAGTAGAAAACCAACCATCTTCACTGATTTGGTACATCTCTTATTTGATA
This sequence comes from Convolutriloba macropyga, assembly GCF_964194025.1. Classification (NCBI taxonomy): domain Eukaryota; kingdom Metazoa; phylum Xenacoelomorpha; order Acoela; family Convolutidae; genus Convolutriloba; species Convolutriloba macropyga. The sequence continues at coordinate 74,666,693 of NC_134474.1, read as the reverse complement.
ACACCTAATGGCCTAATTGAACAATTTGAAACCACAACCAGCAAATTTGCTTGAAAAAAAATAATCGACAAAAACTAAAAAAAACATCTGATAAAAATTACTTCAATTTGCAAGTATGCAATTATAAAGCATTGTTTTAAAGATGTCGTAAAATAGAAGTACAATTAGTTGGTACCAAATTAATACCGATTAACGGACAGTGTATTAGGCTCAAAAAAAGAAGACGAGCAAAGGAGAGTTTAACTGGAAACGAAAGGAAAAGAAAAACAAGATTTTCTATAAAATTCAAAGAACTCTCTTTAAATAAGACTAAAACGCAAACTCAAAACTACTGATCGCAAAATTATTTAAAGAAAAATTTTGCTAGATCAGTAATCCAGGCAATATTTTAGAGAGAAAATATCAATAAAAAGCAAGTTAAAAAAGCAAAAACGAGAGAACCTAAAAAACTTAATTAAGTAATTTCACTGTAAAGTGCGTTGTCCAGTTTTAAAATGTCACTTTATTTTAAAATCACCTAGATTTGCTCTACATTAGCAACCGATCTAAAAAAACAACTGCGAAGACCCTAATTTCGAAGAAATGGTCAATAAACTCTGTACTACGTGAGTACTTGTTAGGTGTTACAGTAAAGTTTATAGAATTTCTTGTTTTATCATAATATAACCCATGAAATGTTGCTAGACTTATTCCACATGTTATTTCCATTCTTTTCTACTTTGTTCTTGCGGTGCTGAAATAATTGACTCTTCAGTTGATAACTTGATTATGTACATCAAGCAATCTTCATTCTCTGATAATTGCATCTCATATTCATTTGCTCAATTTCAACCCTGATCCCAGTCTCGCTCCGTTTTTCCTTCAAGAAACCATGATGAAAGTAAATTTTCATTCAATAGCGACTCTCGCTCCGCGAAGCTTGCCTACAAATTTTATGTAGGGAATTCGAACCACAAAGTACAGTGAAGATATACTCAAACGCAACATGGCGCAGTCATTAAAGAACAAACGGACTATTCCACTATTCCTACTCAAGACCCCCTTTCCGATGGGAGAAAGAGAGAAAGCAGTCCAAGCTTGCTATGTCAGCCAAGGAGATTATCATCTTAGGTACACTACTTGAATCAAACCTGAAATGTGCAGTCACCTCTGGAAACTTTCTATCAAGAGACGATTCAATGATCTTCAGTGTAATGAAAACTAGAACCTATTGCTAGAAACGCGCAACAAATGATGATTTGTCAAAAACAAATATCAAATGGCTATTTTATTTCGTGGCAAGCTATGGGCACTCACGACAAACATGACAAAACGTCAGTTTCGTTACTATACTTGAGTATCAGGTTCGTAAAGAAACTTTACGCAAACTTCTCCTACATGGTTATCCAACCCAACTACCGGAACTTTAAAATCTCTAAGAAGAAATTTTTGTTCAATCAAGAAATCCAACATTTGACAGAGATATATTTCGAATCGAAAAACAACTGAAGGGCAAGAACATGGAAATTTATTATGGAAAGCTTACAGCATTAGCTGAGCATTGTGAATTACATAACAAAGAGGCAAATCCCATCATATTTGTGCATAAAAAATTTGATGCACCCTAAACTTTTAAAAAGAGCTTCACAAGGAAGCAATGGAACCCCGAAAAACCCTAGAACTGTTAAGGTATCACTGAGACCACATTGAAACAAGCTCCAATACTTTAGCTCCGACCATCGTTCAAGCTATTAATTTTTGAACAAACTCCCATTCATTGGAATGGCTATCAAAATATTTCCTACCCAAATCACCCTCACGTAATTTTGCAGCACTCTACCAGCATTCTGGTTTAATGTGGTCATCCAGCCATAAAGATAAAAGCATTCCAGCGGGAAATCAGTGTAACAATTGTGACTCAGCCAGTCATTTTGCTAGGGTGTGGGAAAAAACAGACTCTTTAACCCCAGTCCTCAAAAAACGAGCGATAAAAAAATCAGTAAAGGCAGTTGAACACAAGACTACAGCGGAAAAATCGGTCAAGTGTTTTGAATCAGAAAATTTAAATAAATTATATGAATCAGAAAAAAGTAGATCCCGTTTTAACATGTTAGCAGGTTTCAATGAAACTGCTGAGAAAACCGAACCCTTGAATATGCCACTCACGATATTTAAGATTGCAGCCATAATGTTGGTTGACTCCGGTAGCGCGTGTAGAGTTCTCAAAAAAAAGAACGGCAAATCGTACAATTTCGAAAGCAAGCGTTCTGTGTGACACTTGTCAAAAAACCCAAACTTCATGTTTTCTCTAATGAGCCGATCGACAACTGTCATTTTTAAATAATGTTTGGAATAGTCCTAAACCAGAGTTCACAGTGGTATCAGACGGTTTGACGCTATTGATTGAACGGGACGTTTTTGAGAAAATGGGTCTTTCAACCACACAAACACATTCTCTCAAATTAATAATTAAAATGATAAGCAATACTACAATACAATGTTCTGCAAAAATGCAAATGGCAAAATGCATTCCTCAACTCATAGCCCGATTTGGCTGCTCAAGGACACCTGTAATTTGCTCAAATTTTCACAAAAGTTTCAACCTAAATATCAAAAGGTAAGAGGAAAACAAAGCAAATTACAATAAAAAATAAAAACAGAATTGAAAAACTAATAAGAGAAAAACCTATTGCAAAATTCCAAAATTGTTGCGACCAATTTTTTTGCTGAAGTTGTTTACATTAAAAGAGGTCAGACTGTAAAATTAGCTTTAAACTTAATTTTTATTATTTATTTTATTCAAAAAACCGACCAACAAAGGTAAAACACTGATACGTTGGTGAATTCAAAGTCGCAAGAACTTAGTGATCCCGCGCCGCAAGGTAATACTTATTTCTTTAATATTGATTTTAATTATGCGTACAGTCAGTTTCATTTACAAACTGAAACAGCCAAAGGTTGTAATTTTGACTTAGTCTAATTTTAATTTATGGCAGGATCCTATCCTTTCAAAACTGGATTTTAAGGAGTGAGAGACAAGCTTGCTAAACTTCAAAAAGCATTGGAGTACATTCTCATTGGACTAATTGATACATTCTGTTGTCAACGCGACATTTTAGGTGTAAGTAAAAGCTCTGCGGAAGACCGACTGAAAAGCGTATTCGATTGTCTCAAATAATAAGATGCGGAACCACTTCGAAATTATTTAGCCAAATGTCATTTCGTTAACACAGGCATAGATTGGAAGGATACCACTTATCACAAACTAGTTTTTCGCCCCGAAAGCAAAAAGTCCCTAATACTATCCTCGAGCCACAAAAAATTTGCTCTTTCCTAGCTTCTGTACACGGTATCAGAAAAATTATACCAATCTTATATCAACTCTGTCACCAGTTCGGCCATTTATACCGAGATCTGAAAACCTCATTAGGATTCAAAACTGTTAAAAAAACACTTCGCATCAATTAAAAAACTCATGGCAAGCACAATCGAAAACTGGCACTAAACGATACTAGGAGCTGCATCAGACAACTGACAGCAGATGGCTGGACAACCGTATATTTGGCCATTCCTTTTCGAAACTATTGCTTACAGTGTAATTCAACTTCAACAATTAGAAAATTTATTGTCTGTAGATTTTTTAAAGATTTTTTTGTGTCGGCAGAAACTAAAATAATTACAGACCATAGAGCACTGCTCTCGATTCTTAAAGAGAACCGTTCAATTAAGTCATAAATTAGTCGTCTAACAATTTCATTTGACCGTCTTATCCCCTACCTATTCTCAATAGCACACTTACGGCGCGGAAGAACGGGCCTCGTTGACTCTATTTCCCGTAACCTTTAAAAGAAAGCTAAAAAGTAGATGCTTACTGGTACTAGTACTAGAAGAAAAAGTCATACTGCAAAAGCTAGATCTGATTTCCGCGTTAGCAGGTTTACAAAAAATATATTCAAAAGTATGAGCACATCGTTTAAACTCACGCTATTTACCTATTTACCCGAGCCGCCCGCCAAGCAAAAAATATGTTCAAATAGCACATATTTTACATCTATTTTAAGAATTGATATTTTCTCACCGCAATCATGCACGACGAAATTTAAGCCACCACTCGCTAGGCGAAATCCAGTAGAGAATCACACTGCAATATAGGCACTTCAAAATATGCAAATTTTGGGCCATAATTACCAGTGAAAAAACCATTCGCACCCTAAAATCCATTTGAAAAATACAATGCATGCCAGATTATTGACGCTAACGGTTTTTCGAAGCAAAAATACTCATACAAAATCAGATAAAACGGCGCCAAATTTAACAAATTACAACTATAGCTCTAAAATTCCCAACAAACAACAAAAACTGTGCCTTTTGTCCAAAGTCAATCAAGAAGCTAGTTGCAATCTTCAAATAGGCACAGACTCAGTCAAACGACAAAAAACAATCACTCACCTTTGACAACATCTATATCAACATAATCAAAAAGATCACTAAATCGACTAATAATTGAACATGTATTGAGCGATATTCCAACCCCCCATCCGACCCACAACTTGTTTTGTTTCTGGTGCACCCAATGTACACCAATTACAGATTGCTGGCAAAACCCGACGTTCGAAAATATAATTCATAAGGTCTTCAGTATATCGGTAACTGCTTCTCTAACCAGTAAACACGCTCTACAAAAAGACTGTTTTTAAAACAACAACGAAATAGAACCACCAGAAAAAGTTAATTACCTAGTCAAGTTTTCAGATGTTCACACAACAATTTCATCATCCTGTCATTCCCTTAACTTTCATCATTTAATTCAGTTGCTTTTATTCTACTCTGTTTTCCAATAAGAAGAATCCTATTGGATTCGAGGAGGAGTTCCACAGCAGATAAAACACAGTTGCATTTGTAGCTCAATTGCTAAAACAAACTAAAAGTGGTAATCCCACAAATTGGTAAAAGCTTGGATTCGCACCTCGAATCCCATTCTACAAACTCTAAGCGGATTTGTGGCTCAGCTACGTATCTCCACAGTCAAGGATATCACATGGCGCAGTCAGCAACCAAAGAACATGCACTCCTTGGAATCGAACCCTTTTGGGAGAAACCGACACTAGAGCCACCTTTGCGATGGGACCGCTGGCAGACCATTTTGAAGTTGGCTATCATGGCAAAAGAGGGTATTTCGATCGACATTCTACTCGAAGATCCCCCAGACAAGGTCATCCTACCTCCTGAACCTATATACGAGGATAATGTTGAAAACAGCACATCCCAGAGCGAAAGAGATCGAAGAATCCGAAACGAGCAACTGAAGAACTCGTGGCTAAATCATTGGCAGAAAATAGAACTCGTAGGTATATTGTGTGGTGAAAAACCCTGGAAATATTGTGATACTAAAGCGGTTTCCCTGACGTATCTCAGCCTGGGGATGGAGGGTAGACGAATATTTGGTTCCCAAGAACCGATTATCCAGATTGATCGGGTAACAACAAAGAATCTTTGGGAAAGTCTCGATAGAGTGTTTACGAAATAACGAATCATCACCTTTGATCGGTATACCTTTCTCACCAGGAAGCAACTGAAGGGAGAACCTGTGGAAAAGTTCTACGGTTGCCTTCGGGAACTGTCATTGAATTGCGATTTAGGAAGCCATGAGGAGTCAATCATTCGTGACTTCTTCATAGCAAACATGCAAGACGGCGAAATCCAAAGGGAATCGCTAAAGGAGACAAGAACAGCGAAAAAAGCGCTTGAAATTGCCATGAACATTGAGATGGGAATACAAAATCAGCTAAAAATATCTGGGACCTCAGCTCTGACTATCACAAATGAAAAAATTACAAGTTCGTCAGTGAACAATGTACAAGGATCTTGGAATAGATCACGTCCATCAACTAACCAATTTGTTAAGCCTACAATTTGTCCAAACTGTGGCTATGGATGGTCAGCCTCATATAGACAAAATTGCCCTGCCCGTGGAAAAAATAGTAAAATTTGTGGTATTGCTAACCACTTCGCCAAAGTCTGTCGAAAACCTAAACACCCATACAAACCGAAACCCCGAGTGAATAATGTAGATGATTCTGTTTCTGAGGCTGCCACAGTGGGTACTTCAGCAACAGCAGCCGAACAAGTCAACAATATAGATAGACTACTCCAAAAGCAAGGTTTTTACGACGCAAACTATGACTCAGATTATGACGACAATGATGATAATTGTGTTGCGACGATTTCAATTAAAAGCGACATTCGAGAAGTGGAACCGGTGAACCTAGACATTTGTGTCGGGAATACGAAGACAAAAGCATTGGTGGACTCGGGGAGCGTGTGCACGATTATCAACAAAAGTCTCGCAAAAACTGTGGTGTCAGAGTGCAAAGGAAGCTATTGGGTACAGTCACCAGAGATGCATGACCTAAAAACTTTCTCTAATGATATGATCAAGATCGTTGGAGTGATTAATACACTAATCCATTGTAATGAATGGATAGCTACGGGTGTTGATGTAACAGTGGTGGAAGATGGTTATAGACCGATCATTGGACGAGATCTCTTCTCAAAGCTAGGCTTTTCTCTTACACAGTTGAAACAAGTTGCAATTATTGATCAAAACCAATGTTTAATCAAGAAGCAGATTGAATTTGATTTTCCAGGTCTCATCACAAGAATCGGTAAATCTTTTAAACACTCAGTCAAATCCACAGTCTACAAACAATTTACACCTACACATCAAAAAGTTCGTCGGGTCCCAATTAACTTAAAACCACTAGTTAATGCAGAACTTAAAAAACTACTTGACGAAAAACACATCATAAAATTTAACAGTTGCTCAGATAAAAACTTCATTTCACCTATAGTTATCACAGTAAAAAGAGATAAAACAGTTAAACTGGCTTTAGACTCAAAAATTTTAAATAAATCTATCCACAAAAATAAATATCAAATGCCGAATATAGATAATTTAATTGACACGATTCATTAAAATTTAAACACAAACGCATCACAGGGACAGCATATTTCTTCTCCTTGGATTTGAAGTACGCATACAGTCAACTTAATTTAGACCCGGAAACGGCCCGGAATTGAAAATTCAACATCATTGGCGGTGAGGGAACTGGTACATATGGTTTTATTACCGGTTTCTACGGTTTAACTGATATGCCGGCGGCATTCCAAAAACTAATGGACTAAACATTAGTTAGACTTCAAAATACTCATTGTTTCTTGGATGACCTTATAATAGTTAGTCGCGGTTCTAAAGAAGAACATTTAAAGTTAGTCTACAAATGTTTTCAAAAAATTGGATGAGGATAATTTAAGAATAAATTTATCTAAATGTTATTTCGGAAAAACCGAAATTGAATGGTTAGGACACAAATTTACTCAGTCAGGAATCGGACCACTTGAATCAAAAACAATCTCATCTCTATCCTAAAAATCTAAAACAATTACGATCATTCCTAGGATCTGTCCTCTATTTAGGAAAATTGATTCCTAATTTATCACAATTATGTCATCCACTTCGGCCATTACTTAAAAACAATACAAAATTTGTCTGGAATGACGAACATGAAACTCATTTCCATGCAATTAAAAATAAATTCGCAAATGCGACAGAAAATACACATTATAATCCGCACTTGGAAACGCGGATCAAATGCGACGCATCTAGAGCGGGATTAGGAGCAGCATTAGAACAATGCTCGCCGATAGGTTGGAATACAGTTGCATTCACGTCGCGTTTCCTCAACCCAAACGAGGAACGCTACAGTATTAATGAACTAGAATTGTTAGGGGTTGTATGGTCCGTAGAATAATTTAAATATTATTTATTTGGCAAATCATTCACAATCATCACGGATAATCGAGCACTACCTTCAATTATGAAAAAACACCGGTCCAACAAATCTTATAATAGTCGCTTAACCCGCTGGGTAGATCGTCTTTTACCTTTTGATTTTAACGTTGAACATTTACCGGGTGCAAAAATGGGGCTGGTAGATTGTATTTCACGCCAACCAAATCAAGAAGCAAAAGTTACAAACAAATACGTTGAGGAATTTGCGGTAGCAGCAATTACGCGCATTCGTGACGCCAACTTAATGTGCAATTAATGTAAATATCACACAGCAAAACTGTCAATCGCAGCACTTTAGCAGCGTCAATTACACACATTCCACACGTGCCTCACATCCTCACTCGACAAACCATTCCAATTTTCTTTCTGCCATTAATCGAAACACAACTCAGTTGCTTCTCGAATATTCTGCAAAGGCAGCTCAAATCCAGCCTAATACAAATTCTACTACAATTTCAAGTCGAATCCAGTTCATATCAAAACCTAACTCAAATACTACTCATATTCATTCATTTTCTTCTAAAAATATGAGCAGCCCAAAATCGAATCCACAAACCCCTCCTACCCACAGCAGGGTCACATTTCAATCATCCCCAAAATCGGCGGTAAACTCAACACGATCATCATATGAGGCCCCGAACTCACCCAACTTAGACTTATCAAAGGATGAGGTATTTGAGAATAACTTCACTCAGTTATTCATTAAAAGGATTCTTGGCCGTATGACTAGCAAAGATGCGGTTCTCAAAGAGGTGCGCAATTGCATTCTGCAAAATGACCCCCAACGATGTAAAGAAGTGAATCCCTACATGTTTCCATACTGGAGAGATCTACACGTGCGATCGGGTTGCGTTTGCATTGATGAACCTGTGGCAATCCCACACTCGATACAAGATGCAGTCCTGGAAAGCCTTCACCTTACGCGCCCCGGCAGTTGGGGTATGATAACCCTTGGACAGTACGCAATCTGGCCGTACAAGCATCGCGAAATCCTGGACAAGGCTGCTCAGTGCAAGCCTTGTACTGATATTCGTAAGAATCTTAAACCAGTTGTTCCGGCGTCAAAATGGAAACCTTTGTTGAACTGTTCAGAACCTAATGAAGAAATACAAATTGATTTCGGACGGCCCATCACGAAAGAAAAAGATCAAGATATTCATTTTCTTGCATGTATTGGCCGTTTTTCAAATTATCCGACCGTAGAAGTATTTGAAAAAGCAAACGGACCAAATGTAATTAAATTTTTGAGATGAATACATTCACATACACGGTGTTCCCTGAAATATAAGATAAGATCAAGCACGTTGTTTAATGGGTTATAAAGTAAAGAATTTCTGCAAACAACACAATATTAACATAATCACTGCCCCTGCTGATGACCATAGAGCTATTGGATTAGTGGAGCGTTTGATACAAACTATTAAAAGACGTTTAAGCTGCATGAAATTAGATAGTAGAAATAACACATTCACAATGAAAGAAGCAATAAAGTCAATAGTATATCAATTGCTTATATGCAAACAAAAGACCAAAAATGTAACACCTTTCCAAGCACACTTCGGAAGAAAGCCGAACACACCATTAAGCAATATTAGTACAATACCAAAGTCATCTAATTTATCATATGAAAGCATTCTTCACCACTATTTAGATGCCGATACCGTTCCTGTGGAAGATTATCTTGAAGACAACGGATGGGTGAGCGGTGACCGTAGCGATATCCTCATAGAAGAGGCTATGCAAAAGGCGCAGGTGGATATGGGACGCCGGTACAATGGGGAGCATGATAAGTCAGTTTCTCGGTTTATTATGCATCCAAAACTTAATAACCCGATACCGCGGTCCCAAAAATCGTTAGACCTGAAATTGGCAAAGTTAGACCCGAAAAGTGACAAAAAGATCGAAGAGGGACCTCCGTGGCTTGTAGGAAACATTGGTTCCGGGCAGTACCGTAGTGCGAACATCGGATACCACAACCGTCATTAAAGAACCTGGAGTCCCCGAAGTACAAATGCGCAATTGCGACATAGCGATGTTTGGCACTCGCGCTGAACGTCACCCGGATATCTGGCAATATGCCCAAGGACGCCCCCTTCCTTATGAGAAAACGACAGAGGAAAAAATTTCTCAGCATACGAAGGACCTCAAAAAGAATTACCGCGGGGAAATAAAGATTCATCACAGACCGACACAATCTGATGCCGCCTCAGAAGTTTCATCGGCCAATAGTAACATTTCCAAGGCGATGTCATCACGAAAGCCCAAAAAGCCTCAAGCAGGAGGAAAACGTTCACGACAATCTTCTACCGCACTCAATACGTCAAATGACTCTTCAGTTGCTGCGTCGTCGGGCGCATCATCAACTGCTTCGCCCACTACTTCAAAGACCAAGCGAAATCGCAGAGATCCAGATTATTTTGGCTCTGAAAGTGCCGTGTGCTCTGTTAGCGACGACTCTGCCGCCCCTGCACCCAAACTATCAAAGACAGCAAACCGGTCATTGAGACCATTATTCAAGAAGAGGAGTGACAACCTCCAGTAGTGGAGACATCCTTTGATATACCGATAGTGAATCCGCCTTACCCCCTCCAGTTGGGACATGGTCCCCTGAAAATTACGAGTATGAAGATTATACTAGAGAGATTAGCATGAGCGTCTTCGACGCGGAAAATCAAATTTAAACTCAGTTGTATGTGGTACGGTTGTACCTTATTAAGTTCAAATCACTTCATTTAAGTACCAAATCTGTTAAAGTTTGTCCTTGCCTAATCAAAAGTCAGTGATCACCTATTTTAAGTTAGCCTCCGACTAAAAAGTCAAGTTTTCAGTTGTTAACACAACCCACTTTCATCATCCTGTCATTCCCTTAACTTTCATCATTTAATTCAGTTGCTTTTATTCTACTCTGTTTTCCAATAAGAAGAATACTATTAGATTCGAGGAGGATTTCCACGGCAGATAAAACACAGTTGATTTGTAGCTCAATTGCGAAAATAAACTAAAACTGGTTATCCCACAAGTTAGTAAAAGCTTGGATTCGCACCCCGAACCCCACTCTACAAACTGTAAGCGGATTTGTGGCTGATACGTATATCCACAGTCGAGGATATCACACACTCCTAAAGAACGGTGTGAAATAGGGTGTAGACTCCTGACAAAAAATTGTAAATTAAAATAACAAATAGTTCTAGAATACAAGAAACAAATTATTAACGTTTAATACACACGTTAACCCCTACCTACAAAGAAAATCGAGGAAAAGGAAAGCTGATGACAGGATTTTTTTAAAAAAAAAATCAAAACATAATTCACTAAAAACCATGGTGGAAAAGTACCCTCGCTTAGTGGAACTGTCTTCCTACCTTCTTTTCTTGCTGTCTCTCAAAGAAGCGGCATAAGCAGAATAAATCTCTTACTGAGACATGCTAATCATTTTGAAGCAATAACATGCCAATAAACGATGGAAAATTATCTGACAACAAAAATTGATGAAGCATGGAATCAAATTTTTTTCAAACTGCGACTCCAAACAACTACTGAAAAAAACATTGCATTATGATTAGTTTGCTTTGGATAAACGACAGCGAAGATAGCGAAAATAGTTTGTACAGAGAAAACCAAGGGCAAAGATAAGAATGACAACGTCAAAAAATAATAATCTCTCCAAAAATCTAAACAAAATTATCTTAATGATAAAATGCTACTTCCAATCCATTATTTTGAGACAAAATGTTTGAGTGCAACTCTGCTCAGACATTTACCGACCAAACACCTGGCGGAAACATAATAAACAACAAAAAATGCAAACAAAGAACAAAACCGAGCAAAAGATTGTTTTATTGACTTCAGCGAAGCGTGCCCTATCTAGCCTTCAATGGCATTTTTAGGAACAAAACGTGTAGAAGCTCTAATCTTAAAAAGCATCAAGAAAAACAATAGAGAGAAGTTGAAATCACTGAATTACCTTCCGGGGTCAATTATTATCTTGTTACAGAAACAAAATTATATAGCAAGACAGCCAAAGCAACTAAAAACAGATGACTTGAACAGTAGAACTTCACCGAATCCTTCAAAAATTTAACACAAAACCATAGCACAAAGGTACGATTAGCTCAAATTGAATGTAAGTTTATTTTTTGCTTCAGATTGTCAAGAAAGCTTTCAAACGCTCTATTACTCGTTTGGGTAAAATATACAAACACCGTTAACTGAAAAAGAGTGGAATTTGAACTAAAACACTGCTTTGAAAGTTTCGCGCATAAAAATAATTTGCTTGCTTAGCAAAGAATTTTTTCCAAGAACTTTTTGCTGGCTCTCAAAAATGCTACAAGCTCAGAACTCCACTCTTTTTCTCTGCTCTTCAGCAATTTTACCTAAACTTTATTGAATCAACAGCTGACTTTTGCTTCAACAGCAGCTCAAAACAACTGATTTCATTGTACTCATTTAATTGTAATAATTAAAAGTAATAATTTGTTGGTTAAATTGAAGGACACATCGTGAAAAAACTCTTTTTCAAGAAAACTTTTGAGAAGTTTGTCATTTGATACTTTTTGGAGCCTCACAAAATTAAGTCAATGAGTTCATTTTGAGAATGATATTCCAATAATTGAATGACAATGAGAGCCAGCTTTTCACAAACTGCAGGCTTCTCTTATGTTAGGTCAATTAACAGTATCCGTTCAATTTTCAGGAACTTCTGATAGTCGGGTCGCAAAAAGTTCTGAGGGATGGGGCTTGAAACATTCTTTTTATGAATATTATGCAATGTTTGAAAAATATGTTATATTCAAAACTTAACCTCGTTTCGGATCAGCATGCTTTTTATAAAAGGTGCAAAAAAACTCTTTCGAAAATTCAATTCGCTACCTGTATGTAAAAGATATCAAGCAACGTATCAGTATTAACGATCATAGTAACATCAAGTTTAATGTAACAAGTGAAACTTAGACGGCAAGATTTTTTGATGCTCATTTAACAGGTTTTTTCGTCTGATGTCATTGACGTCAAATCATTTCGTATTCATCCAACAGTTGTCTAGATAAACTAAAAATATTAAGCCGAAAACCAGCTTAATCGATACATATCGTTGTTATATTTACTTAAAATTAGGTTATATGAACTTTTTCGGAACTTTCTACGTATAGAAAGTATTTAAATCTTAATTGGAACAACTTATATGCACATTTGAATACTCGATTCTGATTGGCTAATAAATTGATTTACAACGTAACACTTTTACAAAACCACAAATTTACTCGCAAAGTGATGCGTTGAAACGCGGTCGTTATTCCCGCATTCTGGTTAAAATTGCATCTTTAAACGTTTCAAGAAACAAGAGGCCATTTTTAAAAAGCTTGTTTTAAATTGAAACTTTACACTGTTCCAAAAAATCAAAAAAAAATCTTGTGTGCGTTAGAAAGGCAATTGAACTTAAAAAGTTAAATAAAATACAGAAGTCGAGCTCCGCTTGCAGATTGTCACTTTTATCCTTCTCCAGTAATTAAAAAATTGACTGTTTAAAAACCCCCCAATAGAAACAAAACCGATTGCTCTCAAAAGACCCACTGGCTTTGTCAGTAGCTAGCTACGATTTAGTGAGGCTAGCTTTAGCTTAATTGAGGGGGTGTGAGGTGAGCGCTGCGGGGGGTCAACCTCTAAGAACCGCCTTTCACACCATAAGTATGTCTCCCAAACAGTTTCAGTGAATCAAATACCTGGAGACTAGTGAGCTGAAAGGCTCTGAGAACTTACTGCTCGCTTGGTACTACCTGTATACGCAAAATTGGTCAAGCGAAATCACATAAAAAAGAACAACAGGACTAATATAATTGCTACAAACTTCGTTTGAGAGCAATCAAAAAGACGCGTTGATATTCAAATCCGAATTCCATTTTTGCTGTTTTCATTGCTCACTCAATATATCTCTCAAATGATACAGTTGTCGTGATAAATAACCCTGATATCCCTACCCAAATAGGCTATTCCACAAAAATTCATATTAATAGCGTGAACAGTAGTTTTCACACAAAAACGACTATCGAAAATTCCGACATTTTTTTACTTTGAATATGATAGAAATCGTTCCCCCAAACCCGTAAGTTTCTTCGCTTACCTGCGTGTTTTGGACTAGATTAATTGAAAACTAGGGCCTGCAAAATGATGAATATAAACGACTAAGTCAGGCGAATTGCTCTCATTAACCGTGAGTTGGCTTCGTGGGCAGCTAGCTACGGTGAGGCCAGCTTCATCTTAATTGAAGGACCGTGAGGTGAGCACAGCTGAGGTGGGACGCCACATGGTCAGATTAAGTAGGGCGGGGGGGGTCAAACTCTAAGACCCGCCCTTTACACCTTAAATTTCAAAACAATTTCGGTGTATCGCATACGGAGAATAGTAAGCTGTAAGGCTCTAAGAGAACTTAATGCATCCTGGGTGTTACTTTTTACTTGTTCATACCGTTTTTGAGGACGAAAAGTCAAAGGGTCAGACGAAAAACTAAAAAAAATACAAAAAGTGTAAAGTAAATAACATTATAGTACAAACTAGATGCAAAAATTTTGCACAAAAAATAATTGCTTTGTTCGAGAGCAATTAACAAGAAATCGGAGTTAACTGCAACAGCTAATTTGATTTACATAGCATCTTAAACGTTGGTAATTACGCAAAATGGAAAATTGCTTGAAAAACACCAGACTAAGATATTTTCTTTCTCACAAGCAAAAAAAGAAAATTAAAACATAAATTCTTCACAAATTTGTACAGCTATTACATAAATAACTCTTCAAATGCATAAAACTACACGAAATAAGCTATAATGATTAGGACATCCACTAAATAATACTGGCATTTGAGCACTGATATCTTAACAATTACTACAACAGATAGAGCACCTTGTATGATTTGCAATAGACAGTTAGTTATTTTTCTTCAAATGTTTATCAATTCAAACGTATATCCAATACCGATTAATACAATTTTGATTAAAACAGTTAACGCGTTATTATTCCATAACTTTAATTTTTCTGGTTTGCCCTGAGTTAGGCCAAAAATTGCAGACACGAGAATAATTACACTGAAGAATTGTTTCTTCCACTTGTAACAGAACAGCTCAAAAAGAGCAGCAGTCCTTATTGTGATTATTACACTGAGGTAGATGAGTTCTCTTCAACCAGGCATCCCAAACCAGGTGCATTTGATCTGCTGGCAAGTCCAACTGGAACTGCTCCAGTAACATTTGCAGCATCAACCAACTCAAATGTGTCTCCTTGCATTAACAGGTTTGCATTGGGAGACCTCGGAGCTGTATCGTTAGAAGAGGTAGAACTCCTGTGATGCGAGTTGGATGATCTCGGCTTCGTTTGGGATACACTCCCCATCTGATCTTTAAATGCTCTCTGTAGCAAGGTGGTCGAGTTTGAACTTAACAGCTGGGATAGTGTGAACTCCTCATGATCACTGCCTTCTTCTCCATCTCTTCCCTCGGTGGACACTTTGACAACCACTTCGCTGCTGCCCCCTTTTATACTAACTTTGTCCCCGACGTCGTCCATACTGACCTCTGAGCTGCCATTCAGCATGTTTCCATCTTCATCATCGTAGAGATCTTCTTCATCGTAAAGATCGAATCCGAAATCATCATCATCATCGTCAAATGGTTCATCGTCATCATAATTGTCAACCTCTTCGTCATAGTCCAAGTCTATGTCTCTCCCATCCATGATAGAACCTCGCAGCTTCTGACCATGACCTCCTTTACCTTCACTGTAATTGTTGTTGTTGTTGCCATTTCCACAATCCTCTTCGTCGCTCGCTACTCCAATTTCTATCTTAACAACAGGTGAATCGACCATTGCAACAGCCGCAGCGGCTGCTTTCTTACGTTTACGAATTTTGGCTTTCTTCCGGCTTTCCTTGGACGAGTAGGTCCTCAGCTTTTTCCTTATAAAATGAGTGACTGCCAGCCATTGAGTGGCTTCCGCATTCTGTTCGACATAATAATCGTCATCCTTGTTAGCTACGAGTGAAGTGTTGCTGTTCTGATTATTCACAAGAAGATGATGACTTTCGATATGGTCCGTGATAGATGTGTAGTCCCGTTCTCTGAACACTACAGCATTGCGTAAAGCTAGAGAGAAAGCTTGGGAGGGTGGACAGCTTTGGTTTAGGAATAGGCCGCTATTTGAAATAGACTGACTGGCCATTAGAGGGTTGTTCATACTGCTACTCAGGCCGACATTCACACTCAACATCCGGTTGAACGGCTGGCTCATTCTTCGCATATAAACCGGCTGGCTCACCTGTCGCTGAATGCTAGCTGAATCTGTGTGGCTTTGGTAAGCAGCTTGATTGTGGTGATTAAGTCCACTATCATCCGGGTAGTCCATCTGTGTTTGCATATCAATATTCGAACCCTGGGCTATAGTTCGAGAAGGTTCTTTTGAGAGTGTCCTGTCCGCTAAATCACCATCACCTTCACCTGTTTCATTATTGGCCAAATAACCTCCACCCCCTGGAGTATTGCCCACATTGCTGTTCTGGAAGTGAGTAGTGATGGTCTGCATCATAGCATACATCACATCCAGTTTCTCATTCGTCACTCTGTTCAGTTCCTCCAGCTGTAGTTCCAGGCCTTGCAGTGCCGCTCTGTTTGCTGTCACTTTCTCGTTCACATCCACAAAGTTGGAGCTTGCAGCTTCAGTCCTGCAACAAAAACAGCTGTTCATCATCATCTTCCATTAACCGAAAAGACATCACTAGAAACGGGAAAAACCAATATCGTTTTGAGGACGAAAAGTAAATTGGTAAGACGGCAAATCGATCAAGCCAAAAAAAACTCATAAAAACTGACAACTAGGACTCCGAAGCATCTTCACAATAAGAGCAATACCTATCTTGTAAAGTTTGAATCAGTACCACAGTTCTCACCTTTTCTTTGCTCTTGATTACAATCCGAAACATTTGGCTTGTTTTGGAGCACTGACTTTTCAAAGATGTGTTAACACATTTTTTCGAGGTATAAACAGGAAAATCCCAGAGTAACAAATTGCATTAGAGTATCTAATTTAGCTTTAGTAGGCTTTTGAGCGTTACGTGCGCTGACGCCGATGGGAAGGCATAAGTTCAAGACAAATTTTTGAAAAAAAGGGGCTTCAATTACCGTCAAAGTTCACAGAGGTTGTGTGCAAGTATCAAATCCTGTTCATGACTATGTTTGGTATCTACATATTTGGTGTCTAACTTCAATAAAAAAGATCAGTGATTTTTGATTTTTTTCGAGCAATTTTGATACTTGTCGTGTTTTTTACCTTTAGGGCCAATAAAACTTTTCAAAAGCTCGCATATGCGTCAATGAAGAGACGTTGGCAGAAGAAGAATAGTTTTGAGGGCAAGATAAAGTATTTTGTAACTTTTCAGTAACATTTGCTACTTTTTTCAAAAAACTGTTTTTGTCATTTTTCCAATGTTTGTCTCCTCTTATATGTCAAGTCAGTTTTATTTTTGTCGACATCCAGTTGTTTTGTAGATTGCGGCGAAAAAGTTTTAGTCATTTTGTTTTTTGAATTCATCTGACCAATGAAGGTTTTGCTGATCGCCTAGCTGCGTTTTTGTGCAGATTTTAGCAGCAAAATAGTGGTTTCTAAGACCTTGACACCGAGAACTTTCAGGGCATTGACAGTTGTTTGACAGTTTACAAAAATATAAAATTGCAAGCTTTAAAAAAATTTTTCTCAAATTTTGTGAAAATATTTTCCGTCTGTTTGGCTGTTAAAGTTCATTTGGTCTGTTCGTCAGGTCAAGATCTTTATTCAATACATAAGACCGTATTTCAGCAACTGTCCTGTTTTTTAAGATGCTTTTTCAGCATTTAAACAGAGCCGGCAGCTGGCCGGAAAATAGCCGCGATAGACGCTTGTGGCCTACCATGAATTGAAACAACTTAAGAAATAAGATTGACAGCTCGACCACCAGCTTTTTAAGAGACCACTAGACTTTTTGGGTTAGATTCGGACTGTCATTTTTATCAGACACATTTGCTCTACGAGGAAAAAGCCCTCATGGAGCTTTTTCAAAATTAATATTCGATATTAAAACTCAAGACTCTATTACTCAGGAATTAGCACATACAAGTTTGGCACTACTTAGATGCACACTATTGACCTTTAATTAGTAATTGTTCAAATAATTAAAATTCTATAAGTGAGTTCAGAAGTCATTTTTTGAGTGAGGTAAGTCACGCAATTGACCTAAAAGCAGAAATGACGTCACGGACACAAATTTTAACTGCAAAGCAGTAAAAGTCACTGAAGTCATTGAAAAAGTCAATTCCAAGAAGTCAGGGTCAGACGAAACAAAAATCTGTTCGACAATAAAAACATAGAAGGCAGATTGCCGAAATAGCTGCGAAACAATAGACCTACGTGCCATATAATAGAGATAGAAACAGATAAAGAGCTAAATTGAAAAAAAAAATGACGCCGCTCAAAAATCTAGGTAAAAAACATTCAGCGATAAATTAATAAAGCTTGTTAAAATTCATTACACTGAAGCCTCTTATTAGGGACCTTTAATGCACATAGGAGCTCCTTTGACCTTAGACAAATTCAAATTAAACTTAAGTTTTAAAGTGCAAAAGTCATTTTATTGAGTGAGGTAAGTCACGTATGATCAAAATCTAATCACGCAAATAACCTAAAAACTTTCGCTAAAGCGAGTGAGAAATGACGTCACGCGCGCAAATGCCGTTAGTGAGAGGAAGCCATTCAGAAAATTTGACTTTTTCAGCTTTGCTGTGTGAACAAATGGAAAACGAAAAAAGAGCGTCAGACGACGAAACAAAAAAAATCAAGAGCTCCGCAATATAGCTACGCTCAGCTTACAGCTTCGCAGCTATAAAAAAAAGGAGCGCAATAATAGCCGCCTGGAATTGCTGACGCGGCTAGTAAAAATCTATAAAGTCTTTTCAGCATTTAGAAATCTATTTTTTAGAGAATGTTGTTTGCGAATTTTATGGAGAATACTTTTTTCGGTTTTGTCCATTGTCATCTCCCTTCCCCTTTCCTCGGCATTCTATTTATGAACACATTTTATGAGGTTGTCCGACTGTTGGTATCAATTTGTTGCAAACTAAGGGTATTACAGGGTCTTTTGTCATTAGTTTTTTAGAGAAGGCCAATATTAGCCCCAGCTATCGCTTTGCGGCTATTAAAAAGAATTCGATGCTCTCAACTTTCTCCACAAGGTATCCTCAATTCATTTCCATTTGAGACAAAATTCAGACGCGAGAGCATAAAGCAGAATAGTTGCAAATAGGACAAAAATAAGATAGTGATAAGCAGTTGCCCGAAAGGGTAGGTCTGTTACTTCTATAGGCAGACACATTCACACACATACATCATTACCTCTCATCGATTAGCCTGATTCTCTCTTCTTTGGACTGTCTGGCGTGGTGCTCTCTCTTGCGCAGGAAGTTGGCCAGACATCTCTCCTCAAACTTGTTCAACTCCATCTCCTCCTCTCGGCTGAGAAACAGCTTCAGACCTCAAAAACAACATCTCAATTTCTTTCAAATGGAGACCGCCTCATCAACACTTCTTGGTAGAGCTTTATTCAGTTCAAACATTCTGGCTTGGGTTTCAGGGGGCGCCAGTATCTCTAAAGCAAAATCGTAACTCCGCTCGTGTAGAAAATGGTATAACTGACAAGTAATCGCAAAACCGCAACAAAACAGTTTGACATAATCACCGTTTCTACTTTTTAAAGGTAGGCGGATGCCTTTATAAATGCTACTCTTAATCCCAGATGTGTACCTTTGTCGTAAGCGTGCAGTTTGTGTCTCTTGACTAGCCAGCGGCCCAGGATAGAGATGTAAGCAAATATGGTGAGAGGGGGGGGCACGAATGGCTTGGTCTCGTGGTGCATGATCACATAGTACCTCTGGTACTTCCACACTTCCTTCGTGACAGAACGCACTTGGTTGTATGTATTGCTGAAACAACATAAACAATTAAAAGTTTTATTGCATGGCTTAAACTGTCCAGCAAAAAAAATGTTAAATGAAAGGATCCATTATAAAAAAAACGACTAACGTCGGGCGAATTGCTCTCAAACGACTGGCGAGCGGTTGGTTTCGTCAGATCTGCAGTTTAGGGAGGCTAGCTTTATCTAAATTGAAAAGGTCGTGGGGTGAGCATGGGGGATCGCGCGGGGGGGGGGGGGGGGTTGAGCGCGATGGGTTGTGTTGAAAGAGGTGGAAGGGGGTTGTTGAAAGATGGGATGTGTTGAAAAAAGGCAGAGAACTTTTTGATCAGGGGTCTGGTTGGTGCTGAGGTAGCAACAGAAGATTAACAGAAGTTTTCAACTGTTACGAAGGAACAACAGTGGTCAAAGAAACAGTTCAGGCATATCGTTCCAAAAGGAACTACTATATTATCAGCCTTTTGTAAGCACCCCTAACAACCCCCACACCCCCCCCCCTTGTGTCAGTGAAGAAAGCTGATTAGCTCGATTGTCAGACGTCCAACCGCATCACCACTACCACACACACAGTCAAAACTAACTGAAGCCTGAACACCAGCACAGAGTTTTTCTGGTGACGCCCTAACCAAGCTTGAACCCCTTCCAATCAACAAAGTTACGCAACGACACTTTTTTTTTCAAAAAATTGAACACCAAGATGAAAGCAGCCTACTTTGCCAGAATGCCAAAAAGAATAACGCAGTAATTTAAGCAAAAGGTGGTTAGAGCGAAAATTTATTTAAAATGTGCAAACGATGAGACTTACTTGACTTAGGAAATTTATGTGAAGCAAGAAGCGTTATGACAAGGCAGAAAAGCGTTTTCAGAAATCGAGGCAACATGCTATGAACGTTGAACACACAAATGGACGACGACCAAAATGACCAGTACATCGGAAAAATCACAGAGACCTGGAACCAGATTGACGACATGAAAAAGCGAATTCAGAATCAATCGTCCCCAGAGTAAATTTCTGTATCAGTAACAAACAATCATGTCAGCAATGGAACAACAACAGCAGCAAACTTAACAGTTGAAACAACAGGTGAAAACAAATGTCAACAACAACGCAACAAATACCACACAACAACAAGCGTCAAACAGCAAAAGTTCAACCGCAAATCGATTGGAAAACAGCAACCTATGCGAATATTGCAACATCGGCAGTTTTTGGAAAACCAGATCAGCTTATGCAACCATCATTGACAAAGAACGGCAACGGCTAACTCAAAGTTTAAAAATTACTCTAAAGACATTAACTACAGTTCTCTTCGTGTCTTAACATTTATACAAACCTTCTGCCGAATCAGTTCTCAAGTTGGATCACCAACAATTCGATGGGCACCTGAGTAAATGACGTTCATAACCAAGATGATATTGACTCTTCAAGGGCTCAATATCGAAGCTGACATTAAGAGCACTACCATTTTCAAGCATGAAACTGACAAGATTCATTACAGTGACCAATTCAAGTGAGTAGTAGTAGGTGAGCAAAGCTGGGGGGGGGGGGGGGGGGGGTAAAAGGAAGTACCTATGTATTAAGATTAGGTATAGCCCATTTTCCCTCAAATTCCAAGGATGTACCTCACAGCATGATACCCACGCTGTTCACACGAGGGGGATTAGCAAGTTAATCCCTTAATATTAAATTAGGTCATTTACTCATTCCCATATTGCACTTTAATAATGTAAATTTCCAAAGACGTACCTCACAGCATGACACCCAAGCTGTTCTCTCAAAGGGGATTAGTTAGGTAATGTTTTAATATTAAATTAGATAGGGTGACTCATTTACACTTACGTACGGTTTACGTGATTTTCAAAAGTGTACCTCACAGCATGATACCCACGCTGTTCACACGAGGGGGATTAGCAAGTAAATCCCTTAATATTAAATTAGGTCATTTACTCATTCCCATATTGCACTTTAATAATGTAAATTTCCAAAGACGTACCTCACAGCATGACACCCAAGCTGTTCTCTCAAAGGGGATTAGTTAGGTAATGTTTTAATATTAAATTAGATAGGGTGACTCATTTACACTTACGTACGGTTTACGTGATTTTCAAAAGTGTACCTCACAGCATGATACCCAAGCTGTTCACACGAAGGGGATTAGCAAGACAGTGCCTTAACAAATTAGTAAGGACATTGACCCCCTACCATATTACAGTTTACTAATGTAAATTTCCAAAGACGTACCTCACAGCATGACAGCCAAGCTGTTCACACTAAAGAGATTAGCAAGACAGTGCCTTAACAACGAATCAGTAAGGCCATTGACCCCCTACCATTTTACAGTTTAATACTGTAAATTTTCGAAAGTGTACCTCACAGCATGATACCCAAGCTGTTCACACTAAAGGGATTAGCAAGACAGTGCCTTAACATCGAATCAGTAAGGCCATTGACCCCCTACCATATTACAGTTTACAAATGTAAATTTCCAAAAACGTACCTCACAGCATGACACCCAAGCTGTTCACACTAAAGGGATTAGCAAGACAGTGCCTTAACAACGAATCAGTAAGGTCATTGACCCCCTACCATTTTACACTTTAATAATGTAAATTTCCAAAGATGTACCTCCTCACAGCATGATACCCAAGCTGTTCACACGAAGGGGATAAGAAAGATAGTGCCTTAACAAATTCGGTCATTTACCCCTTTCCAAATTACACTTTACTAACGTCAGATTTCAATGACGTACCTAACAGCATGATAGCCACGCTGTTCACACGATGGGGATTAGCAAGATAGTACCTTAACAACAAATCAGTAAGGTCATTGACCCCCTACCATATTACACCTTAATAATGTAAATTTCCCAAGACGTACCTCACAGCATGATACCCACGCTGATCGCACGAAGGAGATTTGCAAGAGAATCTCTTAGTAACAAAATAGTAAGGTCAATTACCCATTCCCATATTACACTTTACTAATGTAAAATTCAAAAGCTGTACCTCAGTGCATGATACCCAAGCTGTTCACAGGAAGGGGATTAATGAGATAATGCCTTAACATCAAATCTGTAAGGTCATTGACCCCCTACCAAATTACACTTTAATAATATAAATTTTCAAAGATGTACCTCACAGCATGATACCCAAGCTGTTCATGCGAAAAGAATTAGCAAGATAGTACTTTAATAATCATTTAGATGACTCATCGACAGTTAAGTAGGGTTTACGTGAATTTCAAAGACGTACCTCACAGCATGATACCCCAGCTATTCACACGAAGGGGATTAGCAAGACAGGGGGGATAAAAAGATGTACCTATCTATAAAGATTCCGTATAGCCCATTTTCCCTCATATCCCAAAGACGTACCTCACAGCGTGATACCCACGCTGTTCACACGAGGGGGATTAGTCAGATAATCCCTTAATATTAAATTAGTAAGGTAATTTACCCCTTCCCATAAAAGACGTACCTCAGAGCATGATACCTAAGCTGTTCACCCCATCCTCGCTAAAAATACCCAATTCTTGAAAAAAGAAATTCTTACCAAAAAATTACCAATTCTTGGCAAAAAATACACAATTATTGCCAAAAAATACCCAATTATTGCCAAAAATGTCCAATTCTTGCCACAAATACCCAATTCATGCTTAAAAAATATCTATTTCTTGAAAAAAAACACAATTGCTAAAAATACCCTATTCTTGAAATAAACACCCAATTCTTGCCAAAAACATACCAATTCTTGGCAGAAAACACACAATTCTTGGTGAAAAAACAACCAATTCTTACCAAAAATACCCAATTATTACCAAAAATTCCCAATTATTATTAAAAATTACCCAATTGTTGCCAAAAATTACCCAATTCTTGCAAAAAATACCCAAATCTGACGAAATTTTTCAAAAACTTTACCAGAAACTACCCAATACTAAAAAAATAACCATTTCTTACCAAAAATACTTCATTTTTGCCACAAAAAACATATTTGCTAACAAAAAACCCAATTCTATTAAAAACTGTCCAATTGCTGCCACTTATAATTACCACAAAGTAGCTAAATTTAGTCAAAAATACTCAATTTTTACACGCTTTTTTAGTATTGTCGAAAAACAATCAAATATTGTAAAGAATAACAAAATGTTTTCAAATATTTATCGAAAATATATCAAAAATTAGACAACTTAACATCATCATCTGTATTTATTTAATTTCTATCTGACAATCCATTTATTTAGTGATCTTTCAAACATCAATTTTGACATCTTCTTTTGTAAAGGCGAATCTTCTCAGGTGATCGATAGAGGTTTTTTGAGTACAACTTCATCGAACTTTTCACTATCGTTAGAAATAAGTCATAAAATGTATCAATTAAATCATAGTACCATAAAAATTACGTCCTACTATCTTCGCAATTACGGACAAATAGATGATTTCATAATTGCATGGGGGCAGTGTCCTCTTTAGAACAAAATTAAGATCAATTACGTCTTAGGATTGGAACAATTACCGAATTACAGAAACCTAGATATCCTATGTGGTCATTGAACTCATGTGAACAAAGTCTATACCATACTACTTACGATATGATGATTCATACTTTATCTAAGCATACACAACTCACGTGATTGAGGTCTCACTCATAGTACCGTAATAATTACGTCACTATTGCGTCATAATGATGTCATCTTTATCATAGTGTACAAACAAAAGTACAACTCATTTTACTTCTTTTCCTTCTCTTCAACAACTTAACTATAATTAGCTTTTGTTCTTTTCTTGAGACAATTTGAAGCGCTTTTTGTTACCAGCCTAAGTTGACAACTATAAACTCTTCAGCGAAGATTCTTCATCTCTAGGACCTCTTCCTATTTCCCATTCCAAGTAAGTCTGTTCTGTTATAAAATATGAGAACCAACCAAAAAAAGCGAATAAATGGCTATTATAATCATGGTACTCATTCGCAAATAGCATAGGAATGCTTCAGAGAGAAAGATTTAGCGATTATGGTTATAGGGGCAATTTTGCTTTAACTTTAGTTCATTTAGGATTTCAACCGTCTTGAACCAAACAAAGGCTGGAATGATGAATATCAAATCTGTGAAATTGAACGAAAATCTCAAAGTCCACTTCTTCTTCCCCGACTTCAATGATGATGTAGCAATTATAAAAGAGAGAAAAACGTGCTTCGGAAGGGTAGCTGATCCTCCATTCTCAATTCCGAGGCAGCTTCTGGTCTTCATTGTTGCTATCGAGAATTTGCCTGAAGTCTCTGTACCATACAAACAGACAACTGTAGACTTTTACAAAAACCACCACAATGAAAACACAACTTTACAAGTCTCGGACACCATGGAACTAAGCAGATCAGTCCGTGCGCAATTCTGTGATTATGAGTTGTCCCATAGAGCAATACATGAAAATCAACGAGGATTTTTTGAGGAGGAGAGGGAACTTAAATTCCTCTGGTGTGTTTCTGACGAGTATGACGATTTGCCGGAGCAGAAACCTGATCGGGATTGTGACGAGTGGGAAAATGGGTCACTGACAGAGAGTATTATTGCAAGTATAGAAGCGAACGCACTTGGCCTCAAGTTTGACAACAAAAAATTTGACAAGGCAGTCCCCTTTTTGTGTTTTTCTACAGAAACTGAACAAGAAACCATGAAAGAAGTACAAGAGACATCAACGGTTGAAAATACTTCACTGGAGTCTGTCAAAACCATCCTCAGTAGAGTAGTCGACGAATGTGCAGATAATCGGGATCATTTTTTTTCTCCTGATGCAACTGAAGCCAGATCTGAAAAAACTTCCCTCAAATGTGAGAACCTGCGTATTGTACACAAAAGACAGTCAAGAGAAGGGCTCTTGTTGTCAATAACCCTGAGAGAGAGGGAAGTAGAAAGTCAGAAGTTGATGAGAACGAAGAAAAATGTGTCCTCCATCGAGCAAATTGAGACGACATACTGAGTTATATGGTAACTAAACTAGCAATCTGAGAAGTTTTCCATTGGCTGATTATTTTTGTTTGTATTTCCTGTCTAATTTCAAATCTGATACTAGTATTTTTTTGTGATGAATGATTGACTAATTATTTTGAAATACTGTGTTTCTACACTCAGAAAAGCTGAAGCTCATGTATGCTTTTGAATTAATACTTTGATACTAATATTTAATTGAGCTTTAAAAATGCATTTTCGAAAACAATTTTTATCAAAAGTTCAATTTTGAATTCAAAAATTTCTCGACAAATGCTTGCTTTGGAAATATTTTTTTTTAAAAGTGAGGGTTAATAGTCGTTGCAGAGACTGTGAAGTTGGTTGGAAGTCGTTTGGATGGAAATGATCTGGTTATCAGACAATGGACCGTAGTCGACATACGACCACAAAATATCTGAAAGGTTCTCATGCGGATAGGTTTTTTTAACAACAGGTTTTTCAAGTCCCTGAATGAGCTGAAAGACCAGATTTTTGAGGTCGGAATGAGCAAGACACGTATTCAACATAAAGAACCAATATTTCTTGGGTTCTTTATCCTCCTGTACGCCAAAATTACAATGTTGCAACTTAAATACATTTTCTAATCCTCTTTCTGCAATCCAAACAAATATGAGTTGATTGAAATGGATACTGACAGTCTTTGCTTGGCACGTAGTGAGGAAAAATTTGACGAATTCAGTTGACCAGAAATGCATCCATTGTGGTACTGGATGATGCAAAGCAATTGCAGTGAAAATTTCGCAGCAGACTTTAGCAACAATTCTTTACGACGAATACTATGCAATAATCATGGAAACTTTG
The DNA here is from genome assembly GCF_964194025.1 of Convolutriloba macropyga. NCBI lineage: Eukaryota > Metazoa > Xenacoelomorpha > Acoela > Convolutidae > Convolutriloba > Convolutriloba macropyga. The sequence continues at coordinate 74,640,078 of NC_134474.1, read as the reverse complement.
ATAAGGGAACACCTGGTTTTTCTAAAGAAGAATTTTTGGTAAAGATTTTTAGATATAGATGCATACATATCATTAATAATAAAATTTACAATTTTTGTAAGTGGAAAACCATTTCCATTAGTTTTTTATTGTTTTGAATAAAAATTGTTTTACTAAAGGAATTTTTTTTAAAAAAATGTAAATTTTATTAGGTTTTTAACAAAAAAAATGTAAATTTTGATGTTTTTTATTTTTTTAATGAAAAAATAAATAAATTGAAAATTTTACATGAAAAAAAGTCCAAAAACTGAAAAAATGTAAAAATAGAAAAATAAAAAACAACAAAATTTACATTTTTGGTTAAAAACTTTATGTAAAAAACGACATTTCTGAAAAAAAATTATTTTTGTAAAACAACATTTTTTAATAAAAAAAAACAATTAAATTGAAAATTTTACATGAAAACTTCCAAAACTGAAAAATGGAAAAATAGAAAAAATAAAAAACAACAAAATATACATTTTTGGTTGAAAACCTTATGTAAAAAGCGGCATTTTTGAAAAAAAAATTTTTTTAGTAAAACAACACTTTTTAATGAAAAATTAACTTGAAAATTTTACATGAAAAAAATTCTAAAACTAAAAAAACGTAAATTAGAAAATTTAAAAACAAACAAATTGACATTTTTGGTTAAAAACCTTAAGTTAAAAACGACATTTTTTTAAAAAAATTTATTTTAGTAAAACAACATTTTTTAATAAAAATACAATTGAATTAAAAAATTTACGTGAAAAAAGTTCCAAAACTGAAAAATGGAAAAAGTAGAAAAAAAAACAACAACATATATACTTTTGGTTAAAACCTTATGTAAAAGACAACATTTGAAAAAATTTTCTCAGGTAAAACAACAATTTTGAATAAAAAATGAATTGAAAATTTTACATGAAAAAAAAACTTCAAAAACTGAAAAATGTAAAATATAGAAAAATAAAAAACATCAAAATTTACATTTTTTTTGTTAAAAACCTTATAAAATTCACATTTTTTTAAAAAAAATTCCTTTTGTAAAACAAATTTTATTCAAAACAATAAAAAACTAATGGAAATGGTTTTCCACTTACAAAAATTGTAAATTTTATTTCTTGGGTTCTTTATCCTCCTGTACGCCAAAATTACAATGTTGCAACTTAAATACATTTTCTAATCCTCTTTCTGCAATCCAAACAAATATGAGTTGATTGAAATGGATACTGACAGTCTTTGCTTGGCACGTAGTGAGGAAAAATTTGACGAATTCAGTTGACCAGAAATGCATCCAATTGTGGTACTGGATGATGCAAAGCAATTGCAGTGAAAATTTCGCAGCAGACTTTAGCAACAATTCTTTACGACGAATACTATGCAATAATCATGGAAACTTTGATAAGGGAACACCTGGTTTTTCTAAAGAAGAATTTTTGGTAAAGATTTTTAGATATAGATGCATACATATCATTAATAATAAAATTTACAATTTTTGTAAAGGAAAACCATTTCCATTAGTTTTTTATTGTTTTGAATAAAAATTGTTTTACAAAATGAATTTTTTTAAAAAAAATGTAAATTTTATAAGGTTTTTAACAAAAAAAATGTAAATTTTGATGTTTTTTATTTTTTTAATGAAAAAATAAATAAATTGAAAATTTTACATGAAAAAAAGTCCAAAAACTGAAAAAATGTAAAAATAGAAAAATAAAAAACAACAAAATTTACATTTTTGGTTAAAAACTTTATGTAAAAAACGACATTTCTGAAAAAAAAATTATTTTTGTAAAACAACATTTTTTAATTAAAAAAAACAATTAAATTGAAAATTTTACATGAAAACTTCCAAAACTGAAAAATGGAAAAATAGAAAAAATAAAAAACAACAAAATATACATTTTTGGTTGAAAACCTTATGTAAAAAGCGGCATTTTTGAAAAAAAATTATTTTAGTAAAACAACACTTTTTAATGAAAAATTAACTTGAAAATTTTACATGAAAAAAATTCTAAAACTAAAAAAAAACGTAAATATAGAAAAGTTAAAAACAAACAAATTTACATTTTTGGTTAAAAACCTTAAGTTAAAAACGACATTTTTTAAAAAAAATTTATTTTAGTAAAACAACATTTTTTAATAAAAATACAATTGAATTAAAAAATTTACATGAAAAAAGTTCCAAAACTGAAAAATGGAAAAAATAGAAAAATAAAAAACAACAACATATATACTTTTGGTTAAAACCTTATGTAAAAGACAACATTTGAAAAAATTTTCTCAGGTAAAACAACAATTTTGAATAAAAAAATGAATTGAAAATTTTACATGAAAAAAAAACTTCAAAAACTGAAAAATGTAAAATATAGAAAAATAAAAAACATCTAAATTTACATTTTTTTTGTTAAAAACCTTATAAAATTCACATTTTTTTTTAAAAAATTCCTTTTGTAAAACAAATTTTTATTCAAAACAATAAAAAAAAACTAATGGAAATGGTTTTCCACTTACAAAAATTGTAAATTTTATTATTAATGATATGCATGCATCTATATCTAAAAATCTTTACCAAAAATTCTTCTTTAGAAAAACCAGGTGTTCCCTTATCAAAGTTTCCATGAATATTGCATAGTATTCGTCGTAAAGAATTGTTGCTAAAGTCTGCTGCGAAATTTTCACTGCAATTGCTTTGCATCATCCAGTACCACAATGGATGCATTTCTGGTCAACTGAATTCGTCAAACTTTTCCTCACTACGTGCCAAGCAAAGACTGTCAGTATCCATTTCAATCAACTCATATTTGTTTGGATTGCAGAAAGAGGATTAGAAAATGTATTTAAGTTGCAACATTGTAATTTTGGCGTACAGGAGGATAAAGAACCCAAGAAATATTGGTTCTTTATGTTCAATACGTGTCTTGCTCATTCCTACCTCAAAAATCTGGTCTTTCAGCTCATTCAGGGAATTGAAAAACCTGTTGTTAAAAAAACCTATCCGCATGAGAACCTTTCAGATATTTTGTGGTCGTATGTCGACTACGGTCCATTGTCTGATAACCAGATCATTTCCATCCCAACGACTTCCAACCAACTTCACAGTCTCTGCAACGACTATTAACCCACACTTTTGAAAAAAAAAACGATATTTCCAAAGCAAGCATTTGTCGAGAAATTTTTGAATTCAAAATTGAACTTTTGATAAAAATTGTTTTCGAAAATGCATTTTTAAAACTCAATTAAATATTAGTATCAAAGTATTATTTCAAAAGCATACATGAGCTTCAGCTTTTCTGAGTGTAGAAACACAATATTTCAAATTATTAGTCAATCATTCATCACAAAAAATACTAGTATCAGATTTGAAATTATACAGGAAATACAAACAAAAATAATCAGCCAATGGAAAACTTCTCAGATTGCTAGTTTAGTTACCATATAACTCAGTATGTCGTCTCAATTTGCTCAATGGAGGACACATTTTTTCTTCGTTCTCATCAACTTCTGACTTTCTACTTCCCTCTCTCTCAGGGTTATTGACAACAAGAGCCCTTCTCTTGACTGTCTTTTGTGTACAATACGCAGGTTCTCACATTTGAGGGAAGTTTTTTCAGATATTGCTTCAGTTGCATCAGGAGAAAAAAATGATCCCGATTATCTGCACATTCGTCGACTACTCTACTGAGGATGGTTTTGACAGACTCCAGTGAAGTATTTTCAACCGTTGATGTCTCTTGTACTTCTTTCATGGTTTCTTGTTCAGTTTCTGTAGAAAAACACGAAAAGGGGACTGCCTTGTCAACTTTTTTGTTGTCAAACTTGAGGCCAAGTGCGTTCGCTTCTTCTATACTTGCAATAATACTCTCTGTCAGTGACCCATTTTCCCACTCGTCACAATCCCGATCAGGTTTCTGCTCCGGCAAATCGTCATACTCGTCAGAAACACACAAGAGGAATTTAAGTTCCGTCTCCTCCTCAAAAAATCCTCGTTGGTTTTCATGTATTGCTCTATAGGACAACTCATAATCACAGAATTGCGCACGGACTGATCTGCTTAGTTCCATGGTGTCCGAGACTCGTAAAGTTGTGTTTTCATTGTGGTTTTTGTAAAAGTCTACAGTTGTCTGTTTGTATGGTACAGAGACTTCAGGCCCCATCCGCAAAATTGCCCCTATAACCATAATCGCTAAATCTTTCTCTCTGAAGCATTCCTATGCTATTTGCGAATGAGTACCATGATTATAATAGCCATTTATTCACTTTTTATGGTTGGTTCTCATATTTTATAACAGAACAGACTTACTTGGAATGGGAAATAGGAAGAGGTCCTAGAGATGAAGAATCTTCGCTGAAGAGTTTATAGTTGTCAACTTAGGCTGGTAACAAAAAGCGCTTCAAATTGTCTCAAGAAAAGAACAAAAGCTAGTTATAGTTGTTAAGTTGTTGAAGAGAAGGAAAAGAAGTAAAATGAGTTGTACTTTTGTTTGTACACTATGATAAAGATGACATCATTATGACGCAATAGTGACGTAATTATTACGGTACTATGAGTGAGACCTCAATCACGTGAGTTGTGTATGCTTAGATAAAGTATGAATCATCATATCGTAAGTAGTATGGTATAGACTTTGTTCACATGAGTTCAATGACCACATAGGATATCTAGGTTTCTGTAATTCGGTAATTGTTCCAATCCTAAGACGTAATTGATCTTAATTTTGTTCTAAAGAGGACACTGCCCCCATGCAATTATGAAATCATCTATTTGTCCGTAATTGCGAAGATAGTAGGACGTAATTTTTATGGTACTATGATTTAATTGATACATTTTATGACTTATTTCTAACGATAGTGAAAAGTTCGATGAAGTTGTACTCAAAAAACCTCTATCGATCACCTGAGAAGATTCACCTTTACAAAAGAAGATGTCAAAATTGATGTTTGAAAGATCACTAAATAAATGGATTGTCAGATAGAAATTAAATAAATACAGATGATGATGTTAAGTTGTCTAATTTTTGATATATTTTCGATAAATATTTGAAAACATTTTGTTATTCTTTACAATATTTGATTGTTTTTCGACAATACTAAAAAAGCGTGTAAAAATTGAGTATTTTTGACTAAATTTAGCTACTTTGTGGTAATTATAAGTGGCAGCAATTGGACAGTTTTTAATAGAATTGGGTTTTTTGTTAGCAAATATGTTTTTTGTGGCAAAAATGAAGTATTTTTTGGTAAGAAATGGTTATTTTTTTAGTATTGGGTAGTTTCTGGTAAAGTTTTTGAAAAATTTCGTCAGATTTGGGTATTTTTTGCAAGAATTGGGTAATTTTTGGCAACAAATGGGTAATTTTTAGTAATAATTGGGAATTTTTGGTGTGTTTTCTGCCAAGAATTGGTATGTTTTTGGCAAGAACTGGGTGTTTATTTCAAGAATAGGGTATTTTTAGCAATTGTGTTTTTTTCAAGAAATAGATATTTTTTAGCATGAATTGGGTATTTGTGGCAAGAATTGGACATTTTTGGCAATAATTGGGTATTTTTTGGCAATAATTGTGTATTTTTTGCCAAGAATTGGTAATTTTTTGGTAAGAATTTCTTTTTTCAAGAATTGGGTATTTTTAGCGAGGATGGGGTGAACAGCTTAGGTATCATGCTCTGAGGTACGTCTTTTATGGGAAGGGGTAAATTACCTTACTAATTTAATATTAAGGGATTATCTGACTAATCCCCCTCGTGTGAACAGCGTGGGTATCACGCTGTGAGGTACGTCTTTGGGATATGAGGGAAAATGGGCTATACGGAATCTTTATAGATAGGTACATCTTTTTATCCCCCCTGTCTTGCTAATCCCCTTCGTGTGAATAGCTGGGGTATCATGCTGTGAGGTACGTCTTTGAAATTCACGTAAACCCTACTTAACTGTCGATGAGTCATCTAAATGATTATTAAAGTACTATCTTGCTAACTCTTTTCGCATGAACACCTTGGGTATCATGCTGTGAGATACATCTTTGAAAATTTATATTATTAAAGTGTAATTTGGTAGGGGGTCAATGACCTTACAGATTTGATGTTAAGGCATTATCTCGTTAATCCCCTTCCTGTGAACAGCTTGAATATCATGCACTGAGGTACAGCTTTTGAATTTTACATTAGTAAAGTGTAATATGGGAATGGGTAATTGACCTTACTATTTTGTTACTAAGAGATTCTCTTGCAAATCTCCTTCGTGCGATCAGCGTGGGTATCATGCTGTGAGGTACGTCTTGGGAAATTTACATTATTAAGGTGTAATATGGTAGGGGGTCAATGGCCTTACTGATTCGATGTTAAGGCACCGTCTTGCTAATCCCTTTAGTGTGAACAGCTTGGGTATCATGCTGTGAGGTACACTTTTGAAAATTTACATTATTAAAGTGTAAAATGGTAGGGGGTCAATGGCCTTACTGATTCGTTGTTAAGGCACTGTCTTGCTAATCTCTTTAGTGTGAACAGCTTGGCTGTCATGCTGTGAGGTACGTCTTTGGAAATTTACATTAGTAAACTGTAATATGGTAGGGGGTCAATGTCCTTACTAATTTGTTAAGGCACTGTCTTGCTAATCCCCTTCGTGTGAACAGCTTGGGTATCATGCTGTGAGGTACACTTTTGAAAATCACGTAAACCGTACGTAAGTGTAAATGAGTCACCCTATCTAATTTAATATTAAAACATTACCTAACTAATCCCCTTTGAGAGAACAGCTTGGGTGTCATGCTGTGAGGTACGTCTTTGGAAATTTACATTATTAAAGTGCAATATGGGAATGAGTAAATGACCTAATTTAATATTAAGGGATTAACTTGCTAATCCCCCTCGTGTGAACAGCGTGGGTATCATGCTGTGAGGTACACTTTTGAAAATCACGTAAACCGTACGTAAGTGTAAATGAGTCACCCTATCTAATTTAATATTAAAACATTACCTAACTAATCCCCTTTGAGAGAACAGCTTGGGTGTCATGCTGTGAGGTACGTCTTTGGAAATTTACATTAAAGTGCAATATGGGAATGAGTAAATGACCTAATTTAATATTAAGGGATTAACTTGCTAATCCCCCTCGTGTGAACAGCGTGGGTATCATGCTGTGAGGTACATCCTTGGAATTTGAGGGAAAATGGGCTATACCTAATCTTAATACATAGGTACTTCCTTTTACCCCCCCCCCCCCCCCCCCCCAGCTTTGCTCACGTTATACTACTCAAGTGCAATCAGTCTATTGCGACAAAAGTTCATCAATTAACACAAGCAGACTTCAACAAATCACCTAAGGAATTGCTGCAGTTCAGAGACGCTCAAGACATTACAGTAGCAGCACCGTTCACAATAAACAATCAGCAGCTCACAAACTGGAAACCAGAGCTATTCGAATACAATGAGAAAAAAACAGCCATTCCAAACGGGCCAAAACAACAGACACACACCACAGTAGAGCAATAGTCAGACCGGCAAAAGCAGCAGAATACAGCAACCATAGATATTAAGAGCAAACAGCAACAACAATCAACTTCCAGTCAGAGTTGCCAACGACGGAAACCATCAATTATTTCTTTGTCTAACTTTTGGGGAAAAATGACAAACAACTAGATATTAACCAAATCTTTGCATGAACTGCTTAGGAAAAACCACTCCGCCATCGACAGGCCTTCCACTTAAAATCGTCGGTAACAAGGGTCTGGCCAGCAACATAGGGCAAATGTTGCTGACCAGCCAACAGAATGCTACATGGGGCAAATGAAAGCTATGAAAGAGCAGCAACAACTAAACGACCAGAAAACATATATCGCGTAAACGAAAACTTTTCCGCAGTCAGAAAGCAGCGGCACAGCAATGACAAAACAAAACGACAAAATTTCTTTTAGATTATTTCGATTTCACTCCATTACGACGAGCCATAACGAGCATTTAGTTCAAACCTACACCTTCATTGCCCCGGGATGGAATTTTAATAATTATGCTTGCCAGGCAATCGCAGCAGCTCCGTTTTGAGAAGCAGACACGTCAGCAACTTATCCTGGAAGGAAAAAACGGGAGATCTCAAAACTTTTTAAGAAAGATACACAACGTGAACGACTCAACAAAGAACGTTTTTGAAAACGTCAACTAATTCAAGTTGCCGCCGCACCAGAGATATTGCGAACTCAAACCAACCATCTCAAGCACTTCATCATGCCAACGTTAAACAACTTCATAATACTGTAATATTGATGTCAAAAATCATATAGGACAGCAACATTTTACCTTTTATCACCAATAAGAGGGGACTAAGGGCCCTCATCAGCACCCAGTCCAAGTCTCTTCAAACTAGGATGAACTATCTCCGGAACCCATGACGACTTAGACCAACATACAATGCACCACACAGCTGTTTTGCAGCAACTGTCTTAACTAGGATAACCACCTTGACGGGAAAAATTGGAAATGGGGGAAAGCAAATTACACAAAATTAGAAACGAAATAAATCATGGCATCCAGAAGTTTTGATAGCCAAACAAAAATCTGCTCAAAACATGCAGGAGATAAGCCGATTGACGATAAGATAGGACTGTGGAGAGATAAAAACAGTTTGCCAGACAACAAATCGCAGGAATTTACTCATGTCAACCATCTATTCAGCGTACTACCGAAAGAGCCGCAGCGTTATAGAAAACGTAGTGGGGGGATACAAGCAGACTTCGAAAAAATTTAACCATCGCGAAGAGGAGTGTAATGCCACTAAGCGGCTAAAAATGATGTTACAAGAGCTTATTATACGTTAACACTTAGATAAAAAAAAACAATTTTGTTGAGCCTTTGATTTACCTTTTTGTAATTAACTGCTGCAGATTAAGTGAGCGGGGGATCTGCGATATGAGGCGCAGTAAATTTTTGTAGCCATTACGCAAAAATTTTTAATTAGCTTTTTGTAGAAATTAGGCAAAACAATTAAAACATTGAAAGATGGTACTTAAATTTCCCATGACGCTATAGAGTACTGTAAGGACCCTAACAGTTGCCATTACAAGAGAATAGTTTAACAAAAATAGTGAACAAAAAGCTTTTCAATATTGTTCATTTGCAGCATTTCAGTTTAGTTCCATCTTACAATTATGGCAACATTTTGCTCAACGTTTCCAGCGCCCCATAGATGCAAACTACCAAGAACAAAGAAATTTCTTTAAAAAATTTTAAACTGTTCACCATGTCCGCTATAGCCTTTCGAGAAAATTCTTTTTTTTGATATATAACCGAAGGATTTAAAAATAACATAAATGGTTAAAAACTAGTACACTTTACTTTATGCTCTAGTTCATGGACAATTGTTAGGGATACTTGCGTACTTTATATCGTTGAGTAGCCTCTATGTGAGTACTGATGGTTTTTATTTTATTTTACCACTTTTTTGTCTGATGCTTAGAGACTTTTTCGCGCTTGACTTTTGCGTGATTTGTATTGCTCCCCTTCAGACTATTAGCCACTAACGTGCGATGGTATATTAGGGAAAAGTTCGATTTGGCGAAGCCAAATTTTGTAGGCATTAGGCTAAAATTTTTCAATTAAGTTTGCGTAAATTAGGTGAAAACCTATCAAAACGCTAAAAGATTACGGCACTTAAAAGGCTAAAGTGTCGTCGTCTTTTAGCGTTTTGATAGGTTTTCGCCAAACTTTCGCATTGAAACTTACTTAATTGAAAAATTTTAAGCCTAATGGCTACAAAATTTGGCTTCGCCAAATCGAACTTTCCCCTAATATACCATCTCACGTTAGTGGCTTACAGTCTGAACGGGAGCAATTTAAATCACGCAAAAGTCTAGCGTGAAAATGCAATAAACTAGGAAATCAGGAAGTCAAGCGCGAAAAAGTGGTAATCAACAAATATAAAAAACCATCAGTACTCACATAATTGCTATAAACTTTGTTCGAAAACTATAAAACAGTGCCAAGAGTTTAAAATATAGCTGCCAGATTGCCAGAAAATAGCCGCCACAGATTCGTAGATCTGCAGTCTCAGAAAAAAAACAGTAAAAGACAGATCAAAAAATTCGTCTTTTCATTGAGGGCTGATCTGTTATATTTTGATTAAAAATCTGTGTAAGTTATTGCTTCCTCTATTAGCTGCTCTCAAATAACCTTCATTTAGAGTGACACACACCCATTTGACCTTATCTCTTTAAATTAAAGTAAACAAAAGTCAATTTCAAAGTGAGGAAGTCATTTTTGCGAGTGAGGTAAGTCAAGTGACCAAAAATTTATACACGCGAATGAACAAAAAGACTCGTTCCACTAAGAACGACAAACGACGTCACGCATGCAATTCAGTTGAAATTGCATGAACGAATGAACAAAACGAGTGGATGGGACCTCATATGATCGTAACAAAAATTTTGACGAAAAAAAAACATAGGACAAGTCCTGACGTACAATTCAAAGAATTTTCATTGACTTAACAAAAAACTAGACCTAGAACGGACTATGAGTGAATTGCAAAAACCATTTCTAAAAAAACTGATAAAAAAGACACAAAAACAGAAAATCAACGTCATAATGCCGATAGCGAAAAAAACTACTAGCGAGAAATGTAAATTGATTCTAACAAGAAAAAACTAGGCCAAGAAAGAACCATGAATGAAAAAAATTGGACCCCAGAAACGGAAAAAACAGTAAAAATCAAAGTGAAATTGCCGCACGTGATCAAAAAAACCACTAGCGAGAAAGTGAATTTTAGTTTCAAGCAACGTTTTATCACTCTACTCTAAAATTAGCGCAAAAATTATTCACGCCGCAAAACCACTCGCTTTTTCGCTCCACTTCCTGTTTCGGCGTGACCAAAATCACTACTCCAATTTGACGTCAAAAATCATGAAAATGTGTGAACAGATCTTAAAAAAACAGCCGGAAGAATGCCGGAAACGACTCGAAGGAGAAAATTGCCCATACTTACGACTAAACAACTAGAACAACTATTGTGAAACCTGAACATCCACAAACGCCATAAAAAATTTGAGGAAGAATAGAAACGGCATTCAAAAACATTGAAGAAGAAAAACTTAATGAGTTTTTAAAATAGTACAAGGAAACATAAAGCCGAGTACAATTCCTTTGCAATTAGGGCAATGAAAAGCTTGCAAAACAATGGGCAAGTCATAGTAGGCTACGAAACTTGTCTAAGACTAAAAAAAGAGAAAATCTACAAAAAATAAGAAAAATGGTTTAAAATTTTTCAATTTCTCTGTCAATTTTCCTAAGAAAAAAAATGATTTACACCAATAAAACTTTAGTCAATTGGTATCTGAATATTCCTTAAGTAACAAGCTTCTATTCCCACTTGAAGCATTAAAACAAAAAAAAAACAGGCAAAAAATCATTAAATTTCGTCTGAAAATAAGCAAAACCGATCAAAAACCTCCAAATTAGCATTAACTCATATTAACTACTTGAAACCTAAAATTCCTATCAAAACAAGCCTAAAACTAATACAGTATCATAATCAAACCTCATAACCGCCAAAAGTTGCAAAAAAACTTGCTTTTGAAAGCCGCACATGAACGAAAAAATTTCGCTCGCATAGAGAAAATTTTTTCACACATCAATTTTTCTTGCTCTCTCAAAAACAGCGGTATGAACAAAAACCACTCTCTTTTCGCTCCGGACTTCACTTTTGTTCGGCACCAAAATCTTTCCAAATTTTTTCACGCGTTTCATTTCCCGCTTCAAAAATCACTCCAATAAAATTGATTTAAAAAGGACTTCTCCAATACTCCTCTTCGAGTAGTAAAAAAGACAGCGCCCCAATACAATTCAAATTCTTTGAATTGTAAAAAACCAAGAGAAGGCCAATAATAGCCCCAGCTATCGCTGTGTGGTTATTAAAAAAAGTTAGTGGATTAGTTACTTGAATACAGCGATTAGGAGATTGACGAGCAGGATATTCTCCACCAGTAGGTAGACGGACATCAGTGCTGGCTCTATCCAGTGTCCAGTCACACACTCTGGACTGTGTTCTGTCCCACACTCGGGTGCAATCTCAGCTGCGTAGACCTCTGAAAAGCTCAAAATTTGAGTTTCGGTGAGAACGCCTCTTAGAACGCTTAACATAACCGACTGATTTACAGATTATCACATAGCTGTTCGAAAAAATAAACAGCTCAAATTGCACAACCGATATCAAAACTTCGAATATTGCTATTCTTTACCTTATTTTATGCTTCTAGCTAACTTTGGCGCACCGTGTACTTTCTACACAATTTGGGCCTAAGCAAATAGCAGATCAACTAATTTTCCATTTTTATACTGTTACTCTAACTAGGTCACAAAAAATGTACAAAAAAGGTAAAGATATCACAAAACTGTCAAACACTGCGCTGTTTTCAACGTTTAATTTTCCAGGCCCGCAGTCGATTGTATGGCATGATGCATGTCTTAGTGAACTCAATTTGCTGCACCAGCTCTCAATTAGAGATTCACTGGCTCTAAGGGCGCCAAAAATTATTACCAGAATCTGAAAAAAAATAAACAACGAAAACTTATCGGCAACCCTTTTTGGATCCAATAAGTTATGCTGTATAATATTATGCTGCTTCTTATACGTAGGCTGAAAAGTGAAACTAGAACCGTAAATCGACTAGTATCTTTTTGCAATTGAAAATTTGTTTTTTATTGGTGATTACAGTGCAGAAGTAAGAGTGGTGTGGTATCGTGTAGTGATAGTGATGGTGGTGACTAACCCCCATATATCATGAAGTAGGGATGGAAGAATATGTCTCTGATGTTCTCCCATCTGAATGGCTCGTTGGGATTGAGGATGCTCTGTCTCACTGTCCCATAGCATGTCAGTACCAGGAACATGAACACCATGAACGAAATCATGTCCATCATCTGAACAAAAGAATTATCACAATCAGAAATACTTGTGGCACTACTTCCACATACCACACCATATTGATTAGCAGAGAAAGCACCATTGAATAGTCTTGTTCATATTTGCCAATAAAACCCCCGTCAAACCATGGCTTACTTTACTGAACAATCAGACCCAATTGATATCCATTCATGTCCGGGAAGTAAGACTGAAGTTGGCGGCAACAGGAAAAACATAACCGACTAAACGTCGGACGAATTGCTCTCGAACGACTAGTGGGAGCTCTAATCAATTTCAGCCTGCTTCAGTCGGGGGGGGGGGGGCTAAATGGGACTAAGAAGTTCAATAGTGGGCTTCAAATAACCACAATAAGAGGTAAACATATACCACTATTCGATTTAAAGTGAAAAATGACACCAGTTTCGGCGCACTTTTCATTTGATTTTTAGTATTAAATTCCCGCCAATTGAGTTAAGCTGCTTGAAATTGTGATTGAGACAGAATTTTAGATCACGCGAAACGCAAAAAGTCAAGGGCGTAAAAGTCACTCGAAAAGTCAAAATTGTCAGCGGAAATTTTGCATAAAAAAAGACACACGTTTACAATAATTGCTATGAACTTCGTTCAAAAGCAATTAAACACAGCCGACTAACTTAGGGTGAATTGCTCTCAAACAACCAGCGAGCGGTTGGCTTCATCAGTAGCTAGCCACGGTTTATTGAGGCTCGCTTTAGCTTAATTGGAGGGGCGTAAGGTGAGTGCAGCGGTGGGACCGGGGCCTGACGGGATGGGAAAACCGAGGGGAGGGGGGAACATCGAGGGGAAGGGGGAGGTGTGGGAAGACAGTGAGTGGGGAAGGCAGGTGTGGGGCGACAGTGAGAAGGGCACCGTGAAAAGGGAACAGATACAGAACGTTTGAATGGGAACAGCTACAGTACGTTATGCCCCCCCCCCGTTACAGAGCACGTGCCATTACATAGTAAATCTTTATAATTATTTAACGTGTTTCTGGAGGTGCAAAAAATATGCGCCCGCTAAGCTGGGCGCACAAACGGAAAAGATCCCAAAATTCAAATAAGGGGCACCCTAAAATGGGTTTTATGAGTTTATCTCGTTTCTCTTTCTGATTTCCATTTTCGTTCATATCACATTGCTCTGTTGAGCATTTGCTGTTTAAAAGCACTTTCAGCAGAATGAGAGAAGAGCAAAACTAGCCTAGAGAAGTCAAAAAGATTTAACACAAACGCCCAAAAAGCGGCATAATTAGCTAAATTGAGACAAATTGTTGTCCAGTAGAGTACAAAATTAGAAGCGCCATATTAAACGGCTGAAAATGGCGGCTATCAACAAAATTTAAAAAAAAAACAAAAAAACAAATTTAAACAATTTGACTTCCCAAATGTAGAGCCAAACCTATATGCACCTCACTAGTCTTCAAAAAGTAAAATTGGTTCTTAAAAGAAACAATTTGGAAGTCAATTTGTCGAGTGAACTCGAGTTACGTATGATAAAAATAGCCCAAACCATCTAAAAATAGAGCTAGACAGAATGACTTCACGCAAAGAAGAAATGAGCTTTATAGGTTAATACCGTTGCAAATTTTGAACTTAATGTCAACAATGATTTCGATCATTTTAAGTTGATTTGATAAGCAACAAAAGCTCCTTAAATCGAGATTGATCACAAAGCGCCAATTGTTGGAAAAAAATGGGAAACTTGGTACAAAAAAACAAATTTTTGTTTGCCACCGTGAAAATAAAGCGCAATAAAAGATTGCAGATTAATTTACGTGGTTATTGAAAGTAAAACCAAATTAAAGAGTAATTTACTTCAAACGTAAACTAACTGTCAACTGTTACGCGAATATGATCAAGCGCAAACCCGAATTATTACAAGCAAAAATTAAGGAAGACACTTAGAGTAAAACAATCCATAGTTAATAATTGTACTCCGTCAAAATGAAGTACCAAACTTGTAAACATAACCGACCAACGACTAGTGAATTGCTCCCAAGGTATAAGCGGCCCGTTGCCTTTGACAGTAGCTATCTACGTTTCCGGGAGGCTAGCTTTGGCTTAAATGAAGTGGGACGAAGGGTTAGCGCCACGGGCCACGGTGCTGTGGGGGGGGGGCAAATGGGGGATCCGGGGTAGGGGTTGCAAAATACAGAAGCACAAAGTTAATTGCTACTAACTTTGTTTGAGAGCAATTAATCACTAATCCAAACCGTTACCGGGCTATAAACTGTTATCAGTTCAAAAACATATTGGTTTCTCCACAGTTGCGTTCAAACGCAATCAAAAACATACCCGGCAGATTGCCGGAAAATAGCCGCCGTTGATTCCAATAAGCATGATTGGGATTGAAAGAATAGAAGATATTGAAAAAAAAAGATTTTTGTACAAAAACATTTTTTTAAGTCCGATTTATTTTGATGGCATTTCGTAGTTGATAACGTACTTCTGTTTCTTAGAGAAAAGCTACAGGGGTACTATCAACACCAATAAGCATTAGAGATGGTAACTAAGACTTATAGGAACGACGTTCAAATAGCGGGCATCTAAAATTGGGCTTTATGGGTTTATCCCGTTTCTACTTCTGACTTCAATTTTTTATACTGACTCTGCTCATTTTGAATTGCTTTGCTGAGCAACTGCTGTTCAAAATCACTTTTAGCAGAGTGAGAGAAGAGAGAAACTAGCCTAGAGAAGTCAAAAAGATTTCACGCAAAATGTTGAAAAAGCGGCAAAATTAGGTAAAGCGAAACATTTTTTTATTCGACGAAGTAAAAAAAATAGGAGCGCTATAATAGCCGGCTGAGAAGATGAGGGTGGCTATTAATAAGGCAATTGATAACAGACCAATTTCCAACTCTTCAGACATATCTGGCAGATTTTCAGAACACATCAGCATTAGCTTCGTAGATCTGCAGTCTCAAATAAAACAGTAAAAAAAGAGAGACCAAAAATTGCTCTTCACATTAAAGGATGAGATGACATCTTTTGATAAATAACCTGTATAACATTGCTGCTTATATTAGCTGCTCTCAAATAACCTTCAATTAGAGTGACAAACACTCACTTGACCTTACCTCTTTAAATTAAAGTAAAGAAAAGTCAATTTCAAAGTCAGGAAGTCATTTTTCAAAGTGAGTTAAGCAATGTGTGACCAAAAACCTGATCACGCGAACAAAAAACTCGCTCCATTGAGTGAGAAATGACGTTACGCACGCACTTCAGTTGAAATTGCATGAAAAAATGAAAAAAAATTAGATTTGAACTGGTTGTGACGTCATATGGTCGTAGCAAAAATCTTGACAACGAAATAAAGAAAAACAAGAGAAGGCCAATAATAGACCCAGCTATCGCTGTGCGGCTTATAAAAACAAATGAATGATTACGTTAAAGCAAAATTTCACCTCAAAACTATTTCACCTTTGACAAGCGACTGATTTAGAAACACAGAGAATCGTAACCTCAGTTATATTTCCGAATACCAGGAAAAGTTCAAGAGGAACAAAATAACGAGGCAAAAATTCCTCTTTGAATTAAACGTTAATAAAATATAAAAACTTGAGTCGGTGTGATATCAATCAAAAAAAATTATTTAAAGAGTTTCTGATCGGAAGCTGCTAGAAAGACCGTTGAAACATATAAAACATCAAATAGCCGAGGAACAAAAGAGAACACAAAAATCACAGCAAAAAATGTTGGAAAAAGCAACCAGAATTAACCCTTGCCATTTAGTTTTCAAATGGGAACCTAACCGACTAAACGTCGGAAGAATTGCTCTCGAACGACTGGTTGTAGAACTAATCAATTGCAGCCTGCTTCAATCCGGGGGGGGGGGGGGGGGGGGCTAAATGGGACTAAGAAGTTCAATAGTGGGCTTCAAATAACAACATTAGAGGTTAACATATACCACTATTAAGATTTAAAGTAAAAATTGACACCAATTTCGGCGCACTTTTCATTTGACTTTTTGTATTAAATTGCCGCCAATTGATTTCAGCCGCTTTGATTGAGAGAGAATTTTAGATCACGCGAAACGGAAAAAGTCAAGGGCGTAAAAGTCATTCGAAAAGTCGAAATTGTTAAGCGAAAATTTTGCATAAAAAAGACACACACGTTTACAATAACTGATATGAACTACGTTCAAGAGCAATTAAACAGCTACACAGGGAACAGCTACAGTACGTTTAAATGGGAACAGCTACAGTACGTTATGCCCCCAATCTTTATCTATAATTATTGCACGTGCTTCTGTTAATAAAATATCAAAAAGACTTGAGTCGGTGTGATATTAATTAAACGTAAATTTATTGAAAAATTTTCCGCTTGGTAACTTTAAGATTTAATGCTGGAAAAAATTCAACCATGGTGTTGACAAAACAACTATAGCAAGCAGATTAGCTGAGAATTGGCTGCACAGGTTATACGTACATTTAGTCATAATAAAAAAGGCAAATAAATTTAGCAACTTCTCGCCCTCCTGAAATGTCTACTTAGCGCCTGATCTCTGACTTCCAATGCAGATCGCCAAGTCGGATATTCTGGACCAAGTTCGCCAATTATATGTTACAACAGAACAACAAAATCTCCCTTCCTCACGAATGTTCAAGGAGACTCTGAAGAGTACGGATGTCCTAACTGATAATAGAAGTTTTCTTTCTGATGGTCTGTCAGTTGCCTTTAACAAGTTGATAAAAGTCAATTTCCGTACTTGGTATCCGAAGAACTGCAATCATAAAACTATCTAGAGCCAATTGACACCCAGTTCTGCTGGTTTCAGATCACCCAATAAGAAGGGATTTTTGAATGAGAAATCAGTCAATATAAAGCATAAAAAACTCAGAAATTTTCACGCTTTTCCGCATTTGCTTTTCATCCAAAGAGAGACGAGATCTGAAAACTTTAAAACATAGCCGGTAGATTGCCGGAAAATAGTCGCGATAGACGCTTGTGGCCTTCCATGAATAAAAACAACTAAAGAAATTAGATAGACAGATCGACCACCAGTCCTTTAATAGACCACTAAAACTTTTGGGTTAGATTCGCACTGTCATTTTTATGAGACACATACGCTCTATAAGGAAAAAGCCCTAAAAGAAATTTTTCAAAATTGATATCCAAAATCAAAAACTCAAGACTCTAATAGTCAAGAATTAGGGAATTTCCGTTTGGCACCACTTGGATGCACTAATGATCTTTAACCAGTAAATTTTCATAAAATTCCATAAGTGAGTTAAGAAGTCATTTTTTGAGTGAGATAGGTCGCGCAATTGACCCAAAAGCATAACGTCACGCACATAAATTATTATCTGCAAAACAGTAGCAGTCACTGAAGTCATTAAAAAGTCAATCCCAAGAAGTACGGTCGTAAGAATCATCGATGGAGACGACGAATTAAAAAACATAGCAGGACAAGTCCTGAAATACAATTCAAAGAATTTTCATTGAGGGCAAAAAACTAGTCCTTGAAGGGAATATAAGTGAATTGGGAAAACCATTTCTAAAAAAAATCAGAATAAAAAATGAAAAATAACAAAATCGATGTCAAAATGCCACATGTGAACAAAAAAAAACCACTAACGAGAAAAGGAAATTTGGTTCAAACAGAAAAACTAGGCCTAGAATGAACTATGAATGAATTGGGAAAACCATTTAGAAAAATTAGAAAAAACCATTTAGAAAACCATTTAAAAAACGAACATAGCCGGCAGATTGCCGGAATAGCTGCGAAAGAATAGACCTGCGTGCCATATAATAGAGATAGAAACAGATAAAGAGCTAAATTGAAAAAAAAAATTGACGCCGCTCAAAAAACTAGGTAAAAAACATTCAGCGATAAATTAATAAAGCTCGTTAAAATTCATTCCGCAGAAGCCTCATATTAGGGACCTTTACTGCACAAATGAGTTCTTTTGACCTTAAACAAATTCAATTTAAACTTAAGTTTTAAAGTGCAAAAGAGCGTCAGACGACGAAACAAAAAAAACCAAGAGCACCGCAATATAGCTTCGCTCAGCTTACAGCTTCGCAGCTATAAAAAACAGTAAAAATTAAAGTGAAATTGCCGCATGTGAACAAAAAACCACTAGCAACAAAGCGAATTTTTGTTAAAACACCGTTTTCTAACTCTACTTTAAAATTAGAGCGAAAAAAATTCGCGCCGCAAAACCAACCGCTTTTTTGCTCCACTTCCTGTTTCGGCTTGACCACTTCTCCAAAAATCACTTAAATCACTTCTCCAATTTGACTTCAAAAATCAAGAAAATGTGAGAACAGATCTTTAAAAAAAAGACAGCTCCCCAATACAATTCATATTCTTTGAATTGTAAAAAACCGCGATGTCCCTAATAATAGCCACTATCGCTTCGCGGCTATTAAAAAGACCATTACGATGGAAAGAAATATTGGTTTCTACTTCTTTTCACCCCGATTCATTTAACCCCGCATAGTTTAACCCCTCTATCATTTCACCTCGTAAATTAGCAGTAGACATTGCAGGCATGTTGCAGACATAATTAAGCGGATAACTGAATCCCCTGATCGGTGGTGATAGTTTCATATCACGTCCAACGGGCCGCTGAGGCATGGCCAATGATTATTCTACTAATTTTATAAACCAGCTAATTTTATAAACTGATTTGATATAAAAGACTATAATCGGGGTATCTGATAGCGGCTAAAAAGAGGGGTGAAAAAGCGGAACACCGAATAATGTCAGATTGAGTGGCTTGAAGGCTCAAAATGTAATGCCCAAATGACGATTTGATTTTTTTAAACTGATCTCTCCAATGAATTAAGATTGTTTAAAGAGAAGTCTATATCAGGGATTTTACTTATTTTGCCTCTGAAAGTTTCGTAATTTTGTGGTTCAAACGTTAGATTCCCAATCAGATTGACACACTTTAGAAATGGTCAAATCAAATGATAGCCTCAAAAAAAAAACAATTTAAAATAGTACCTCCAAAAGATAACATCTAAAACATTTGAAAAACATAGCCGGCATATTGCCGGAATAGCTGCGAAAGAATAGACCTGCGTGCCATATAATAGAGATAGAAACAGATACAGATCTAAATTGAAAAAAATCGACGCCGCTCAAAAAACTAGGCTAAAATACATTCAGCGATAAATTAATGAAGCTTGTTTAAATTCATTCCACAGAAGCCTTTATTAGGGGGACCTTTACTGCACATATGAGTTCCTTTGACCTTAAACAAGTTCAAATTAAGCTTAAGTTTTAAAGTGCAAAAGTCATTTTATTGAGTGAGGTAAGCCACGTATGATCAAAATCTAATCACGCAAATAACCTAAAAACTTTCGCTAAAGCGAGTGAGAAATGACGTCACGCGCGCAAATGCCGTTAGTGAGAGGAAGAAGTCATTCAGAAAATTTGACTTTTTCAGCTTTGCTGTGTGAACAAATGTAAAACGAAAAAAGAGCGTCAGACGACGAAACAAAAAAAAACCAAGAGCACCGCAATATAGCTACGCTCAGCTTACAGCTTCGCAGCTATAAAAAAAAATCAACTATACGTTTATCTATCCATTTGACTTAAAACGATCCAAGGTTTCCTAAAATAATTCGCAACATATCATGACCTTGTTTACATGCACTTCGTTGAATTTTAGTTATAACTGTGCCTTTGCTTTTAGCCAACATAAAACAAGCACAACGAACATCTGCCTTCGGCAAATTTAAGATTTTTAATTCGAGCAACTAACCATTTGAGCGATAATCTGGACAAACGGTCCCAATGACTTGTTCACACTGAAGACCTCGAGCAGCTTGGCATACCAGAAGATGACATCAAGACAGTAGAGCCACCTGCCCCATGCCATAGTGGCCGGATAGAATCGGAGGCCCATCGCCACCAGGAAGAGGAGACAACCCAGAAAGTCTATTATATTCCAGGGGTCACTTAGCCACACGGACACTTTTGCACGAAACTTTACCGGCTCCGAAACCACTATCTAAAACGACAGCATAACAAAATGACAACTATGGCAGTATGACGATTTCAATAATCAAAACCAGAAAGTGAAAGTTAAACAATTAAACATGTGGCATGTTTTCTACAGACAGATTAATTTGATTTATTCTCTCAAAAACATAAACAACTAAAAGCCGAAGATTAGGCCTCAAACGACAGACAGTAGGTGAAAGGAGGATTTCGATGGTAGCATGCTTAAATTATTCCACTCGCATAGGGATTTTTCATAACTCAGTAACTAATTATATTCTCTCAATAGCAGCAAGAAATCAGTCTTCTCTTCCACATTTCTTCAACGGATTGATATGAACTCCTTTTTACAGTTGAGCCACACGAATGGTATACTCCCAGCTTATTAATACACGACCGGTAAACTACCGAAAGTAGCTGCAAAGGTAAACTACCGATATAACAATCCCCTCCGCTCATAAATTTATGAAAAACTTTAAGTGATAAAATAATATTTCTTGGTCAATTTTACTATGAATAAGCTCTTCTATTAGGATCCTTCACTGCAAAAAAAAAGCCTCTCTGACCCTCACCTGAGATGCAAAAAATTTTCGTTGAGGGGTAATTAGCGTACGACTAATCACGCGATTGACCAAAAAAGTGAGAAAATAACGCCATTTAGAAAAACAAAGCTGGCAGATTGCCAGAAAATAGCCACAATAGCTTCGTAGATCTACAGTCTCAGAAAAACAGTAAAAAAGACAGACCGAAAAAATTCGTCTTTTCATTGAAGGCTGATATGTTATATTTTGATTTAAAATCTGTATAAGTTTTTGCTGCCACTATTAGCTGCTCTCTAATAACCTTCATTTAGAGTGACATACACCCATTTCACCTTATCTATTTGAATTAAAGTAAATAAAAGTCAATTTCAAAGTAAGGAAGACATTTTCGAGAGTGAGGTAAGTCACATCTGACCAAAAATTTAATCACGCGAATGAACAAAAAAAACTCGCTCCACTAAAAGCAAAAAATGACGTCAAGCACGCACTTCAGTTGAAATTGCATGAACGAATGAACAAAAATCAGATTTGAAGTGCTTGTGACGTCATATGGTCGTAACAAAAAGTGCGACGACGAAACAAAAAAAACATAGCAGGACAAGTCCTGACGTACAATTCAAAAAATGTTCATGACTAAACAAAAATCAAGACCTAGAACGGAACCATCTCTAAAAATTAGATCAAAAAACAAAGAAAAACAAAAAATAAATGTCAAAATGCCGCTAGCGAGAACAAAAATCCACTAGCGAGAAATGTAATTTTGATTATAACAAAAAACTAGGCCTAGAATGAACTATGACTGGATTGGGAAAAGTATTTAAAAAAAAATCCGATCCAAAAATTGAAAAAAAAACAGCAAAAACCAAAGTGAAATTGCCGCATGTGAACAACCATTAGCGAGAAAGCGAACTTTTGTTCAAACATCGTTTTCTCACTCTACTTAACAATTAGAGCGAAAAAAAGTCTCGCCACAAAACCACTCGCTTTTTCACTCTATTTCCTGTTTCGGCGTGACCAAAATCAGTACTCCAATTTGACTTAAAAATCATGAAGATGTGTGGACAGAACTTAAAACATAGCCGGAAGAATTCCGGAAACGACTCGAAGTCGAAATCCATTTCAACGCCATCCAACTGCTCATCAGACAAAACGTTCCTCCACTAATATATGATTATCTTGAAGAAACCATCAAACAAAAAAGTAACAAGAAAATCAAATCTGTTAGAATATGATTTAAAAATCTGATCAAATTTTGTCGTACATTGAGATCCCGAAATAACTATCTCTGCTAAAATTACTTTATCAAAACAACTAGTATTTATTAAAACCATGTATGTGAAGTTTTGAAAATTACTTGAAGCCAAATTATGAAGAAAAGGCTCTTACAAACAACGCACTAAAAAACTGGAAAAAGTTAATAAAATTTTTGATATTACAAAAGCATATAAATCCAAAGAAAAATTCGTTTCAGCCAATAGGGTATCCAGATGCTTGCAAAACGCCAGGCAGGTCATTAAGAAACTTGTCTAAAAACAGATAAAAAAGGAAGAACTTCAAAAAAAATAATAAAAATGGTTCCAATTTTAGCCATTATTGTCATATTTCTCAACAAAATAATGATTCATATCCACAAAACTGTAACCAATTGGTATCAAAAAAAACATCAAGTAGAAGGGGTGTTTTCAATACCCATTTGAGGCAGTAAAACAAAACAATCGTCAAAAACCGCAAATGGGCACGGAAATCAGCAAAATACGTGAAAAACCTCCGAATTAGCAATCATATGAATTTCCAGAAAACTTCAAAATACTGCTAAAACCGACATAAATTTAAAACAAAATCATAGCCACACCTCTTAACCAAAAAATTGAAAAATCGCTTCAAAATGCCGCACGTGAGCAAAAAATATCGCTCGCTTACAGAATTTTTTCACAACTCAATTTCTCGCTCTCTAGAAAACAGCGATATGAACAAAAAACCACTCTCTTTTTGCTCCACTCTTCATTTTGTTCAGCAAAAAAATCACTCCAAATTTTTTCACGTGTTTCATTTCCCGCTTCAGAATTCACTCCAAAAAATTGATTGAAAAAAGGACTTCTCCAATTATTGTCCTTCGAGTCGTAAAAAAGAGAGCGCCCCAATACAATTCATATTGTTTGAATTGCAACAAAAACCAAGAGAAGAACAATAATAGCCCCAGCTATCACTGTGCGGCCATTAAAAAATATTAGATAAAATATATTTTAATTGCTCTCAAAGGAACTTTGTAGCAATTGAAAGAAGAGCTTCTGCATAGTAAAAATGATCAAGCAATATTATATTATGCCTTGAAGTTTTTCATAAATTTAAGAGGGGAAGCGATGGTTATATCGCCCTCTTTGCAGCTACTTTCGGTAGTCAACAGGCTGTGAATTAATAAGATGAGTGTTTGTTGGTGTGTCTCACCAGTAAAAAGGAGTTCATAACTATCTGTTGAAGAAATGAATGTGGAAGAGGAGAATGATTTGTTGATATTGAGCATTTGAGATCAATTATAGCAAAAACTGATCAAAATGTAACGCTGGAAAGTTAGAAATGTTACGTTCATGACTATTGGCGACTTTTATCGTCTATGTAACACACAATAAAAACCGTGTAATTTAAATCACATGGGAAAATAAGGTAAAAATTTCAGTTTAAAACTAAACTTTAAAAATAACATGTTATTGGCACTCATTATTGGTTCAATAACTCAGTATGTCGAAAACCCGATAGGTCAAAAACATAGCCGTCAGATTGCAAGAACATCTGTGAAAAAGAATTACGTGACGTATAATAAAGAGAGAAACAGCTAGATATAAGTCGAAAAAGTTATCGACACCGCTAAAAAGGCTACATAGGAAACAATCAGCAAAAAAAATAATAAGGCTTCTCAGGATTCGGTCCTTTTTGTTAGTGATATGTGTTACACATCAGCTCCTTTGACCATAAATTAATTCAAACAAAACAAATTAAAAAGCAAAAGTCATGAGTACAGTAAGTTACTTATGATAAAACTAAACGCACAAATGAGCTTAGAAATTTTGCTAGAGAGAGAGAGAGAGAGAGAGAGAGAGAGATTGGAGTGACGTCAGGCATGCAAGCGCCAGTAGTGAGACGAAGAGGTCATTCATAAAATTTGATTTCCTCAGATTTACTATGTAAACAAATTTAAAAAAAAAGAGCGTCAGACAAAAAAACATAGCCGGAAGAAATCCAGAAGCAACTCAAATCCTAGGACTTTCCAACATAAAATTATGATTGCAGCCGAGCCCACTATTTTCTCCGAAGACAATTGTTCTTTAACAGAGTTAAGATTTGGTTACAAAATCAACCCTTGTCGTAACGGAACATTTTCCACATGATTTCACCTCATTCATCAGAAAAAAAAGGAAATTGTTATAAACAAAAAAAGCGGAAAAGCGTCTCCTACTGAAACCCATCGGGCAGAATGTTCGCAAAAAAAGAAAACGCTGTAGATTGAAATCACAAATAGCAGGAAAAAATAATAGTAACTCATCGAGGTCTCAGTCGCATTATGTTAAATCAAATCAACTCCAAACAAAAAGATGAAATACTTTTTTAAACATAGCCG
This sequence comes from Convolutriloba macropyga, assembly GCF_964194025.1. NCBI lineage: Eukaryota > Metazoa > Xenacoelomorpha > Acoela > Convolutidae > Convolutriloba > Convolutriloba macropyga. Next base: position 74,615,072 of record NC_134474.1, on the reverse strand, counting down.
CCAGATTGCCGGCAAATAGCCGCTGCTGTCGCTCTAGACGCACATCAGGATCAAAAGAGAAGAAAAAAGATTGAAATTGACAAATTTTTTTCAAGAATTCACTCCAAAAAAATTGATTGAAAAAAGGACTTCTCCAATTATTGTCCTTCGAGTCGTAAAAAAGAGAGCGCCCCAATACAATCCAAATTCTTTGAATTGCAAAAAAAAACCAAGAGAAGGACAATAAAAAACCCCAGCGATCACTGTGCGGCCATTAAAAAAATTAGACAAAGTTGGTAGAACGTTGTTTAATTGCTGTCAAAGGAACTTTGTAGCAATTGAAAAAGAAGAGCTTCTGCATAGTAAAAATGATCAAGCAATATTATATTATGACTTTAAGTTTTTCATAAATTTATGAGGTGAGGCGATGGTTATATCGCGCTCTTTGCAGCTACTTTCGGCAGTCAACCGGCTGTGTATTAATAAGATGAGTGTTTGTTGGGGTGTCTCACCAGTAAAAAGGAGTTCATAACAATCTGTTGAAGAAATGAATGTGGAAGAGGAGAATGATTTGTTGATATTGAGCATTTGAGATCAATTATAGCAAAAACTGATCAAAATGTAACGCATCGAGGTCTCAGTCGCATTATGTTAAACCAAATCAACTCCAAACAAAAAGATGAAAAACTTTTTTAAACATAGCCGCCAGATTGCCGGAAAATAGCCGCTGCTGTCGCTCTAGACGCACATCAGGATCAAGACAGAAAAAAATTTAAATTGACAAATTTTTTTCTTAAAATTCGAAAATTATTCGAATTCAATGTGCAGTTTCAGTTAGATTATAAACGTATACTTAATTCAGCTTCTAAACTGAAGAGTATTAAGCTTAACACTAATATCAGCTTGCAATCGCTCTAGTGAACTTTGATAACCTAATGCACTACGACTTAATGACCGGGCTTTATCAGTTTACCCCGTTTCTTCTGATTTTGCTCTGTTGACATTGACCGTATTCACATTGCGTAACTCAATGAGTTAAAAAATTAGAATCCATTCAGTCGAAACAGTGAGGTAAGTCAAAGTCAAACGTGAAAATCGTGACTTATGTAAAACGAAAAACGTGATCAATAGGTAACGAGAATTAAAAAACATAGCCGGAAGAATTCCTGAAACGACTCGAAGAGTCGTCTTCAAAAAAGAGTTATCTTTTAAATCAACTGTTTCATATCTAAAGGATCAATAAAAAAATCAGTCAAAAAATGAAGATAGCGCATACAACCAATTGAATAAAAAATTACATTACACATATATGAAACCAGCCACATTTTTTGTACGCAATTTCAAACATCAAAGTACGCCAGCCGCAAAACTCAAGCCATGTTAGCCTCCCAAAATATTAAGTTGGAAGAAAATTGAACACTGCAGAAATGGCCAAAAATTGTTACAAAATTTATTTATTTCAGTAAGTTCTTTCAATTGAAACACTATCTTACAATGTAAAAACAGTAATCAATTGATAACTAAATGAACTTTGTCGCTTTAACAATAAAAATTAGTTGTCGCTTTAAATCACAAAGACGCCAAAAAACTAAACAATGACCGAAAAAATAATGAAATTGAAATTAATCGTGAAAAAGACTAAAGAAATAGAATATTCAAACGCAAAAATTCTCAATGTTACCAAAACCAAGACCTTAGAAAATTTGCAGAAAGTGTTGTTCAAAATCTGTGAAAATGAAGCCAGCAAAACCTCAGTGCCATAATACGTTGAATAAAATCAATTGGAAACAAAAAAGTTTAAAAATTCAAAGGAAGACAAAAAATTATTAGTTCAGATCGGTAATTTTAAATTTATTAAAAGCAGCGCGGATAGGTTTTCGGAAAATGTTAGAAAGAAAAATGCTTAAAGGTGGAGAATACATACAATGTGAAAAAGATTAATAAAACTGATTCGCAATTTATAAAAATTCAAAAAACTAAACAGGAAACTCTTAAAACCAAAATGGAAAATAATTGAGGTGAAAAAACATGGATATTTTGTAATTAGACAATCTGAGTTAAGGAACCTTACATAGCCATCTTTCCGTCTCGGTAAGAAGTAAAAAATGCTCAATTGCAAAACAAATTTTAAAAAAAAAAACCTGTTCAAAACGTGGTCAAAATTTTCACTGAATTTTAAAGTTATCGCCAAAACCAATTCAATTAGCAACCAAACGAAATCAAAAACACCTTTTATCGTAAACCAAAAGACCTTTTATCGTAAATAAATTCAAAGAAAAAGAACTTAAAAAATTTGACAAAAACCGCCAACATCGGATTAGTATGTATACAATTTTATAAAAACAAAAACATCTCACGTCAAAAAGATGCATCCAAAACAGAAATTACCAACAACACGTTAACATATTTACTTATTCGGTTTTAAAAAGTCCGCTCAAAATGCCAAAAAAGAAGAAAATATAGCTGACAGATTGCCAGAAAATAGCCGCAATAGCTTCGTAGATCTGCATACTAAAAAAAACAGTAAAAAAGACAGAGCAAAAAAATTCGTCTTTTCATTGAAGGCTGATATGTTATATTTTGATTTAAAATCTGTACAGAGCAAAACATAGCACCAAGAAATCCGTCTTCTGTTCCACATTTCTTCAACAGATTGATAGGAACTTCTTTTTACAGTTGAGCCACACGGACGGTACACTCGCAGCTTATTAATACACGACCGGTAAACTACCGAAAGAAGCTGCGAAGGTAAACTCCCGATATAACCATTCCCTCCGCTCATAAACTTATGAAAAACTTAAGTCATAAAACAATATTTCTTGGTCAATGTTACTATGCAAAAGCTCTTATATTAGGATCCTTCATTGCAAAAAAGAGCCTCACTGACCCTCAACTGAGATGCAAAAAATTTTCGTTGAGGGGTAATTAGCGTACGACTACAGACCGAAAAAATTCGTCTCTTCATTGAAGGCTGATATGTTATAATTTGATTTAAAATATGTATAAGTTTTTGCTGCCACTATTAGCTGCTCTCTAATAACCTTCATTTAGACTGACACACACCCATTTCACCTTATCTATTTGAATTAAAATAAATAAAAGTCAATTTCAAAGTAAGGAAGAAATTTTTGAGAGTGAGGTAAATCAAGTGTGACCAAAAATTTAATCACGCGAATGAACAAAAAAGTCGCTCAACTAAGAGCGAAAAATGACGTCCAGCACGCACTTCAGTTGCAATTGCATGATCGGATGAACAAAAAGCAGATTTGAAGTGGTTGTGACGTCATATGGTCGTAACAAAAATCGCGACGACTAATTAAAAAAAACCACGAGAAGGCCAATAATAGCCCCAGCTATCGCTATGCGGCTATTAATAAAGCCAAAAATTGACATTAAAAAATGAGAAAGGTGGACCGACTTTGCAATTGAAACGTATTATTAAGCTCTGAAAAACAATGTGGTTTCGATTTCAGATGGTTGCATATTCATGCTGCATCGCTCAAGATTTACTTCCACAAAAAAAACAATTTACAATGAGAAAAATTTGGGCCAAATGGACGAAAACTCGGCTAAAAAACTGTCATCTATATGCGCCAATCTCTCAAAAACTCTTTTCAAAGTCAAAAGGTCATTCACTGAACGCAGCGAATGAACAAAAAAAAACTTCTCTCGCTCCGCAAAAGTTAGTTCATATGGCAATTTTACTCACTTTCACTATTAGGTCAAAACGCTGCCTGAACAAATAGTACTTCCGGTAAAAAAAATTTAAGACAAACTTTGCTCATCTTCGAGTCGTGAAAACATACCCGGCAGATTGCCGGAAAATAGCCGCCGTTGATTCCAATAAGCATGATTGGGATTGAACGAATAGAAGATACTGAAAAAAAAATTTTGTACAAAAAAATTTTTTAAGTCCGATTTATTTCGATGGCATTTCGTAGTTGAACATACTTCTGTTTCTTAGAGAGAGGCTAAAGGGGCTACTATCAATACCAATAATCATAAGAGATGGTAACTAAGACTTATAGGAACGACGTTCAAATAGCGGGCATCTAAAATTGGGCTTCATGGGTTTATCCCGTTTCTATTTCTGACTTCAATTTTTTATACTGACTCTGTTCATTTTGAATTGCTTTGCTGAGCAACTGATGTTCAAATTCAGTTTTAGCAGAATGAGAGAAGAGAGATACTAGCCCAAATTTCACGCAAAATGTCGAAAAAGCGGCAAAATGAGGTAAAGCGAAACATTTTTTTTATTCGACGAAGTAAAGCGAAAAAAAGTTCGACGAAGTAAAAACATAGCTCGCACATTGCCAAAAAATAGCCGCAATAGATTCGTAGATCGGCAGTCTAAAAAACAGTAAAAAAGGCAGACCAAAAAAATTCGTCTTTTCATTGAAGGCTGATCTGTTATATTTTGATTTAAAATCTGTATAATTTATTGCTGCCTCTATTAGCTGATCTGAAATAACCTTCATTTAGAGTGACACACACACATTTGACCTTATCTCTTTGAATTAAAATAAATAAAAGTCAATTTCAAATTGAGAAGTCATTTTTGAGAGTGAGGTAAGTCAAGTGTGACCAAAAATTTAATCACGCAAATGAACAAAAAAACTCGCTCCACTAAAAGCAAAAAATGACGTCACACATGCAATTCAGTTGAAATTGCATGAACGAATGAACAAAAAGTGGCTGTGACGTCATATGGTCGTAACAAAAATCATGACGACGAAGTAAAAAAAACCAAGAGAAGGCCAATAATAGCCCCAGCTATCGCTGTGCGGCTATTAAAAAAAAATTAGGAGCGCTATAATAGCCGGCTGAGAAGATGAGGGCGGCTATTAAAAAGGAGAGCGCCTAAGTATTAGCCGTTTAAAAGGCTGACGGCGGCTATTAACAACACATAAAGGAAAGGCAAACAAAACTATAGCTTATGCTAAGAACTCAACAGATACTTTTTCAAAAATTTGCCAAATAATAGTATGTGCTGATTTCAGAACTTGAATTCAACCAGGAACTCAGCTTACTGCTTCGCAGCCGTAAAGACAGTAGACTAATATACACTTCCAATGGATACATTTTGAAGGTAAAAGGTGATTCGAGCGAACCTCTCTGCAGACTTCCATGCACATGGAGAGCACCCACGCAATCACGTACAACTCGGTCCAGTGGGGTTTTACCGGCAGTCTGACCAGAATCATCCAATGGTAGAAGGTCAGGAAGACAAAGAAGGCCATGGTATGGATCCAGAACTTGACAATGGGAGCATTGAGGAACTCGTAAAGTTTCTTCATCATGGTAATCTGTCGATTGGAGGAACCGCGCCCATTCCAACTCACAACACTCTTTCCATCACCTGCCACTCCTACCCCATTGTTCTCCTTTATAATAGTGCCGAGCGCATTGATCTTGACACGGGAGGAGGCCTTAGACATCACCACAGGCACATCATGCATGTTGTCTTTCCCTGACGATGACGAGAGAAAGTGTTCCTCCAAATTTGACGCCACGTCCAGGGGCACCTGGGAATAAAACAACAAGTCTTGTATCTCCACACTCATCCTCAATAAATGCCCCCTTTTCCCAACGAACACAGACAGCACTGAGTGACTTACTCTATTTGAGACAGTAGCTGATGTCTTGTTGTGGATTATTTTGCCATTGGAGACAGAGAGCGAATCAGTGGCCACAGTCCCGTCATTCTTCACGCTCTGCAACACTATCTGATTCTGCTGTTGTGGGTGATGACTGTGTTCGTGGTTAAGGTGGGCGGGGTGAGATTGAGTGGTGGCTGAGGTGGTAGACTTGTGTCTCCTCCTCTTCAATCTTTTCAACCTCCCCCAGACTCTATGTTCCCCCACTCCGTCCTCGGCAGCAGTCGAAAAACCTGCGTAATAGTAAGAGCATTTCAAGTTTATTACAACATAATCCTTTTTTAAGGAAACTTCAAATGTATAACATTAAAGTTAAATATTCATATTTACAAATGTATTCAGTCATCAAAATTTTCTAATTTCATTAAAACCATTGTAGCTGTTCGATCCCACTCTCATTAGAGTTAAATGCTCCTCAATCTCTGTCCTTAATTCGATACAAACGCACTTCGAGAAACATAGCCGGCAGATTGCGGAATAGCTGCGAAAGAATAGACTTGCATGCCGCATGATTGCGATAGACAGATATAAGTTGAAAAAGTTTCGCTCAAAAAGCTAGGAAAACAAATATTCAGCGATAGATTAAAAGCTTGTTAAAATTTGTTGAGCAGAAGCCTTTTCATTAGAGACCTTTATTGCACATGCGTTCCTTTGACCTTAAACTAATTAAACTTCTCATTTTGGTGAGTGAGGCAAGTCACGTATGATCAAAATCTAATCACGCAAACGAGCTTAAAACTTTGCCTAAAGAGAGCCAGAAATGACGTCACGCGCGCAAATGCCGCTAGTAAGATGAGGAAGTAATTAAGAAAATATGACTTTTTTAGCTTTCCCATGTGAACAAATCTAACACGAAAAATAGCGTCAGACGACGAAACGAAAAACATAGCCCGAAGAAATCTGAAAAAGAAACTTTTAAATCAACTGGTTACTAAATCAACTGGTTACTAAAAATTTAAATCAACTGGTTACTCCTGAAGTCACTACTAGCAACAAAAAAGATTCAGTCAAAAAATGAAGATAGCCCATAAAACCAACTGAACTAAAAGTTACATTCATCCTATATATAAAACAAGCCAAATATAAAAAAGAAGCCAAATTTTTTGTATACAAGCCATTTGTATAAAACAGGCTAAATCAATTGAAAACATCAAAGTACAGCCGCAGCAAAACTCAAGCAAAGCTAGGCTCCCAAAACTTTATTTTAGAAGAAAAAGTGTAATACTGCAAGAATTGGCCAAAAAATGTTACAAAATGTATCAATTTCCGTACGTTCAATCGATCAAAATACTAATTTACAATATAAAAACATACCCAGCAGATTGCCGGAAAATAGCCGCCGTAGATTCCAATAAGCATGATTGAGATTGAAAGAATAGATAATGAAAAAACATAGCCGGCAGATTGCCGGAATAGCTGCGAAATCGACTTGCGTGTCGTAAAATATAGATGGAAAAAGATACAGAAGTGAGTTGATAATAGTTATCGCCGCCGCCTATAAAACTTACAAGTTTATTTCAAAGGAGGTTGTTTTTGGGTGCAAAAAAGTTTCCCTGTCGCGTCTCGAACCGCCGATCTCCGGATTAACAGCCAGTCGCCTTAACCACTCGGCTGTCGGACCATACAATCTGTTTTCTTACAATCAAATTTGTTTTAGGAACAGATTCTGTTTCTGAATAACCGCAATTTAGGTCACGCAGAAAGCGTGAAATCAAGCGCGAAAAAGCCATTTAAGCAGCGACGAGACAGAATGTTCTAGAACAAATGTAAAACGAAAATGAAGCGTCAGACGACGAAACAAAAAAAAAACAAAGAGCACCGCAATATAGCTACGCTCAGCTTACAGCTTCGCAGCTATAAAAAAGATTTTTGGACAAAACATTTTTTAAGTCCGATTTATTTTGATGGCATTTCGTAGTTGAACATAACGTACTTCTGTTTCTTAGAGAGAGGCTACAGGGGCTACTATCAATACCAAAAAGCATTAGAGATGGTAACTAAGACTTATAGGAACGACGTTCAAATAGCGGGCATCTAAAATTGGGCTTTATGGGTTTATCCCGTTTCTATTTCTGACTTCAATTTTTTATACTGACTCTGTTCATTTTGAATTGCTTTGCTGAGCAACTGATGTTCAAATTCAGTTTTAGCAGAATGAGAGAAGAGAGAAACTAGGCCAGAGAAGTCCAAAAATTTCAGGCAAAATGTCGAAAAAGCGTCAAAATGAGGTAAAGCGCAACATTTTTTTATTCGAGAAAAAACATAGGAGCGCTATAATAGCCGGCTGAGAAGATCAGGGCGGTTATTAAACAGTAATCAATTGGTAAATAAATAAACTTTGTTGCTCTAAATATAAACTTTAGTTGTCGCTTTAAATCACAGTGATCGCGATAAAACTAAACAAGGACCAAAAAATTAATCAAATCGAAATTAAACATGAAAAAGACTAAAAAGACAGCAATATTCAAACTCAAAAATTTGTATAATACAAAAACCAAGCCTCAAGCATAATTGCAGGAAATTAGTGTTCAAAAATTTGTTAAAGTGAAGCAAGCAAAACCTCAGTGCAATATTTTAAACAAAATCAACTGTAAACAATAAAATTTTCTAAAAAATCCAAAGAAAAAGACAAAAATTATTAGTTCAAATCGATTAAAACGTTGATATATTTACGAATTTAGTTTTTAAAAAAGTCCGCTCAAAGAGCCAAAAATGGAGGAATTAATGAGAAAAGCCAAAAACTGACAAAATAATTGAAACATGGGCCAATTTTGCCTTTGAAACGCATTTCAGAAACATTGTAGTATCGATTTCAGACCGTTGCATATTCATGAAGCATCGATCAAAATTTACTTCTACAAAGAACCAAGTTACAATATAAAAAAATTGCGCCAAATGGACGAAAAGACGGCTAAAAACTGTCATCTGTATGTACCAAATTCTTTTCAAAGTCAAAAAGTCATTCACTGTTTACTCACTTTCACTATTAGGTCAAAACACCGCCTGAACAAATAGTCCTCCCGGTTAAAAAAACCTTAGGAAAACCCGTACTCCTCTTCCAGTCGTAAAAACCAAGATCACCGCAATATAGCTGCGTTCAGCTTACAGCTATAAAGAAGCTGAAGATAGTTTCAAAATTTTTGTTATCAATGTTTGCTATCGAAAAATGCACTTCTACACGAATAAAAGCGCACAAACGGGGTTACCAGGTAATCAGGAAAAATGGGATGAAGGGTGGTTACCATTTTCAGATGAGGAGGAGGATGAGGTAGATGTAGTTGAGGTGGAGTCTGAGTCATAGTGCTCTGGGTCCTGTTCAGCGTGCTCTTCTGCTGTCTGGGGCATCAGTCTCAATTCCTCTACTGTCTTGTACTCCATAAGGAACAACAGAGGGAAGCACAGGATACATGCTATCACCTATCATATACACCAAACAAATGGCTGTGAGGAGCTTTTTTTCAAACAGTTTTGTCTAAGAATAACCGACTACTGTCGGTCGGACATATTGCTCTTGAAGCAGACGGTAATCGATTCTATGTAACCAGCATTAGACGGGTGAGGGGGTTGCTAGCATGTGGCTAATTTCAGAAGGGGCTTCAAATGATGTTATTGAAACAGCACATAACACTCTCTAAGTTTTGAGAACCAATTCCCTATTGCACTTTGCTTGTTTTAAAAAAAACTCAAAAGGATCATAGATAAATATGCAATTGATGGTGAGAAAATTAGAAGCATGTACCTTAAAATTGCTGTTTTTGTTGCTCTTCAATCCTCCCATCCAGAGGTCATTAATAAGAGACTGGCAAGAATTGTGGGATACAAATGTTTTGGCACCCGCATGTACAGCCATGCTCAGGTTAGTCTGTTTACTCCACTGTTGTAACTCATAAGTCAACAAATGTCCAGTCTGGCAAGTATCAATGTTGTAACACTCATCAATCAAACTCACAGCCAGTTCCAGAAACTCTTCCCCGTTCTTCTTCAGACTCTCTGCGGATCCCAGATCCGAGTCGTCCTTCTCAGCCTCCTCACTCATTGAGAAGTACATCTTAGCACCTGTGATTGCCTTCGCCAGTGGCTCCGGCGATTGCTCCCAGAGGAATTTGGCCATTTCGTGTCTCTCAGCGAGAACTGCCCAAAGGAACAACTCGTGGAAGGGGAACTCGAAGATGTACTCTGTCGGTTCGACTTCTTTAACTGCTTTTCCATCCTTTTCTTCGTCCTGCTGAATGTCATCAAGCTGTTTCACCTGTTCTGTCAAACTTTTGAAGCTGGCATTTGCAATGAGCCTAGTGCTGACTCGCCTGAGTTTGAGGCCAGGCACTGGGAGCTTCTCGGGGACTGTCGCTTTGTTACTGTTCTTCTTTTTGTTGTTAATGTTCTGGGACTGGCCCTCTTCTATGGCCTTGTACTCTCTGTACTTGATCTTGAACAGCTTCCGACAGTAGGCACTTCTGTACACTCCTCCAATCAACAGTTCTATGATGCTTCCAATGTCAATGAGAGACACCGTGTTGGAATCCTCCGTTTGTGACTTGCTCTGAAAACAAGAAGCGATTTGAAAAGACAACAATTTTTTCATAAGCTCAAAACAGAGTTCAAAGCAGACAGCATTACAAATAATACGACTGCATTTTTTTCGTACCGCGCATCTTCTGTTAACCGTCTAAAACAGACTACAATTGCTTGTCTTTTCTAACAATAAGTTCAGGTTCCCCACGTCATTTTAACATTTCGAATTCCTTGACAAATGTCGATGCTCGCCCGGCCACAATGAAACCTTTTTTAATGAACTTCACCCCAAAAATGGACTTGAAAAGATATCACATGTAAAAGGTAGGTAATTCACAGATGAAGGAAAAAGGGTGAGAAGGATTTCTGTATTCGAATGAACAGGGTTGGAGGAAGAGGCAAATGGGATAATCATATGTTCACTCTACAATCAAAATAAACAACATATGAAAAATAACAAATACCAGAAAACTAGGAAAAGACTAAATTACCATCATCACAACTGTTTGCTTTCCCCGTGAACAAATCTTTTTGTTTCCTAGGCCTAACAAATTTAAGATCTTTTTGTGTTTGGCACTAATGATGGTATGTGTAGCCCAAGAGGGATGGGCCGGGAAACAGTGGCGATGTTATTAATGCGTACCCAACAAAAACTCAACAGAATCACTAAAGGAAACTAAATTAACATAGCCGGCAGATTGCCGGTATAGCTGCGAAAGAATAGACCTGCGTGCCATATAATAGAGATAGAAACAGATACAGATCTAAATTGAAAAAACAATCGAAGCCGCTCAAAAAAACTAGGTAAAAAAATCATTTAGCAATAAATTAATAAAGCTTGTTAAAATTCATTCCACAGAAGCCTCTTATTAGGGACCTTTACTGCTCAAAAGAGTTCCTTTGACCTTAAACAAATTCAAATTAAACTTAAGTTTTAAAGTGCAAAAGTCATTTCATTGAGTGAGGCAAGTCACGTATGATCAAAATCTAATCACGCAATTAACCTAAAAACTTTTGCTAAAGCGAGTGAGAAATGACGTCACGCGCGCAAATGCCGTTATTGAGAGAAAGAAGTCAGTCAGAAAATTTGACTTTTTCTGCTTTGCTGCGTGAACAAATGTAAAACGAAAAAAGAGCGTCAGACGACGAAACAAAAAACATAGCCGGAAGAATTCCGGAAGCGACTCGAAGCGTAAAAACATGACAAAAAAACCTAATTGCAGCTGAAACCAATACCTTTTTTTAATAAACCATAAACTCATTAACCCCCCCCCCCCCCCCCCCCCCCCCGGTCTGATCTAAAAATTGGTGAAATTTAAACCACTGTCACCAAGAGAAACAAAATGCCGCAAAATATTATTGAAAACGTTTGGTAAGGATAAGTGCAAAATAATTAGGATAATCGAAACACTGATAGTCTCAAACAGCTGACAGGGTTATCAACTGCCCTCAAATAATTCATGATTCTAATCTCAAAAAGATCACTAAAGCAAACGGCAGATAATAATAACTTAGAAACTAAATTAAATTAGAAACTTATTGCGGCTGAGCTTAACAACTCAGAAATCAAATTGAATAGCGCTTCAAGGTCATTTCAAGCTGTTCAGTTTAGAATAGTGTGACAAGCGAAATTTAATGCTACATTCTATCGAAGCCAAACGGATTTGTTCATTTTGTTCAACATTTATATTTAGCAACTATTATTAGTACGTAATCGTCATTCATGAAGTCAAACTATAACTTAAACTCGAACTACCTCAACCACCAGCAAAACAATACTACGACTTAACAGTATCGCATCAGATTCTTTGCGATTGGATTGCGAATCAACCTGTTATTGATACAGAATATTCGACAAAACTTCTACATGGTTAACAAATTTCCCATGACATCAAATTTACACTGAAAAAGTGACGTTATGGAAAAGTGTTCACATTCTGTCGACATTATTATCTACAACCAATCAACAGTTGAATTTGACATGTAAATCCACGTGACTAGCAGCATAAAAGGAGTTTGAAAAACTACCAAAAATTAGGTGAAACTCGTTAATTTTGTCTTATTAAACTGACATACAGTGCGTATTGAAGCACACTTTCTTGAGCGGTAAATTACTTGTTATCGTGTCTTGTTTCTGTAGATCATATTAGTGATTGTACAGTTTTAACTTTACTTTGACTTGTGAAAAGAGAATTAACTTTGATATTCTCAAAACTTTCTTTCTGAAGGAACGAAGTTCCTAAGTAAGAGAAACTTTGTGCAAAGCATAAAGTCAGTTTCTCTTACTGGCTTTAACGAAGCCTACTCTAGTTCAACATTGGTTGTTATTGAAACCAATAGAGAGACTTGTTAACTTTGAATTTAGAAAAATTATTATTATTAAATTTGCAAATGGTAAAACTGCCCGTTTAACAACTGTTAACTGCAGCAGGTTGAAACTTTGCATAATTTATAGCCAGATTATAGGGCTACAATTTGTAGGAACGGAAATTCCTAAATTCGGTTTATAACTTGAGTTATTAACCAAAACTCAACAAAATTTTGATTGTTTCAATTTGAATTATTTTGTTATTCTGAGAGAAACAAGTTTGTCATACAGCAAAGCTGAGCGATTAGTTATCAGAAGTAATTGAGCAACAAGTAATGCAACGATAATCTACAATATAGCGGATATACAGTTCACAAAAGTTAACTGCAAAAACACAATATCCGGACAGATTTGAAACCGCTGAAACGAACTGGGCGGTGTAAAGTTTTCCTTGACTTTGATAGGAGAGCAGCCGTTACATTTGGTCCGCCGACCCGGACAGTGGAAGGCAAACTGCTGTCCAATCTGATGAAGAGAGTGCCGAAGGCACCCCCCAAAGAGAATCAAACAAATGAACAGCGCAACGCCAGTGAGGCAGAGCGAAAGTTGCGAGTGCACATCACAAATTACGTTGAAGAACTAACCTCGCTTAAAAGCAGCAAGCAAAGCAAAAGGCAATCAGGCAAAACAAACACAATCAGCAGAGAGGAGCTTCAATCAACAGCTCAAAGGTACGACAAGAAGCTCCAAGATTTACGGGAAGAAGTCAACACCAAAACAGGTCTTGGCTACAAAATAATTGAAGATTCAGATCGACCCAACAAACTAAAGGTCCTCTACCAACAGACTGTTCACCTTCTAGAGGAAGAAATACCCAAGCAACTGCAGCGTCGAAACAAGCTTGTGCCCTATCAAGCTAATTTCGTTGAAGAGCATCTGAAAGAAGCAAGGGAGTGCAAAGCAAGTTTGGACTATCATTGGCTTGCATATATAAGCAAAGGCACGCAACCAGCAATGAATGCAGAGCAAAATAACGCGACCCAAGCAGTGAACGACAGCGAGGGCAACAACAACTACCCAACAGACAACCCAGTTGCTCAAACAGTGCAAAATGGAGCAACAGCAAGTGGCCATGAGACGGAGAATGTTTCGGAAACATCTTCAGCAAAGCAAAGGCGAGAGGAAAGGATGAAGAAATTCGATATCGAATTCGAAACCAAGATGCGACTCGAACAAGCACGGTTTGAGCGAAGGAGGCTAGAGCTGGAAATGCAAATGAAGGAACTGGAAACCAAGCATCAACTGCTGGAGGAAGAGCGTGAGCTAGAGCGCAAAGTGAAGAGAACAGCATTAGAGAACGATGATGCTCGTTCCCAATCAACTGGTGCTCGCGACAAATCACCCTTCAACTGGACCCCAAAGAAGAGAGACGTCTCAGACTGGGCCAGCATGATCGACAACCTTCTAACACCAGATCGATCAACAGCTCGCTTCGAAGTAACCCCTGAAGTGAACAGGCAAAGTCACTTCTCACGATATCGCAGTTCACGAGACCGATCCTCAAGTGTTGAAGACCGAGACGTTTCCCCCAGAGCTGGTCTATTGCGATACAACACTGGCTATTCAGGTAGTAGTAGCCTACCAAAGCTGAAGTTGAACAACTTCGACGGGAACCCTCTCGAATGGCCGGAGTGGTCTAGTATGTTCATTGCTACAGTGGATCAACGACCAATACCAGACTCAGAGAAGATGAGCCATCTGAAGACTCTACTGACAGGCAAGGCAAGGTCAGCAATCTCTGGAATGGGCTATTCTGGACAGTTCTATGGTGCTGCATGGAGCATTCTGGAGAGGAAATTTGGAAGGCCTCATGTGATCATTGATGCACAACTGGAGAGTCTCCGCAAAGCAAGTCAGGTTAAACCACACGACTCAACAGGTCTGATCAGTTTCTCAGTTATTGTTTCGAACTTTGTGAATGTGCTCAAAGAGTACAAGCAGATTGGTGATCTGCAATCAAGCTCGACACTGTATATGGCAGTAGATAAGCTACCCCAAGTTCTCAAAGAGAAGTGGTGGTTCTAAACGTTGATGATAAAGATGAAGATTGGCCTGATCTGATTATGTTTGAAAAATGGCTATCAAGGATAGCATTCGTGCACGAAGGGTTTTCAGCTTTCAAGGGAGAGCGAAGAGAAGAAGACCGAAGAAGCACAAATAGAGACAAACGGTTCTCGAAAACGTCGAACTTCAGTGCAAGTTCCAACGTGAAAGAAACGAAGCAAATGCAAAGTGATCACTGTCCGCTAGCTGATGGCACTCATAAAATATGGAACTGTCCACTATTCAGGAACATGAGTGTGAATGATCGGTACGCAGCAGTGAGAAAGCAACGCTTATGTTACGGATGTCTAGGCAAAGGACATGCAATCAAAGATTGTAAAGTCAATGCGTGCGGCATCAATGGACGCATCAAGAAGCACAAGCGATTGCTACACACAGAAAACCAAATGGACGAGGGCAATCGCGCAGTCAACGTAAGCGCAGCAACAATCAACCAGAGTAACGAAGTTACTAGCTTTCTTCAGATAGTTCCTGTCTCAATACAGAGCGGTGGCAACAGGCTGAACACATATGCTTTCCTCGATAGTGGATCAACGGTTTCATTCATCGATCAAAGTGTGCAAGAGAAGTTACGAGCCCAAGGCACCGATGTGACGCTCAACATAGCTGGCATACACGGAACGAAGGATCTGAAGACAGAAAAGGTTCCTCTCAAAATAAAGGGACTACATTCAAAGGTGCATTCAATCGAAGCGTTTGCACACCCGTCAATCTCCTTGGGAAACACAAACTACAACTACAATAAGCTGAAGCAAAGCTTCAACCACTTGAGTGTTTTACCCAACAAAAGCTTCAACTTGATGGAAGTTGGCATCATCCTTGGTCAAGATGCTTATGAGCTACAACGCCCATTGGACTATAAGATAGGAACACGAAGTGAACCTTTCGCCGTTCTAACAGAGCTAGGATGGGTAGTCAGTGGACCCATGACGGGCAAAAGAAGACAAAATGTATGTCATTTCGCCTTCACTGAAGATGTGAAAGTGGCTGAGAATATTCAAACCTGGTGGGACATAGAAACCTATGCTTCCAAAATCAACGTCGCCAGTCAGTCAAAGAAGGAACTGCAGGCACAAAAGATGCTAGAGAGTACGACAAAGTTCACAGGCGAGCGGTACGAAGTGGGAATGCTGTGGAGTGAACCAGAGCCAAACCTACCGAACAACTACAGCTCAGCCTTGGGTCAGCTTTACTCACTGGAGCGAAGATTCCAAAGGGACCCAAACCTGAAGAATTTGTATCAACAGTCAATAGATACAGATGTAGAAAAGGGATTCGTAAAGATATTGGACGAGTCCGAAGTGAAAGGCACCTTCGGGAAAGAATGGCATTTGCCACACCATCCAGTGCTAAACCCGAACAAGCCTGGCAAAGTAAGACGTGTTTGCAATGCCGCATCAAAGTACAAAGAAGTATGCCTAAATGACAAGCTACTAGCAGGACCTGATCTGCTACATGGCTTGATTGGAACAATTTTCAGATTCCGTGAAGGACCAATAGCCCTAACAGCCGACATCGAATCGATGTTTCTACAAGTGCAAGTTCCTGAACAGGATAGAAGTTGCTTGAGGTTTTTATGGCGTCCAAGAACTAACGAACCTGTTCAGATATACGAATATCAGCGTCACGTATTTGGAGCTAAGAGTTCTCCAACTTGCGCGAACTATGCTCTCAAGCGAGTGGGACTGGACAACGAAAAAGAGTATCCAATTGCAGCAAAGGCAATACAAAACAACTTCTACATGGACGATTTCATCAAATCGGTAGAAACCTCTGAAGAAGCAATTGAAGTCTTCAATCAACTACAACCTCTTCTCTCACAACATGGATTTGAATTGAAGAAGTGGATAAGCAACAACGATGCAGTTGCCAAAGCAATCCCAGAAGACTTGAAGTCAATCAGCAACACGAAGCAAGTCGAAGTGGAACCCAGTACGGAGGGATCTTCAGTGCTAGGACTACAATGGACCGTTACTGATGACAGTCTTCAAGTATGCAGAGGTACAAACAAGGAAGTGGAAGCACCTATAACCCAGAGGAAGACTCTGTCACTGGTATCTTCAGTATTCGACCCGATCGGATTGTTTGCTCCGTTCAGTGTTCATATGAGACGACTTCTGAAAGGCATCTGGACTAAGAATGGACAACATTGGGACAACGAAGTGGAGCCTAGTGAAGAAGAAGAATTCCTGAGATGGAAAGAACAACTTCCAATAGTGGCTGAAACCAGCATCGATAGAAGATACTTCAACAGAGAGAGGGATAAAACCGAACTTCATGTGTTTGCTGACGCATCTGAAGACACATGTGTGCAGTGGCCTATCTACGTTCACAACCAAAAGAATACTCAGCTGACTTAGCATTTGTCATTGGAAAATGCAGAGTGGCACCGATGAGGCATCTTTCAATACCACGATTGGAGTTGCAAGCGGCAGTCATGGCAGTGAGGTTGAAAGAACAGATAGTCAAGGAACATGAAATGAGGATAAATAGTTGCAGTTTTTGATCAGACTCAACTACGGTATTGCAGTGGATACACAGTTCCCATCGCAAACAACAAGTGTTTGTGGCCAATCGAGTAGCTGAGATACTAGATACAACTGATGTTTCACAGTGGAAACATGTGAGCGGTATCAACAACCCAGCGGACATTGGCACCAGAGCAATCAACATTGAGGAACTCAAGAGAAGTGAGTGGCTCACTGGGCCGGCCTGGTTGAAGCGACCAGAAAGTGAATGGCCGAAGCAAGTGAACCTAATCTTTGCATCAGATGAAGAGAATATACCCTCATCAGTATTCATGATACAGGCTGAAGAGAAGAAAGCTGTTATCCAGTGGGAACGATTCAGTAACTTCAACAGACTAGTAAATACAGTGGCATACGTACAGCGAGCATTGAACAAAGACAAACCTGCAACACTCGTAGTCAACATTGAAGAAAGAGAAAAAGCAAAGGCAACAATCTTCAAGCTACTACAACAAGAACAGTTTGGTGAAGAGATGAAGTCTCTCAAAGCTGAAAAGGAAATTCCAAAAATCAGCAAAATTCTACAATTCTCACCCTTTATAGATGAAGAAGGACTTATTCGAGCCAAAGGCAGAATAGGCAAAAGTCAATTGGACTTCAATGCAAAGCATCCAATTTTGCTACATTGGAAACATCATGCGGTTGAATTATTCTTGCGAAACGAGCACAAGGACAATCAACACGAAGGCACTGAGCATGTAAGAAACATTGTTCAGCAGAAGATGTGGATCCTAGGCATACGGAACGCCTTAAGATCAATCAAGAACAAGTGCATTACCTGCAGAAAGGGCAGAGCACAAACGATAGCACCAGTGATGGCAGATCTACCCGAAGAGCGGTTAGATGCTTCTACAGCTTTTACAAATGTTGGAGTCGACTACTTTGGCCCTTTCATTGTGAAGATTGGGCGAAGAAATGAAAAGCGATGGTGTTGTCTCTTTACTTGTCTAACTATGAGAGCGGTGCATATAGAAGTGGTACCTAAGTTGGACACAGATAGTTGTCTCAATGCAATAATGAGATTTATTGCTCGAAGAGGCAAACCGAATACGATCATCAGCGACAATGGGACAAACTTTGTTGGAGCTGGAAGAGAATTTGCAGAGCACGTTGCGGCATGGAACAAAGAAGGGATCGAAGAACATCTAATTCAACGAGGGATCAGATGGAAGTTCAACTCACCCGCAGCACCTCACTTTGGAGGAGTATGGGAGCGGTTGGTGAGAAGTTGCAAGAAAGCAATGTATGCAGTGTTGGGGAACAGATCAGTCACCGAGGACGTTCTTTCAACAACGATGTGCATCGTTGAGCAGACTCTGAATGCAAGACCTTTGACTCCAGTCAGTTCAGATGCTAATGACTTAGAAGCATTGACTCCCAATCACTTCTTGCTTGGCAACAAGAACGTTTGCTTACCCTACCTACCATGCGCGGAGGAATTTGTCGATCATCGAAAGCTCTTTCGACAAACTCAAGCCTATGCAAATCTCATATGGGACAGATTTCGGAAAAAATATCTGCCAACTCTGAATAATCGACAAAAATGGCGATCTACAGCGAACGAAACCCTTAAAGAAGGCGATCTCGTTTGGTTGATCGAAGACAGCAATAAGCGTGGATATTACAACCTAGGTCGAGTTACGGAGACCATCGATGGGTCTGACGGTGTGATTCGATCAGCTATAGTTCGAACGAACGACGGAGTGTACAAGAGACCAGTAGTGAAGCTCGCTCCAGTACTACCTGGAAAAGATGTTTTCGCGATGGAAAACAGGGCCGGCGATATTGCGGCTGAGTTAACAACTCAGAAATCAAATTGAATAGCGCTTCAAGGTCATTTCAAGCTGTTCAGTTTAGAATAGTGTGACAAGCGAAATTTAATGCTACATTCTATCGAAGCCAAACGGATTTGTTCATTTTGTTCAACATTTATATTTAGCAACTATTATTAGTACGTAATCGTCATTCATGAAGTCAAACTATAACTCAAACTCGAAATACCTCAACCACCAGCAAAACAATACTACGACTTAACAATATCGCATCAGATTCTTTGTGATTGGATTGCGAATCAACCTGTTATTGATACAGAATATTCGACAAAACTTCTACATGGTTAACAAATTTCCCATGACATCAAATTTACACTGAAAAAGTGACGTTATGGAAAAGTGTTCACATTCTGTCGACATTATTATCTACAACCAATCAACAGTTGAATTTGACATGTAAATCCACGTGACTAGCAGCATAAAAGGAGTTTGAAAAACTACCAAAAATTAGGTGAAACTCGTTAATTTTGTCTTATTAAACTGACATACAGTGCGTATTGAAGCACACTTTCTTGAGCGGTAAATTACTTGTTATCGTGTCTTGTTTCTGTAGATCATATTAGTGATTGTACAGTTTTAACTTTACTTTGACTTGTGAAAAGAGAATTAACTTTGATATTCTCAAAACTTTCTTTCTGAAGGAACGAAGTTCCTAAGTAAGAGAAACTTTGTGCAAAGCATAAAGTCAGTTTCTCTTACTGGCTTTAACGAAGCCTACTCTAGTTCAACATTGGTTGTTATTGAAACCAATAGAGAGACTTGTTAACTTTGAATTTAGAAAAATTATTATTATTAAATTTGCAAATGGTAAAACTGCCCGTTTAACAACTGTTAACTGCAGCAGGTTGAAACTTTGCATAATTTATAGCCAGATTATAGGGCTACAATTTGTAGGAACGGAAATTCCTAAATTCGGTTTATAACTTGAGTTATTAACCAAAACTCAACAAAATTTTGATTGTTTCAATTTGAATTATTTTGTTATTCTGAGAGAAACAAGTTTGTCATACAGCAAAGCTGAGCGATTAGTTATCAGAAGTAATTGAGCAACAAGTAATGCAACGATAATCTACAATATAGCGGATATACAGTTCACAAAAGTTAACTGCAAAAACACAATATCCGGACAGATTTGAAACCGCTGAAACGAACTGGGCGGTGTAAAGTTTTCCTTGACTTTGATAGGAGAGCAGCCGTTACAAAACTAAATTAAAAATCAGATAATAATAACTTAGAAACTAAATTAAGTTAACAGCTGACAGGGCTATCAACTGCGCTCAAATAATTCATGATTCTTATCTCAAAAAGATCACTAAAGCAAACGGCAGATAATAATAATTTACGAAACTAAATTAAAATAATCATAGAAAAGCAACCGAGTAATATTTAAAGGCAAAAAAATGTTTAAGAACAATACCAAGGTCGGAAAAAAATACAATAAAAAGTAATAAGTAGCAATTCTGGAAAAGGCTTTCTAGTAAACTCTTAGTACTGCCATATGTTGAATAAAATCAATTGCAACCCAAAGAAATGACGAAAATCTAAGAAAAAGCCGGAATAATTCAATTTGTTAATAACTGAAAAAATCAATAAAACCAGTATAAATGTCGGTGCCAAGACAGAGCTAGAATGATACCAGCTAGAATGTGAACAATATGGACACAATGTAAGGAACACCGTAACAAAGACTAATTCTTGATTTTTGAAAGTTCAAATCAAAGTTTACAAGTTTTGAAAGTTTAAAAATCAAATTTAAAAAAACAAGAAAAACTAACACCATTCCATTTTTCAGCATTCGAGACATAGAAAATACAACGATACATCCGAGACAAAAATCTATCCTCCTGAACAGATCAAAAAAAGAAAAAGCAGAAATCACATGCAAAATATTGAAAGATTTTGAAAAAAGGTCAAAAAATTTTTAGGACTGCATTTATAAAAAAAATTTAACTGTTTTTCAAAAATTTAACGCTAAAAAATTATTGACGTTTTTATCGAAACGAAACTAAAGCCCCTCATGTTGCACAAAAAGAATATTTCTAGTAATTAAAACCAAAATACAGACAAAAAACAGAAAAATAGGAAAAAAATTACCAAAATCGGATTAGCATATGTACAATTTTATAAAACAAAATTACATCGAGGTAAAAAGAGGCATCGAGTATATGAATTGTCAACGGGAAGTTGTCATATTGCCTGATCCTTGACAAAAAGACGGCTAAAAGATCCAAAAATGAAGAAAATAATAGGAAAAAAGCCAAAAATTAATTAAAAAATCAAGAAATTTATGCCAATTTTGAACTTGAAACGCGTTTTCAGGCTCTGAAAAACACTGTGCTACTAATTTCCAAAGTTTACATTTCAATATAGCATCGAATAAAAATCATTTCTACAAAAAACCAAATTCCAAGCAAAAAATGGGCCACTTAGACGAAAAAAACGGCTAAAAACGGTTATCTATATGTGCCATTCAGTCAAAAACTACTTTTCAAAGTCAAAAAGTCATTCACTAAACGCAGCGCATGATCAAAACACTTCTCTCGCTCAGAAAAAATTAGTTCACACGGCAATTTTTCTCACTTTCGCTTTTAGGTCAAAACAGCGTCTGAACGAATAGTACTTCCGGTAAAAAAAAAAACCTTAAGAAAACCAATACTCCTCTTCGAGTCGTAAAAAACCAAGAGCACCGCAATATAGCTTCGCTCAGCTTACAGCTTCGCAGCTATAAAAAGACACGCGGTTAGTTAGCATCTCAGATCTGTTTCTCGTTTCTATGTACATCAAGTGTTCACGTTTAGGGGTGATAGTGGCCCAGCATGATTGAGTTCATCTACTACTAAGGCTGCACACCGTACTAAGGGTTATATGGATCCATTCTGCCTCCCTCCCAAACCCCTCCCCCCATGGCCATCTAACGCTTACAATACCTGCCACTTTCACATGCTACTTTGCCAAATTTCAACAATTAACAACATCAAATTGCCAATTTGGGCTTTGAACATAACTCGGAGCCGAATCATTACAGATGTGGTTTTTTTCTAAATCTACAGGGATTTAAGAAACAGTTCAAACCAATTGTTTTCTACTGAGATGAGAATATAGAAAATTGATGTTGGTGATTTGTAAATTTGTAACGTCATGCAGCAATCCTGTCTACCATATCAGAGTATCTCTAACATTCTATGTCACTCACAAAAGTTCATCTACCTTATCTGTAGTAGAAATAGTAGAGGTAGTAAGAGTAGTAAACATACCTCGTCCCTGAGAGGAGCGTATCTCTTGGTACGCTACACAGCAGCAAACATCACACGTTTAACATTCACCCAAAACTTCTAATTATTCAAAAACCCTTGTTAGGTTGCTTAACAGACACAACCAAATTATAACGTTATTCACAAAATACCACCAAGTTATCTAACGCATCAAACGTTATCCAAAGTGTTTCACATCTTATCATCACATAAGACGACGCATGTACTCATGTGTTTACTAATTCTTCTTTCATAAATTAAACTACTTAACTCCAAAACCACATCCTCATCAAGTTGCTTGAAGGAAGTCCAAAGTTTGATCGATTGAGCCTCCTTTTTCAAGAGGTCAGAAGCTATTTGTATTTATTGTTGTTCCACTAGCAATCAATCTCAAAAACGAGCAATCAAAATTAACGTACTGTGTACAAAACAATAACAGATAAACTTTCTGACAGAAACTCAAGGCTGCTTTTTGCTGATTTCCAATTGATTGAGGTCACTTATCAGCAATGCATGAAAATAAACTACAAATGACATAAAAAATATATTCGCAAACTTGTAAGAAAATAGCCGCGATTATTTCCCGTGCCCCCTATTAGGAAGCTTCCTCGAATGTAATAATTTAATTACAGATTTATTGAATGTAAACACAACCGATTTATTGGAGAGCAATTAAAATTTAAGCAACTCGTTATACTTTGTGAATTCACGTTTGGAATAAAAAGAAATGAAAACAAGTATAAAGAAAAGGAAAACTAAACAAGGAGACTCAGCAGACGCACAATGTTCCGATCCCTCTTGTTCTCAATCTTAGCCCAATTTGTGTCAACTAGAAGAGCGAGGTCAAAATTTCAATTGAAAAGACGACAACTAATAGAAAAAATTTTATTTACAAAAACTTCTTAACTTATAATTAACTGAAGCTAGATTTTCTCAGCCAAAATTCATTTTCATAATAATTGCAATAAAATTAAGAATTCAAAAAAAGATTTTTCTTCATTTGCAAAAATTTGGCTCGGACAGCAGAAGCAGAAATTTAATCAGCAACTTCTGTTCTATTCGAGAAGCAAGACCGATAGCACTTTACACATAGTTTAATTCTGAAACCAAAAACAAAGAAGTTTTCCAGAACAGTCAGAGCTTCATTTAAGTCATCAAATTATTAATGCTAAAACTTACATGTTTTTCCCAGTTGAACGCAAAACCAATTAACCAAGGACTGGTGGTGTATCCCATAAACATTGTAAATTATTTGAATAAAATTCATCTAATACCTACTCAATTGTTTGTATAAGCGTCAAAGCAGGAACCGCTGGGCAGAAATAGGATAAGTTGGCAATAAGCGAAAAATTGCAAAAGATCAATGCATTAGATTTGTCTCCACGAGACACTTGTCAACAGTTGTAAAACACGAAGATTGAATGAAGTACTTTAATTAGTAAAGATAATAATCCAGAAAAAACAAGAGGTTAGGATTTCTTTCTCAACTTCTGCAACCAAGTATAATATTCAATTTAAAGTCCAATTTAAAAAGAGGATGTCATAATCTTAAACACCAACCCACTAACGTCGAACAAATTGCTTTCAAACCACAGGCGGGCAATTCAATTCCAGGGCTGTAGCTGATTTTTTTGTTTATGGGTGCAAGAACTTGGGCCCTGGGTGTGATTCCAACCTTCGACCTCGGGAGTCCTAACCATATAACCTTCACCAACCACAGGGCTATTAGGCCCTATATCAAGGTAAAATGGTTGTAACTTCAGCAACAAACATTACTTAGGAATGAGCGCCATTGATGAAGAGAAGCGTGAAATCACTCGAGAAGTCAAAAATGTTCTTGAACAAAAGCGCAAAAATGGTATCGCAAGAGTTTTGCATAGAGAAGACGCACACGTTTACAATAATTCCTTCAATCTTGGATCGAGAGCAAATTTAAATCATCCAGACATTTTCGGAAGAAGCGCAAGGGTTTCCGTCCTCAATGACGCCAACGCAGAAAAAAACAGTCAATCAAAAAATTTAAAAAATTGATCGCAAAATTGCTGTTTTGCTCAAAGATTGCCCCTTTTGATCTCAAAACAGCAGACACTGACATCATATATCCAATTCGTCAATTGAACTCTCAGAAATTTTTAAGATTACATGTGGTCGACAACAAGAGTGGTAGGTAACTTTGGAGATGATTATGTAATAATAGCAAGCAGTAGCGGGTAATTCCGGAAAAAACGACAATGTTTGAAAAGGACACGAATAACTTGCAAATTTAAGACAAAACTTTGTTTTTTAACAAATATCTCGAAATTTTGATAAGTGGTCATTGTTTTGTTTGAGAAAAAACCCAAAGGTATTTTCGATTTAGTGAATAAACAAAAACGCAAGTTGAAGAAAAGCTTTCGAGAGAAGTTAAAGTAAATGAAATCAATTACGGTCACATGTTTCTCCTGACTGATCCCATGCCCCCGCTTATTGCGAGATCAGTTTAAAATGGTCTCTATTTCTTCAAGGGCAAATAAAGTTGGCAAAAAGATTCAACAGATTGGATTGCCGACTATTTGTAAAAAAATCGACAATTTGTCTTAAATCGAAAAGACTTTTGTAAGCTCAACAGTTGAGGCCAACTTGAAGTGAAATAGCCATAAAGATTTTAAAAAACATAGTTCCTAATAACCAAAAAAAAGCCAGAAAGTCATTGCAAATTATACGAAAATCAACAAAATAATGGCCAAACTGGTAGAAACTTTTTTATATTACTCTATTGGAGTACGGAAGTAAAGATCGCCCTCTTTTATTCACAACCCTATACATTGACCGCCAAAAAATTGGACGTTGCAGTTTTGGAAATGAGTGAAATCGAAAAACATAGCCGGCAGATTGCCGGAATAGCTGCGAAATAGACTTGCGTGCCGTAAAATACAGATGGAAAAAGATACAGAAGTGAGTTGATAATAGTTATCGCCGCCGCCTATAAAACTTACAAGTTTATTTCAAAGGAGGTTGTTTTTGGGTGCAAAAATTTTTTCCCTGTCGCGTCTCGAACCGGCGATCTCCGGATTAACAGCCAGTCGCCTTAACCACTCGGCTGTCGGACCATACAATCTGTTTTGTTACAATCAACTTTGTTTTAGGAACAGATTCTGTTTCTGAATAACCGCAATTTAGGTCACGCAGAAAGCGTGAAATCAAGCGCGAAAAAGCCATTTAAGCAGTGACGAGACAGAATGTTCTAGAACAAATGTAAAACGAAAATGAAGCGTCAGACGACGAAACAAAAAAACATAGCAGGACAAGTCCTGACGTACAATTCAAAGAATTTTCATTGACTAAACAGAAAACTAGACCTAGAACGGACTATGAATGGATTGGGAAAACCATTTAGAAAAAAAATCCGATCCAAAAAATTGAAAAAACAGTAAAAATCGAAGTGAAATTGCCGCATGTGAACAAAAAACCACTAGCGAGAAAGCGAATTTTTGTTCAAACACGGTTTTCTCACTCTACTTTAAATTTAGAGCAAAAAAATTTCACGCCGCAAAACCGCTCGCTTTTTCGCTCCACTTCCTGTTTCGGCGTGACCAAAATCACTACTCCAATTTGACTTCAAAAATCATGAAAATGTGTGAACAGATCTTTAAAAAAAAAGACAGCGCCCCAATACAATTCAAATTCTTTGAATTGTAAAAAACCAAGAGCACCGCAATATAGCTACGCTCAGCTTACAGCTTCGCAGCTATAATAATTTGGATGACGAAAAAAAGCCATCAAGCGCCAAACTAAGGCGCTATAAGCGGTTCAACAACCGTAAACAATAATGCCAAGGGAAACTTTAATATAGACTGACCTTGACTTCTTTGAGCAATTTTGCGAGCATTGAGTTTGGAGTTGTTCTGCTTGAGTTGTAGAGTTGCTCTAGAGCCCTGAAGGTGAGGAACTTTTGTACATCTACTCCGTTGTGGAGGAGGAGTTTGACAAAGGCCACTCTGTCCTGGCAGAAAGCACTCATCAGAGCATCACTCACCTCACTCACACTCCACTCCTGACAATCAATATCACTTGGAATGATAAAAAAAGGAGGACGCGAGAGGATGTGGTGAGGGGATGATAAAATGTAACGAGTTACATGACTTGTCGATGCTTTAAATGACTTGCGTCCTGGTATCAAAACATGTTTTGCTTATTAACCAGGGGTTTCCAAGTTATCCAACTTCCTAATTTCGCTCCATTCAACTCCACTGAATTCATTATATTGCGCAAATTTATTTAAAAAATCTTCATTCCGTTTAATTGAGGTAGTAAAGCCAGTAACAAAAAAACACGTGATATAAGTTGACTTAGAATTAAATACGAAAGTCAAAGCTGAATAATAGCACTATGAGAACCTTAATAATAAGAGTAACTGACATGATAAAAACATAGCTGGATACACATTTTAATAATAACTAGCAAGCCTGCATAAGCATCACAAAATCATATCCGACCAGGTTTAAAAAAAAATAGGATTTTTTCGTGGCAACTCGGGTTCGAACCCTTGCCCCTCGTTTAACAGCCACAGCTCTTACCTCTTAGGCTCCCGACGAGTATTTTTGGCGTCCATTACCTTATTTAACAGCAACTTTTGGTTAAGCGACAATTTTGGCTTTGCTGTGATTAAGGTGCGCTATGTTAAAGGAGCGCAATGAATTTGCATAAAACGAGCTTCTACAACCAAATCCCAAATTTATTTCCGAGCACATCATACATCCTTTTCCTCCCCTACTTGGGCTTGAAAAAAAAACATTTGCAGAGCAGGCTCTTAGGCATGATTGCGCGGGCTGCATTCTTAAGGATCGTTAAAACATGCCAACATAGGAGCCCTGCTAAACATTGCGTTCAAGTGCGACTTACATTTAATATAATAGATGAGAGGGAGAGAAAGAAATGGAGAAAGAAAGAAAAGACAAAGGAATAAAGAAAGAATGAAAAGAAGACAAGTAAAAAAAAAACAAAGAAATGAACAGGGGAAGAAAAAGACAACCAACTCACCAATTTTTTATCCCAGTAAACGATGCATCCTTTTCCTCAACGACTCGGGATCGAACCCATGCCCCTCTCTTCACATCCACAGGCCTAATCCATTGCGCTACCGACGCCTGTTTCTGTTGTCTATTGAACTGGATACATTCGAAAAATATTGGTCGATGGCTTTTCGTCTCGCTTGTTTTTGCTAAGCCGTATGCTTAATGAGAAAAAAAAAATTGCAGATCAGGCACTTAGGCATGATCATGTAGGCTGCATGCTTAAGAATCGTTAAAACATGTGAATATAGGAGCGTTGTTAACCATAGCGTTCAAGTTCAACTTACATTTAATAATTAGATATAGAAGAATAAATAAGAACGGAAATAAAGAAGGGAGCGAGAACGAAAACAAGATTCACCATTTTTGAGCTAAAAAACAGAAGCTGGAGCGGTGATAACCGTTGCGTTCAAGTGCGACTTACATTTAATATAACAGATGAGAGGGAGAGAATGAAATGGAGAAAGAAACAAAAGATGAAGGAATAAAGAAAGAACAAAAAGAGGATACAAGTAACAAATTAAAGCAAAGAAATGAAGAAGGGAAGAAAAAGACAACCAACTCACCATTTTTTATCCCAGTAAGTTATAAATCCTTTTCCTCCCCAACATGGGCTCGAATCCATGACCCCCACTTCACAGCCATAGTCTAATCCCCTTGCGCTACTGAAGCCCGTTGCGGTTGTCTGTTGAACTGGCTACATACGCAAAGTTTTCGACAATGACTTTTTTGTCTCTCTTCTTTTTGCTAAGCTGTATGCTTAATGAGCAAAACACAATTACAGATTAGACGCTTAAGCGTGGTGGTTGTGTATGCTGAATGTTTAAGGGTCGTTCAACATCTGACGATAGTAGTGCTGTTAACCATTGCGCTCAAGTGCAATTTACATTCAATATATTAGATGAGGGGGAGAGAAAAAAATGGAGAAAGGAATAAAAGATGAAGGAATAAATAAACAACAAAAAGAATATATAAATTTAAAAAACAGAAACGCAGAAGGGAAGAAAAGGACAACCAAATCCCAAATTTAATTCCGAGTACATTATACATCCTTTTCCGCCCCTACTTGGGCTTGAACCCATGTCTCTCACTTGACAGCCACAGGTATAATCCCTTGCGCTACAGACGCCTGCTGCTGTTGTCAATCGGTACTGGCTACATAAGCAAAATTTTTATCAATGTCTTCGTTTCGCTTGTTTTTGCTAAGCCGTATAATTAATGAGCGAAAAAAAACATTTGCAGAGCAGGCTCTTAGGCATGATTTTGTGGGCTGCATTCTTAAGGATCGTTAAAACATGCCAACATAGGAGCCCTGCTAAACATTGCGTTCAAGTGCGACTTACATTTAATATAATAGATGAGAGGGAGAGAAAGAAATGGAGAAAGAAAGAAAAGACAAAGGAATAAAGAAAGAACGAAAAGAAGATATAAGTAACAAAAAAACAAAGAAATGAAGAGGGGAAGAAAACGACAACCAACTCCCGAATTTTGTATCCCAGTAAACGATGCATCCTTTTCCTCCACCACTCGGGATCGAACCCAGGCCCCTCTCTTCACAGTCACAGGTCCAAACCATTGCGCTACCGACGCCTGTTGCCATTGTCTATCCGTAGTGGCTACATACGAATATTAGTCGATGGCTTTTTGTCTCGCTTGTTTTTGCTAAGCCGTATGCTTAATGAGCGATAAAAACATTTACAGATCAGGCACTTAAGCATGGTCGTGTAGGCTGCATGTTTAAGGATCGCTAAAACACGTGAAGATAGGAGCGTTGCTAACCATAGCGTTCAAATGCGACTTACATTTAATATATTAGAAGATATAGAAGAATCAATAAGAAGGGAAATAAAGAAGGGAGCAAGAAGGAAACACAGTAGTGGATGAAAAACAAGATTCACCATTTATGACACAAAAAACAGAGGCCATTTCTGGCACCGACTCAGGCTCGAACCCATGCCCCTCGTTTCACAGCCACAGGTCTAATCCCTTGCGCTACCGACACCTGTTACTGCTGTCTCTTGAATTGGCTACATACAAAAAATATTGGTCGATAGCTTTCAGTCTCGCTTGTTTTTTCTTAAGCTGTGCTTAATGAGCAAAAAAAACATTTGCAGATCAGTCACTTAAGCATGGCCGTGTAGGCTGCATGTTAAAGGATTGCTAAAACATGTGAAGATAGGAGCGTTGTTAACCATTGTGTTCAATTTCGACTTACATTTAATATATTAGATATAGAAGAATAAATAAGAAGGGAAATAAAGACGCGAGCAAGAATGAGAGACAGTAGTGGATGAAAAACAAGATTCAACATTTATGAGACCAAAAACAGAGTTCCTTCTTCGCACCGACTCGGTCTCGAACCGATGCCCCTCGTTTCACAGACACAAGTCTAATCCCTTGCACTACCGACGCCTGTTACTGTTGTCTATCCGTTGAGGCTACATACGAATATTGGTCGATGGCTTTTTGTCGCGCTTGTTTTTGCTAAGCCGTACGCATATTGAGCAAAGAAACATTTACAGATCAGGCACTTAAGCATGGTCGTGTAGTCTGCATGTTTAAGGATCGCTAAAACACGTGAAGATAGGAGCGTTGTTAACCATTGCGTTCAAGTGCGACGTACATTTAAAATATTAGATATAGAAGAATCAATAAGAAGGGAATTAAAGAAGGGAGCAAGAAAGAAACACAGTAGTGGATGAAAAACAAGATTCACCATTTATGACACAAAAAACAGAGGACATTTCTGGCACGGACTCAGGCTCGAACCCATACCCCTCGCTTCACAGCCACAGGTCTAATCCCTTGCGCTACCGACGCCTGTTACTGTTGTCTATCCGTTGTGGCTACATACGAAAATTGGTCGATGGCTTTTTGTCTCGCTTGTTTTTGCTTAGCCGTATGCTTAATGAGCGAAAAAACATTTACAGATCAGGCACTTAAATATGGTCGATTAGGCTGCATGTTTAAAGATCGCTAAAACACGTGAAGATAGGAGCGTTGTTAACCATTGTGTTCAAGTGCGACTTACCTTTAATATATTAGATATAGAGGAATCAATAAGAAGGGAAATAAAGGAGAGAGCAAGAAGGAACCACAGTAGTGGTTGAAAAACAAGATTCACCATTTATGACACAAAAAACAGTACAATTCTGGCACCGACTCAGGCTCGAACCGATACCCCTCGCTTTACAGCCACAGGTCTAATCCCTTGCGCTACCGACACCTGTTACTGCTGTCTCTTGAATTGGCTACATACGAAAAATATTGGTCGATAGCTTTCAGTCTCGCTTGTTTTTTCTTAAGCTGTGCTTAATGAGCAAAAAAACATTTGCAGATCAGTCACTTAAGCATGGCCGTGTAGGCTGCATGTTAAAGGATCGTTAAAACATGTGAAGATAGGAGCGTTGTTAACCATTGCGTTCAAGTGCGACTTACATTTAATATATTAGAAGATATAGAAGAATAAATAAGAAGTGAAATAAAGAAGGGAGCAAGAACGAAACACAGTAGTGGATGAAAAACAAGATTCACCATTTATGAGACCAAAACCACAGTCCATTCTTCGCACCGACTCGGTCTCGAACCGATGCCCCTCGTTTCACAGACACAAGTCTAATCCCTTGCACTACCGACGCCTGTTACTGTTGTCTATCCGTTGAGGCTACATACGAATATTGGTCGATGGCTTTTTGTCGCGCTTGTTTTTGCTAAGCCGTACGCATATTGAGCAAAGAAACATTTACAGATCAGGCACTTAAGCATGGTCGTGTAGTCTGCATGTTTAAGGATCGCTAAAACACGTGAAGATAGGAGCGTTGTTAACCATTGCGTTCAAGTGCGACTTACATTTAATATATTAGATAATTGAATTCGTCTTGAACAATTAAAATTACAAAAATTAACATCGATAGGTATATACATAGTCAAATCTGGACTAGCCCGAAAGCCTGCTAAAGGCATGTTGAAGGCAGCCCAAGAGCATTTGATTCAATTTTAATTATCACAAAAATTAAGCATTATTATTAAAGTCAACATGAAAATTGAACAAAATATGAAACATTATGAGGATGAAGATAAACAGAGAAAACTAAAAATAAAACGAGAAAACAGATTAAGGTTAAATAAATTCTATTTCAACGATGCAGTCCAGGACAGCTTCAAGCCCACGAGAGACACCTCCCAGCGCAATGAGGATGAGTAGTCTAAGTACAGTTCTTGAATGATAAGAATGACTTTCGAGTGCTCATTAAAGGCCCTACAACAGTAGTTAGTTCCACACCTTGAGGACTGAAAGGTATCGCACACAAGCAAGAAGCTGTCCAAGACTGCAAAATCACAACAAAATGATAGAGGCAATTTGATACTACTTGGATTAGTTCTTATTTAAAGATAATATTTGCCAGGTTCCCTATTATGAAATTATCACGGAAGTCGTGTAAATATGCGTTTTTTGAATTTTCACTTTAAAAGCTTGTCTGGACTTCTATGTTTGCTTTTTTCAACAGGTTCTCAAGAAAAGTTGTCCTAAAGTCTACAGAGAGTTGTTTCGCTTTGCATTTGTTTATTGGCAGAGAGTTGATCCTGCTTTCTTTTGCTCTGGTTACATAGCACTTTCCACATTGTGAGACTTCTTTTTTATTAACCACTCGTTTGAACAACTCGTATATGTGTAATTCAAACACCGATGCAATTTTTAATTTCTCAAGTTTATCAGAAATGCTGTCGCGATACCTTTTACGAAAAGCTATTCTAAAAAACCGTTTTTGACTTTTGTGAATTGCATAGAGATTGCTTTTCTTCACGCAACCATATATAAGAATCCCATATTGCAAGACCGGTTGTGCATACGTTTTATAATAATTTATAAGCTGATTAATTGTCATTACATCACGCAACTTATAGACAATTGCGCAGAATTTATTAATCTTTTTCCGTATATACTCAATGTGTTGTCTGAAAGAAAGTTTGTTATCCAACCATATTCCTAAATATTTGCAAGAATCCACTCTTATTAAAAATTCATCGGAAAATTTTAGTGAGATGTCGTCTTTAGCAATGCAAAATCTGAGTAATTTAGATTTCGTAGCCTTCACGGTTACTTTGTTGTATTTCATCCAATGATCAACTCTTTCGATATCTTTCTGAAACTCCTCGTTGCTTGCATGTGGATTTTTTACTATTGCTGTACCATCAGCAAAGAGTGTTGATGAAGAATGGAAAACAGCATGCGGCCGATCATTGATATATATATCAAAAACAGTAGTGGACCCAAAACTGAGCCCTGGGGAACCCCATATTTGACCTGGCGTTTTGTACTCAGTGTTATTAATATGTATACACTGATACCTCTCTGACAAGTAATTTTTGAGCAGGCAAAACTTACAACCTCGAATTCCGTAGTTCTCAAGTTTTCCTAGTATAATAGAGTGATCAACGCTATCAAATGCTTTCTGCAGATCAAGTAAAAGCATCAATCTTTTTTCAGATTTTTCATATTTCTGATCTCTTCAACTAACCTAAGAGCGGCATCTACAGTGTTCAATTTAGACCTAAATCCAAACTGATTAGCATTGAGCAACTCAAAATGTTCAAAATAATTAATAATTCTGTTATAGATAATACGTGCAAACACTTTTGCTAATGATGGGAGTAATGAAATTGGCCTGTAATTTCAATACTCATTGACATTACCATCTTTGGAGGGGATTTACTTTTGCAACTTTAAATTCGTCCGGGAAAATTCCAGTTTTAACACAGTTATAGAACACATTAGTTAGTGGTTCACTTATAAGGGGACAACAAAGTTTTTGGAGGATATACCATCGTGACCATTGCTGTTTTTACTTTGCATGTTTATAATTACGTTTTCCATCTCATTATAGTTAATTTCACTAAAAAACAAAGATTGTGGTTGCCTTTCTATGGGTACTTTTTCTACTTTTTCAATTTTGGCATTCAGTTCTGTGCCAATGTGTGCAAAAAACTTATATCATTTGCGACATTTGAGTCAAAATTATCCGGCAAAATCAATATTCTTTTTGATCCAATTATATTACTGATGGTAGTATGATATTGTTTTCGGTCTGCATTTTCCAATTTAGTTCTCCACTAAGCTCGATATGCTTTACGAGATAGCGCATTACATTTATTCCTTGAAACCTTGAACTGCTCAAAGTTGTCTATTGTCGGATTTTTAATATATATATTGTAGAGCTCATTCCTTTTCCTTGATGCACGCAGTACTTGATTTGTTACCCAATTCTTACGCGCCCTTTTGATTTTTGTAAGTGGACAAAATCTGTCGAAACAATAGGTAATTACCTCATTAAGCTTTACGATTGCTGTATTGGGATCGGTATCACTAAACGCGATATTCCTTAGCTTTTGGCTCAATAGAAACTCCAGTCGTAACCTAGCACAAGGGGTAGGTTGTTGATAATGATACAGTCTTTTGATGAGTATCTTTCAATATCGTTCACCTTTTTCTCCAGGAATTGTACCCTAGATACTAGCTTGTTGATAGATGCTTGCTTCTTCTCGAGCTCCCCAATAATCTTTTCCATAAAATTCATTAATGTGGGGTCACAGCTGTTGATATTGTCGAGTTCATCTCTCAAACTTATCATTATGGCAGCTCAGAGACAGGGGGTTTAGCTTATGCAAGGCCAAATCTGAAACTATTTAATAAGTTTATCACAACAATTAGGCTAATTATCACAACATTTTAACTAAAAGATGATGTTTTAAACCGAACAATAAATGTATCATAACTCAGTTCGATCTCAAAGATGAATTAAAAATGAAGATTGAAATGTTTTCCTCTGTGAACAATTTCAAAACCATCATTTCTGCGAATTTTTTGTTTAAGCTGCCACCTAAATTTTCTTATGTCTAATTAGCAGCGGTTTAAATAATTCTTATTCACATCCATAATAGTTCTACACGAACAATTTTACAAAAAACGCATCCTGAAAAGCTCAGCGAAAAAAATATGAAGAACATAGCCGACAAACTGCCAAAACATAGTTGCCACAACTCTGTCGAGCAGTAGTCTCAAAACACTAATGAAAAGAATGAGACTTGAAGAGCCATAGAAAATCTTCTAAATGTTTTTGTAAAACTGCCCACCAAAAAAAATCAATTAGAAATGAGATATCTTTATTTGACCGACCTCCGACTGCACCTTACAGATATTTCGATTGAAACACGATAAAAAAACATGGTTTTACAAAAAATAATCCGAAAGAGCAGGCTATCTCTATTACATTTCATATTAGCCACACTCCTGTTTCCCAATGAGAGGATAGAGGGATTAGCATCATCAGTAGTAAGCATTGGACCCGGTAACTTAGACTAAACATAAACCAAATAACGTCGAACAGAGTGCTCTTGGACGACCGTTGGGAGAGTTTAATTCAAAATTATAGCCTTGAACAATTTTAGGGGTGCAAATAAATCCGACCAAGCTGTTGGAACTCCCAACCTTCGACCTGCTAGATTCAAGTATTAAGAATTCGGACATCAAAGATCCGATCTAACGATCGCGTCTACTTTGGCAACAGAGTTAATTTCTGAAAAAAAACAGGTAATCTCTTTTTTCCAGAAATCTCTTGTTTTCGGAAATTTTTGGTAACCTCTGAAAAAAGAGTTAATTTCTGAAAAAAAATTCTGCAATTTATATCAGACAAAAAAAGGTAGTCAAGCATGAAAGTCACTCGCAAGTGAAATGAAAATATTTTAGAACGAAATGGTCAACCAAAAAGTTTGGGTAAAGAACACGTCAATAATAATTGCGTCAAACGTCGCTAGACAGCTATAAAACATACGGAGCAGACTACCGGAAAGTAGCAAGATTGATTCCCATAACCTCGATCGGTATTAAAAGAACAGAAAAAAAATAAAAATCAGTTCTCTAAAATATATTTTCAAAAAGAGAACTTTTGATTTCATTTCGTCGTTCAACATTCTTCTGTTTAATAATGATTGGCTGCAGGTGCTAGTATCAATATCAATGAGCATTAGAGATGGTTACTAAAAACAGGGGTCATCTAAATTGAGGTTTATCCCGTGTACTCTTGATTTCGTTTTTAAGACTCGTTCAATTTAACTTGATTTGCTTAGCAACTGCTGTTTAAAAGCACTTAGAGCAGAATGAGCAGCTTTTCCTCACTCGCCAAATTCTTTCACCTAATTTTCGCGCTCTTTCTCAAACTAATGCATCAAACTTTGCCAGATTGCCCTAAAACTTGTTTTCACGAGCGGCATTTACTTTTAGGATTCAGGTTGTAATGAGGACGAGGCTGTGGGGGAGATGGGGTGAAGGGGGAGTGGGTAATTACCCAATAATGTAAACTTCAAAGAATTCTGAGAAATTTGTTTTGAGCTTGAATGGTAGAGGCAGGCAGCTTAAAAAGGCCCTAGGCCCTAAAATTGTTCTGTACTGCTTTGAAAATAATCAAAACTTCTCTTAAAAGTTTCTCATAATCCTTCCATTTATTTCTCTAAAAACGTAGGATAACTTTACGGTCATTACTACTATACCTCAAGAAAAAGCATGAACAATTTTTGTCAAACACATTTAACTTACACCAGAATGCTTTTACGCAGATTTGATCAAACAGCGGCGAGCCGTGAACAGAGCATGGTTTCACGTATTCAATTAAATAGAATTTTACAGCGGCAGTCGAAGCATGAAAAAGTCAAACTCAATCTGTAGGATTGAATAAATATTGTGTCCTTTTATAGACGATATTCGTCGATTGAGGTGGTATCAGCAGTAATAGTAACACGAGACAAACACCAGATGTTTCAAAAATCACAAAAGAATTCACACAATGAACGCACATAAAACACGCGTCCAACGTGAGACTATTGGTGAAAACTGTCTAATTAAAAATTTTATAATAGTTTTAATATGACCTTTATCAAACCTGCTAAGATCGTTTGAAAATAGTTGCTTCACTCAAATCATACAAGATGCAATTTAAAATTAGTTGCTGATAACTTTTCGGCAAATATCTCGTCTATTGTAGTCTCAATACTCTACAGTCTATGATATCAAACAAGTTTCAAATGAAAGGAGAAATAATCTGCTTTAATTATAACTAACTACTGACAAATTTTTGACGTGAAGGCTAAAAACAAACTATGCAATGGATAGATTAAAACAGTTGCAGTCCATGTGAATCAATTTGAGAATAAGAATGGTAAGAATGTGAGTATGGCGGTGTGACAATCACTCCACGCTGTTTTGTTCAACTTACAGTTGGATGCGACTGGAAAACGAGATCGAGTTAGCTAATCAGACGATCATAAGATAAGTGAGTAGATTCGAGAGATAAAAGCGCAGCCAGCTATCTTCACCAAAAGGCTTCAAATGATGTTAATTGAAAGCTAATTTAAGAGCTCTTCAATGATTTCAAGGGAAAAAATATGGTCCTTTCCCATTATTGGATATAGAGGTCATCTGACCGCTAAGCTGGGGGTGGGGGAGGGTACTATGGGAAAGGCCCGAAAAGTTATTTTGTGGTGTATTTTGGTACCTTTCCCACGCGGAATATCTCGTTTTCTGCCAAGTCTGGTCTGCCCCATGACATGGTGAGGTGGAATCTCTCGAGTGGAGAGGCCGTGTGGCTATGGAGGAGGGCGGACAGTATCTTTACATCCACATCCCCCACTCCGTCTCCTCCTCCTCCCCCTCCTTGTGACCCACCATACGAGTAGATTGATATGTAGTCCTACACAACACAACATTCTCACCAATCTCACACAAAAACAGCAAATTTATTTTTGTCCCAGGCACATCAGTAAAAATGCCAGATCCAACTCATGGCCAAGGAAATGCCTAAGCATTTTCACTAATCTCTTGAAACGAGACATCGCTTTTAGTCGACTGAGTTTTAACATAACAGATTTAAAAACTAAAGTTTACGAAATGGGAATAAATCGGAATAACAAGTTTTTATATGCTCTATTTATTGTGCCTTCTTCAATAACGATTTTCCGTGGAAAGTTTTCCGACAGCCGCTGGTGATGGTTACCATTAAACGGAAGCTCAAAAGAATTTAACATGGCAAAATCCTCAAACTGCACAGCAGTTAAATATCTAGCTGCATATATAAGGAAACATACCCGGCAGAATGCCGGAAAATAGCCACCATTGATTCCCATAACTCAGATTGGAACTGAAACAAAAAAATGTAAACATAGCTGGCAGATTGCCAGGAAATAGCCGCAATAGCTTTGTAGATCTGCAGTCTGAAAAAAAAACAGTAAAAGACAGACCAAAAAATTCGTCTTTTCAATGAACGCTGATGTTATATTTTGATTAGAAATCTGTATACATTTTTGCTGCCTCTATTAGCTGATCTCAAATAACCTTCATTTAGAGTGACACACACACATCTGACCTTATCGCTTTAAATTAAAGTAAATAAAAGTCAATTTCGAAGTGAGGAAATCATTTTGTGAGAGGTAAGTCAAGTGTGACCAAAAATTTAATCACGCAAATGAACAAAAAAACTCGCTCCACTAAGAACGAAAAATGACGTCACGCACGCATTTCAGTTGAAATTGCATGAACGAATGAACAAAAAGCAGATTTGAAGTGGTTGTGACGTCATATGGTCGTAACAAAAATCGCGACGACGAAATAAAACATAGCAGGACAAGTCCTGAAATAAAATTCAAAGAACTGAATGAAAAACTTGGAAGTACTCTACCTGACCAGCAGATCAATTGAACAATGCCAGCCAAAGTACAAACAAAATCATCTCAAAAAATTGAGAAACAAACAATCAAACAAACTAAACAAAAAAATAACCATTGCTAAAACTTTGAAGCTTCTACCCTTAAGGCAAAATTTGATCCTTTTTAATATACGTACTTCAAAAATATATTCAAAACCAATTTTTTTCTGAAATTGCGGCAGTATTATGTCTGCAAGGCCTGAAAAAATTCATTGGTCCTTGAAGATCGATTAACTCGAAAATGACGCAAAAAATTTCTTTTTAAAAATGAAATCAATTGCAAATTTTAATGAAATGTTATTGAAAATTGTGATATTAATATCTCAAGAATCATTCTGTGTCTCTAGAGGCTATCCAGTAACCCTATTCCAAGCCTTAAAAAATTAATTATTCAAAGATCGATAGGCAAAAAATGTCATAAAAATTTCAAAAAAATAGAAATTCGTTGCTTCAAAATGTTGAAAACCATTCAATTGACCCCTAGCAACTATTTAATAACATACAATCAAAACCTCTATGAGATTATATGGCTACTGGGTCAAGAAGAACTGAGTAAGACAAATGCTTTGAAAAATCTTGAAATTGCGAATTTTATCAGAAAATTTTTAAAATTCGAAAGATTAAATTGTTGAAAACAAATCCATTAAATCATACAACTAAAACTGTAACCATAGAGTTATTTTTTCAGACCAGAAAATCTCATAAAATGACAAAAATTTTCAAAAAAAATTAATATTTCCAAAAAAAAAAATTGGTATCATTTTGCGTGTTAGTGTTTGCAGTACGAAAACATACAGCTCATGAAATGGTCATAATTAGTAATTTTTTCTCGCAAAAGGCCTTCATCAACTTTTAAAACCTTCAACCTAAGACTAATCAAACAAAAAACTTTGAAAAATCAAAAACTAAAAAACATGAAAAATTGCACCATTTTGAGCCCAAAAACTCCTAAAAATGACCTTTTAACCTTAAATTGAGGCCTTACCAGCAGCTGCACCACTCTAAGCACTTGTAGAACTACCAACAGTTCACTTTGGGGCCCTAATGAAACTTAATGCCCGCTGGGCTTTACCTGTTTATCCCGTTTTGAAAGATCAAGTCATTGAAAAATGTGTGAACACATCTTAAAAAAACACAACGCCCCAATACAATTCAAATTCTTTGAATTGTAAAAACTAGGAGAAGGCCAATAATAGCCCCAGCTAGCTGTGCGGCTATTAAAAACTGGCTATTAAAAACTGATTGATGTAAAAAAAACTTTTAAAGTGCGAAACATTTCGATTTCCTTTTGTTAGAAACGCTCTTCTTACTTATTGAGAGGATGCAAGGGCTAATACCAATCATCTAATAATCATTAAAGATGGTAACTAAGACTTATAAGAACAAATTTCCAGTAGCAGGCATCTAAAATTGGTCATTACGAGTTTATCCCGTTTCTAATTTTGATTTCGTCTATTGATACTCATTCTAATCATTAGATTGCTTTGCTGAGCAACTGCAAAATGTGTGAACGATCTTGAAAAAGATAAAACAATCAAAACTTTTTGAATTGTATAAAAAATAGGAGCCTGCTGAGAAGCTGCGGATGGCTATTATTAAAGAAATGTATTTTGATGCATTACATTAAAACCGTCAATTTGAACCCAATATTTAAAAAACATAAATTTTGGGCAAAATTACTCGATAAGCTAGATGTCCATAGCATAGTATTGATAAACATAGCCGACTACCGTCGGGCGAATTGCTCTCAAACAACCGGCGAGCGGTTGGCTTTGTCAGTAGCTAGGTACGGTTTAGTGAGGCTAGCTTGAGCTTAATTGAATGGGCGTAAGTAAGCGCAGCGGTGGGGGGGGGGGGGGTGCACCGGGGGCTGATGGGGTAGCAAAAGTGGGGGGGGGGGGGGGGTAGCAGTGGGGGTCAATCTTTAAGAACCGCCCTTCGCACCATAAGTATGAGTCTCCAACACAGATTCTGTGAATCGCATACTTGAAGACCAGTGAGCTGAAAGGCTCTAAGTGCACTTAATGCCCGCTGGGCGCTACCTGTTATCCCCTTTTTGAGGACGAAAAGTCAAATGCGTCAGAAAAATTGGTCAAGCGAAAAATCGCATAAAAAGACCGACAGGACTACTGAAATTGCTACAAACTTCGTTTGAGGGCAATTAGTAATCAGTTTCAATAAACTTAGAAAATATATTTCAAACTTTAAAGCCGCAAAATTCATTTCGAGCCTTCAGAACCTCAGTTTATCCAGTTTTATCCTGAAAAGTCAAATGAGTAACCCGAAAAAGATCAAACAAAAAAGTGTCAGTGTAGCTAGGGCGAGGGGATCAGATGGGTTGAGGTGGTGAAGCTAGGTCAGAACGGATTCCACCGCTAGTTCAAAAAGTTACTCGTTTTTCGATATTAACCTTCCCTAACCTGTGGCAGAATTCAAGCCAGAAAATTAGACTTCCTACTCACGTTTTCTGCCTTAGAAGATTGAAATGAATGTTGCGGCATGCAGAAGTGATCTTAAGCAAGGTAAGTCATTAAAAAACAGCTGATAGGTTGCCAGAAAATAGCCACAATAGCTTCGTAGATCTGCAGTCGCAAAAGATGGTGAAAGAAACAGACCGAAATAGAAATTTTAAAATGCTGAGCTGTTGTATTTTAAAAACATGATAAACTTGTTGTGGATTCTATTAGCTTCCCTTATATACCCTTTAGTTAGAGTGAGACACATTCATTTGACCTTATCTCTTTGAAGTAAAGAAAAGTCAATTTCAGAGTGAGGAAGTCATTTTGAGAGATTTAAGTCACCAATAATTTAATCACGCGAAAGAACAAAAACATAACCGACTAAACGTCAGAAAAATTGCTCTTGAACGACTCGTGGGAGCTATAATCAATTGGCGACTGCTCCAGTCGGGGGGGGGGGGAGCCTAAATGGGACTAAGAAGTTCTATAGTAGGCTTCAAATAACCACATTAGAGGTTAACATATTAAGTAAAAAATGACACCAGTTTCGGCGCACTTTTCATCTGACTTTTAGTATTAAATTGCCGCCAATTGAATTCAGCTGCTTGAAATTGTGATTGAGAGAGAATTTTAAATCACACGAAATGCAAAAAGTCAAGGGCGAAAAAGTCACTCGAAAAGTCAAAATTGTCAAGCAAAAATTTTGCATAAAAGACACCGCTAAGAGTGAAAAATGACGTCACGCACGCAATTCAATTGAAGTTGCATGAACAAACATACCCGGCAGATTGCCGGAAAATAGCCGCCGTTGATTCCAATAAGCATGATTGGGATTGAAAGAATAGAAGATATTGAAAAAAAA
The DNA here is from genome assembly GCF_964194025.1 of Convolutriloba macropyga. Lineage (NCBI taxonomy): Eukaryota > Metazoa > Xenacoelomorpha > Acoela > Convolutidae > Convolutriloba > Convolutriloba macropyga. The sequence goes on along the minus strand of NC_134474.1, from coordinate 74,573,758 downwards.
GATTTTTGTACAAAAACAATTTTTTAAGTCCAATTTATTTTGATGGCATTTAGTAGTTGAACATGCTTCTGTTTCTTAGAGAGAGGCCGCAGGTGCTACTATCAATACCAATAAGCATAAGAGATGGTAACTAAGACTCATAGGAACGACGTTCAAATAGCGGGCATCTAAAATTGGGCTTTATGGGTTTCTCCCGTTTCTATTTCTGACTTCAATTTTTTATACTGACTCTGTTCATTTTGAATTGCTTTGCTGAGCAACTGATGTTCAAATTAACTTCTAGCAGAATGAGAGAAGAGAGAAACTAGCCTAGAGAAGTCAAAAAGATTTCACGCAAAATGTCGAAAAAGCGGCAAAATGGTAAAGCGAAAACAAGTTCGACGAAGTAAAAAAAAAAATAGGAGCGCTATAATAGCCGGCTGAGAAGATGAGGGCGGCTATTAAACATAACCGACTAAACGTCGGAAGAATTGCTCTCGAACGACTAGTGGGAGCTCTAATCAATTGCAGCCTGCTTCAATCGGGGGCCCTAAATGGGACTAAAAAGTTCAATAGTTGGCTTCAAATAACCACATTAGAGGTTCACATATACCACTATTAAGATTTAAAGTGAAAAATGGCACCAGTTTCGGCGCACTTTTCATTTGACTTTTAGTATTAAACTGCCGCCAATTGAGTTCAGCTGCTTGAAATTCTGATTGAGAGAGAATTTTGGATCGCGCGAAACGCAAAAAGTCAAGGGCGTAAAAGTCATCTGGAACAAAACTGGTCAAAACGGCCAAGCGAAAGTTTTTGCATGTTTACAATATTTCTTCTCTACGAGAGCAATTAAAAAGCAGATATGAGGTGGTGATTGACATCATATGGTCGTAACAAAAATCGTGTCGACGAAATAAAACGAACAACCAAGAGAAGACCAATAATAGCCTCAGCTATCGCTTTGCGGCTAATAATAATCACTATCGACCAAAAACAGAATAGAATGAGATATGACGTCACTCGAAAATAACGAACCTCAAATCGACGCAAAAATCAGTGATGAAGACCACCGGGAAGGGGGAGGGGTCGACCGTACTAAATGGAATGACGTTGAGGAGGGTGGATGCCGTTGAGTGGTGGTTGGGACGATTGAGGAGCGTTGTTAAGTGCAGAGGAAGGTTAAATGGGAGTGGCACAATCTCGAAGAACCACTGGTCATAACTTAAAACGTATCTCTTAAACATCACCGACTAACGTCCTTTTGACCTCAAATATTATGAGTATTTCTTAATTGCTATACTTCACAACTAAGCTATTGTTAAACTCTAATGTTCAAAAACAGAGGTAAATGTTCGAAAAGAAAAGTAAAACTCAAGTCATGAACAAGCTCGCTCCAGCAAAAAAAAACTCAATAACAAAACTCCACTTCGAATAGTAACACAGACCAGCAAATCTTCAATAAATGCTTCAAACTGCGTTCGAGAGCAATTATAAATCTTTGATCTTTTCTTAATGTGTCCGGAGTAAGTTATGCACCCCTACCGTTACCGAGCACGCGCTATTATATAGTAAATCCATATGTTAAAATGGCATCCGCGCTTGGGGGTGCAAATAATAAGCGGTCAGTCTGCTGCGGTGGGATAAGCGTAGGCGAAAAAAAATCCAAAATTTGTATAAAACCCAATACTCCTCTTAGAGTGCGTAAAAAACCCGTATAAAGACAAAACACCTCTTCGAGTCGTAAAAAGACCGAAGGTCTCATAACATAGCCGGCAGACTGCCGGAATATCTGCGAAGGTATAGACCTGCGTGCCATATAATAAAGATAGAAACAGATACCGATCTAAATCGAAAAAAATCGACGCCTCTCAAAAAAACGAGGTAAAAAACATTCAGCGATAAATTAACAAAGCTAGTTAAAATTCATTCCGCAGAAGCCTATTAGGGACCTTTACTACACAAATGAGTTCCTCTGACCTTAAACAAATTCAAACTAAACTTAAATTTTAAAGTGCAAAAGTCATTTTATTGAGTGAGGTAAGTCACGTATGATAAAAATCTAATCACGCAAATAACCTAAAAACTTTTGCAAAAGCGAGTGAGGAATGACGTCACGCGCGCAAATGCCGTTAGTGAGAGGAAGAAGTCATTCAGAAAATTTGACTTTTTCAGCTTTGCTGTGTGAACAAATGTAAAACGAAAAAAGAGCGTCAGACGACGAAACAAAAAACATAGCAGGACAAGTCCTGACGTACAATTCAAAGAATTTTCATTGAAAAAACAGAAAACTAGACCGAGAACAGACTATAAATGGATTGGGAAAACCCTTTACAAAAAAATCCGATCCAAAAAATCGAAAAAACAGTAAAAATCAGAGTGAAATTGCCGCATGTGAACAAAAAACCACTACCGAGAAACCGAATTTTTGTTCAAACACTGTTTTCTCACTCTACTTTAAATTAGAGCGCAAAAATTTTACGCCGCAAAACTACTCGCTTTTTCGCTCCACTTCCTGTTTCGTTGTGACCAAAATCACTACTCCAAGTTGACTTCAAAAATCAAGAAAATGTGTGAACAGATCTTAAAATTTGAGCGAAAAAAATTCACGCCGCAAAACCACTTGCTTTTTCGCTCCATTTCCTGCTTCGGCGTGACCAAAATCACCACTCCAATTTGACTTCGAAAATCATGAAAATGTGTGAACAGATCTTAAAAAAAACATAGCAGGACAAGTCCTGACGTACACTTCAAAGAATTTTCATTGACTAAACAAAAGACTAGACCTAGAAGGGACTATGAATGGATTGGGAAAACCATTTAGAAAAAAATCCTATCCAAAAAATCGAAAAACAGTAAAAATCAAAGTGAAATTGCCGCATGTGAACAAAAAACCACTAGCGAGAAAGCGAATTTTTGTTCAAACACCGTTTTCTCACTACTTAAAATTTAGAGCCAAAAAATTTCACACCGCAAAACCACTCGCTTTTTCGCTCCACTTCCTGTTTCGGCGTGACCAAAATCACTACTCCAATTTGACTTCAAAAATCATGAAAATGTGTGAACAATCTTAAAAAAAAAGACAGCGCCCCAATACAATTCAAATTCTTTGAATTGTAAAAAACCAAGAGCACCGCAATATAGCTTCGCTCAGCTTACAGCTTCGCAGCTATAATAATTTCTGCAAACTTTATTTCAGAGCAAATGAAAAGGATTATAAAAGATGTCATACAATTCATACACTACTTCTTTGTACCTTGATCCTTGAATTATTAGTAGGAAATCGAATCGCATTTGCCCTCATATGATTACCATATCCTATATGACTATGGTATATAGTAGGATTAACGACAATCAAATTTGGCAGTCAAGTAAAATTGTGGTAAGTGAACTTCTTAAAGATTTTTCGCTCGTTTTGTGGCTTTAGGATTAACAATTGTACCTGTCTTAAATGGAAGCAGAGCTCCAACTCCTTGATAAGGTTATTGGCCTCTTCAGATGCAATATTGAAGGTCAAATGCATAGTTTGAGCCAACTCCGCTCTCACACTGTCGGGGATGGAACGGGTCCTGAAACAACCGGAACAAATTACTTCTCATCATTTAGTCGAAATTAGGGCCACTAAACTCAATAAGGTCAACTCTCATATTATGTTGCGTTTGAACAAAGTGCATCAACCTTTAACTGTTTAAGTACTTAAAAGCCAAAAATCAACAATTTGACTCAATTTTAACATTTGTAGAATTGTTTTTACTTGCATGAAGAGTGCCCCGCCTAGCAAGATTTGGCTTAACTACAAGGTGTAAAGAGATTAACCTGGCTGAGAGCAGTTTTTCCATACTTCTAATTACTGTAAAATGGAATCTAGATACCCTAAAAAGTGGACAGCTGTAGATTGTCGACCTGATTGAATTCGATAGTTTCGAATCTCATTTTAATTTAAAGCTGCTTTCCACTTTCAAGTAAAGCTTAACCTATATAAACTTCCCGCAGCCAATGGAAGCAAACTTTGTAAAAAATATCTGCCTGTAAACTCCTATCATGAGCTTGGACATCTTAAACTGCTGCAGCTAGTAGCTCAGAGACAAATAGTTTTGATTCATCAATGAATAAACTTAATGCTGTCTCTGCCACTTTAATTAGAACTTTGATTTACAATTCATCTTTAAAAACAACAACTTTTCTTCGATAGCACTGACCTTTCATCATAGACTCTATGTGCAAATGAAATGATATCAGCCGCCTTTCCAGTTCCGTCACAGACCACAATTGGCACTGGGGGATCCTCAGAGAGGTAGTCTACCATAGTCCGGATCAGACTTACCCCACCCTCAATAGCCACACAAACTAGGGGAATCTTTGGAGCCAGCGCTTCCGGCAGCTTGGCGACCACTGCGTCCAGCAATTTTGGGCTGTCATCCACTTTGCATGCACTCTGTTGTTGTCCACTTTCATCAGTAGCTGGACTGTCATTGTCCTTGACGCTCGAGGGATCTTCGAAATGAGTGGTGATGTCGGGTAGAACCGCATTATCGCTACCTGACCTCAAGCTATGCTCTTGGACTGACTTCCTGTTTGGGTTGCCCAGTTTGCTGCTCTGGTGAGCTGGCTGGCGACCTGAGAGGTACCTTTCCAAATTGCGACGCAGTCTCACTTCCGCCCCCTTACAAGTGAACAGTCCGTTGTCAGCTAGGAGGAAGTGGCTGTGATGTGCGTTCAGTTTACCAACTTCGGCCTTTCTGCTGTAGTAGCGCACTTTTTGCTGGAAGATAAAAAATACAGTGCTCGAGACAGAAGCATACGCGATAGGACCCATATCAGCGCCAAAACATCACTCAGACATCACTCAAGTACAATGAATGGTACAGGTGAAAAACTAAAAGGCACAGAATTTGAAACGTGCAGTGACAACTCTGATTAGTCTCCTTTATTAAACATGAGTTGACTGGAGTTGTTCTGAAAGAACGTTGTGCCGATGAAAGATTTTTGGTCCAATTTTTAAATTCATTATAACCAACTCTTCTCAATGAATTGCTTAATAAACATAGCTGGCAGATTGCCAGTGAATAACCGCAATAGCTTCGTAGATCTGCAGTCTAAAAAACAGTAAAAAAGACAGACCAAAAAAATAGTCTTTTCACTGAATATTAAATTTTGATTAGGAATCTGTACAAGTTTTTACTGCCTCTATTAGCTGCTTTCTAATAACCTTCATTTAGAGTAACACACCCATTTGACCTTATATCTTTGAATTAAAGTAAATAAAAGTCAATTTCAAAGTGAGGAAGTCATTTTTAAGAGTGAGGTAAGTCAAGTGTGACCAAAAATTTAATCACGCGAATGAACAAAAACTCGCTCCACTAAGAGCGAAAAATGACGTCACACACGCATTTCAGTTGAAAATGCATGAACAAACGAACAAAAAGCAGATTTGAAGTGGTTGTGACGTCATATGAACGTAACAAAAATCGCGACGACGAATTAAAAAACATAGCAGGACAAGTCCTGACGTACAATTCAAGAGTTTTCATTGACTAAACAGAAAACTAGACATAGAACGGACTAAGAATGGATTGGGAAAACCATTTAGAAAAAAATCTGATCCAAAAAATCGAAAAAACAGTAAAAATCAAAGTGAAATTGCCGCATGTGAACAAAAAACCACTAACGAGAAAGCGAATTTTTGTTCAAACACTGTTTTCTCACTCTACTTTAAATTAGAGCGCAAAAATTTTACGCCGCAAAACTACTCGCTTTTTCGCTCCACTTCCTGTTTCGTTGTGACCAAAATCACTACTCCAAGTTGACTTCAAAAATCATGAAAATGTGTGAACAGATCTTAAAAAAAAGACAGCACCCCAATTCAATTCCAATTCTTTGAATTGTAAAAAACCAAGACAAGGCCAATAATAGCCCCAGCTATCGCTGTGCGGCTATTAAAAACAGCCAAAAATTGACATAAAAAAATGAGAAATGTGGACCGACTCTGCAATTGAAACGCATTATTAAGCTCTAAAAAAAACCAAGTTACAACGAAAAAAATTTGGGCCAAATGGACGAAAACTCGGCTAAAAAGCTGTCATCTATATGCGCCAACCACTCAAAAACTCTTTTCAAAGTCAAAAGGTCATTGACTGAACGCAGCGAATGAACAAAAAAAACTTCTCTCGCTCAGCAAAAGTTAGTTCATATAGCAATTTTACTCACTTTCACTATTAGGTCAAAACGCAACAAAAATCGCAACGACGAAATAAAAAACATAACAGGACAAGTAAAAGAATTTCCATTGACTACACAGAAGAACTAGACCTAGAACGGACTAAGAATGGATTGGGAAAACCATTTAGAAAAAAATCCGACCAAAAAATCGAAAAAACGGTAAAAATCAAAGTGAAATTGCCGCATGTGAACAAAAAACCACTAGCAAGAAAGCAAATTTATGTTCAAACACCGTTTTCTCACTCTACTTTAAATTTATAGCGCAAAAATTTCACGCCGCAAGACCACCCGCTTTTTCGCTCCATTTCCTGTTTCGGCGTGACCAAAGTCGCCACTCCAATTTGACTTCAAAAATCATGAAAATGTGTGAACAGATCTTTAAAAAAAGACAGCGCCCCAAAACAATTCAAATTCTTTGAATTGTAAAAAACCAAGAGAGGGCCAATAATAGCCCCAGCTATCGCTGTGCGGCTATTAATAATGAATGTTACAGAATATTATGCTTACAATTATGTCTATACTGCAAAATGTAATATTTTCAACTTTCCCATGCCAAGATACATGATACTTCCAAACAGTATGTCGGACTGCTCTAAAACGACGAGTGAATCTCAAAATCTTAAAACTACTCTACCTTACTGACATTCTCCTATAATCGCATATCAATATCTACAATTATTGTGTATGAACAAGCACAAACTCCGCGTTGTAGTTCCAGATCAACATCCGAATCAATTCCGATCAAATCCGAAAAAAATTCTAAAGTTCCAGCTTACATCAGGGCCAATTAGATTCTCTCTGCCTTGCACAATGCCCCATGGGGTGATTCCAATACAAGGAATCCTGTTGTTCCTCTTGAACGCATTCTTCAGAGCTGAGCCGACCTCTTTACTCGCTCCACAGTTCAGTCCATTAGTAATAATCCAAGCACCCGTAGTCTCAGCCGCCTTGACTAGCCCGTTCTTAATTGCCTGCTTCACTTTGGGCTGCAATTCGAAGTCCCCAGTGCCTTCCAGTACAGATATGATGAGAGTGGGAGTGGGCAGCTTCCAGTGGTAGAGGAGGAGTCTGTGGACTGTTGCAGCATTGGAGGTCGGAGAGAGACGGCAATACTGAAATAAAGTACTCTGTGACCATTTATTATTCCCTCAAATGTAAGCCAAAGCTATTAGTGGCAAAATGCGCATAATATCCAGAATTATTATCAGGCCAACTGGTAAAATCCTCTTAAAATTACTAGGAAATGTCTAGTAAAAACGACTTTTATGAGAACCGACACTTCATATCTTCTAAATAGCTTCTATCAAGAAGAAAAATAGTTCTATTGATGCTTTTTTACGATCTGATTCCATATAACTGTCGACCCCTTCATTTTCAATCAAAAACTTAATAATCCTGAACAGCTCATAAAATTAAACAGCCGACTAACTTCAGAATTCCTCTCAACGACTAGTGGGATATCAAATTCATTGCAGCATGCTTCAGTCGGGACAGCGTTTGGGGGGAGGGGTACTAAACCCAATAAAAGAGGAGTCAACAGAGGTTACTATATACCACCGCTAAGATTGAGAGTGAAAAAACGACAAACATTTCGGCGCACATTTCAGTTGAATTTTAGCAGTAAACTGTAATCATTTGATTTCAGTTGCTTTAACTTGTGAATGAGAAATTTTCATCACGCAAAACGCAAATCAATTAAAAATCAAGACGAATACCGTTCAACTCAATAGAAAACCGGAAAATAATCGTACGATATCAACTCTTCAATCTTCCTAAATCAGAAATATCAAAGAAAATAAAAACATAGTCGACAGATTGTCGGAATAGCTGCGGGAAGACTTGAGTGCCGTATAATAGATATAGATACAACAGAGACAGACCTAAATTGGTACAACAGGTATAACAGAGTAGACCTAAATGGAAAAAAATCGACGCCGCTCAAAAAGCCAGTAAAAAAACATTCAGCGATAAAGTAATAAAAATTGTTAAAATTCATTACGCAGAAGCCTTTTTATTAGGGACCTTTAATGCACATATGAGTTCCTTTGACCTTAAACCAAATTAAAGTTTTAAAGTGCAAAAGTCATTTCATTGAGTGAGATAAAAGAGATAACTCAAAACCTTTGCAAGAGAGAGAGAGAAGGAGAAATGACGTCACGCGCGCAAACGCCGTAAGTGAGAGGAAGAAGTCATTCAAAAAACTTGTCTTCAGCTTTGCTGTGTGAAAAAATGTAAAAGGAAAAAGAGCGTCAGACGACGAAAAAACCATAGCCGGAAGAATTCCGGAAACTACCCAAAGATTCGTTGTCGTCAAAGAAGTACCTTTAAAAACAACTATTTCCTACTAAGACGACTACCAACAACAACAAAAAATTCAGCCATAAAAAGCAGATAGGCCATAAGACCCAACTAAACTAAAAATTACATTACTCTTATATATAAAACAAAATTTTTTGTATGCAATTGAAAATATCAAAGTACGTGAGCAGCAAAAGTCAAAGTCATGTTAGGCTCCGAAAACTTTATTTTGGATGAAAAAGTTGAATATTGCAAAAGAAATGGCCAAAAACTGTTACAAAATTCCGTAAAAGCTCTCAATCGAAACACTATTTTACAAAATAAAACATTAATCAATTGGAAACCAAAAAAACTCTGTCGCTTTAACAATAAACATTTGTTGTCGCTTCAAATCACAATGAACGCGAACCTAAAACAATGAGCATAAAACTAATCAATGATGATCAAATCGAAATTAATCATGAAAGAGACAGATTAATATTCGAACGCAAAAAATCGTATGTTACCAAAACCAAGCCCTAAAAATATTCACAGAAAAAGTGTTGTTCAAAATTTGTATTTGAAGCTAGCAAAACCTCAGTGCCATATTATGTTAACCAAATTCAATTGCAAACAAAAAACCTATAAAAAATTCAAAAGAAAGACAAAAATTATTGGTTCAAATCGATAATTTTCAATTTAATAATAGCAGGGCGAATGAAACTATAGGTCTTAGGAGAATGTTAGAAAACATGCTGGGATAAGGAGAATAAATAAATTGTGGAAAAGATTTTTAAAAAGATAAGCAATTTCTGAAAAATCAACAAAATTAGAAAATCTAATTAAAAATAAAATGGAGTAAAATGTGGATTTTTTGTTACTAAGCAAAAGAGACATAAAAACATTACATAGCCACCTTCCTGTCTTCGAAAAAGAGAAAACAGCTCTATTGCGAAACCGTAAAACAATTTGAAAAAATGTTCAAAATATGGTAAACATTATCACTGAACTTTAAAGAGTTATCGCCAAAAAACAATTCAATTAGCAACAAAAGAACTTTTATGGTTAATGAACTCAAAGTACCATAAAAAACTTAGAAAACTTTGACAAAAACCGCCAAAAACCGATTAGTATTTGTTCAATTCTATAAACATAGCCGGCAGATTGCCGGAAAATTGCCGCGATAGACGCTCGTGGCCTTCCATGAATTGAAACACCTAAAGAAATAAGATAGACAGATCGACCACCAGTCCTTTAATAGACCACAAGACTTTGGGTTAGCTTCGGAATGTCAATTTTTTGACACATACGTTCTATAAGGAAAAAGCCCTTAAATAGCTATTTCAAAATTGATATTCGAAATCAAAAACTCAAGACGACTAATAATCACGAATTAGGGCATACAAGATTGGCACTACTTAGATGCACGCTATTAACTAGTAAATCTTCATAAAAAATTAAAGTTCCATAAGTGAGTTCAGAAGTCATTTTTTTGAGTGAGGTAAGTCACGCAATTGACCTAAAAGCAGAAACGACGTCACGAACATAAATTTTAACTGCAAAACAATAGAAGTCACTTAAGTCAATTCCAAGAAGTCAGGTCGTAAGAATCATCGATGGAGACGACGAATTAAAAAAACCACGATGTCCCCAATAATAGCCGCTATCGCTTCGCGGCTATTAAAAACAAAACCACCTCACGTAAAAAAGAGGCATCCAATTCAGGAATTATCAAAAAGGCGTTGGCAAATTTACTAATTTGGTTTTAAAAAGTCCGCACAAAAAGCCAAAAATGAGGAAATAAATGAAAGCCACAAATTGACAAAAAATTGAGAATATGGGCCAATTTTGCACTTGAAATGGATTATTAAGCTGTCAGATTATTAGGCTGTCAGCATTATTAAGCTGTAGCATCGATTTCAGATGGTTGCGTAATCATGCGGCATTGATCCAAATTTACTTCTACAGAAAACCAAGATACAATTTAAAAAAATTGGGCCAAGAGGACAAAAACACGGCTTAAAACTGTCATCTATATGCGTCAATCTCTCAAAAGCTCTTTTCAAAGTTAAAAAAGTCATTTTCTGAACGCAGCGCATGAAAATAAAACTTCTCTCGCTCAGAAAATTAAGTTCACATGTCAATTCTACTCGCTTTCACTATTAGATCAACCCTGAACAAATAGTACGGTAAAAAAAAACCTAAAGAAAACTAATACTCTTCTTCGAGTGGTCAAAAAATCAAGAGGACCGCAATATAGCTCCACTCAATTTACAGCTATAAAAAACCAAACATTAATTGCCAAATATAACTATAGAAACTCTTAAATATGTAGCCAGTTTTTGTTTTGGGGGTCGGGATACGAGGGGGTGGTAGGAAGTTTGGGGCATAAACTAACGTCTGATTAATTGCTCTCGAACGACTGGTATGGGGATGGTGGGACTAAACTCTATCGAAATCAAAATTCCGCATACTTTTATATGACTTTTAAAAAATGCCCCTTATTGAATCCAACTGTTCAAAATTGTGAATGATAGTTAGAGCATGCAAAAATCAAGTGTGATCAAAGTGACTGGAGAAGTAACACAATGGAACTACAATAAATGCTTGAAGCTTAGCCAAACGCAATTAACAAAAATTAATTTACTCTATAGTGTACATTCCTTATTAAAATTGGGGGTCTTAGTTACAGTTTTTGACGCCGATTGCCGGATAATAGCCAAAAAGTATCCTTCAATTTAAAAAATTGCTCAGATTTCACTTTGGTAAATACGCAAGTAAATAGCACCACTTAAGGAAGGATAATTCATTGAATTCCAATGCCACCTAGAAAATTATTATACTTTATTCGATTTTTAAATAACTTCAATGACAACAACCTGCTTCAGAAATATCAAAACAGAAATATCAAAACATCGGCTTGTAGAATAATCCAATAAAAAGCGGATAACGTCTAATTTGCTCCCAAAACCACTGCATTTTGGCAATTTGTATTGCAAAAGAAAGATACAATAAAGACCAACAGGACCATACCAATTATCTAAGTTTCTCAAGAATGATTAATGAAAGTATACGCAATTTTCGCCAGACATTTTCGAAAAATCCAAAACTTTTTGCGGCAACAACAATACTGCTTTAACGATGAACTTCAATTAAACTCAAATTTCAATTTTGAACAAATTTAGAAACACATTGATGAGTTAAATATTTCATAGCTATGAGATATTCAGTTTTCTTGCAAACTTTTGAATGATGGTGATCAAAGATAGTACTATTACGCGAGAAAAAACTGATAACTCTGACATTATGTGACAAACACAATCAATTTTAAAAACACAGTCGACAGATTGCCGGAATAGCTGCGAAAGAGGAGACTTCCGTGCCATATAATAGAGATAGAAACAGATACAGATATAAGTTGAAAAGTTATCGACGCCGCTCAAAAAGCTATGTAAAAAACATTCAGCGATAAATTAATAAAGCTTGTTAAAATGCATTGCGCAGAAGCCCTTTCATTAGGGACCTTTTTTGCACATATGAATTCCTTTAAACTTAATTTAGTTACTTAATCAAATTAAACTAAGTTTCAATGAGCAAAAGTAATTTTATAGTGAGGTAAGTCACGTATGATCAAAATCTAATCAGGCAAATACTTTTGCTAGAGAGATAGAGAGAAATGACGTCACGCGCGCATACGGCGTTAGTGAGGATGAAGTCAACCTGAAAATTTGACTTTTTCAGCTTTGCTGTGTGAGCAAATGTAAATTGAGAAAGAGCATCAGACGACGATACAAAAAACATAGCAGGACAAGTCCTGAGGTACAATTCAAAGAATCTTCATTGACTAAACAAACTAGACGTAAAACGGACTAGGAGTGAATTGGTAAAACCATTTCTTAAAAAACAGATAAAAAATATGCCCGGCAGATTGCCGGAAAATAGCCGCCGTTGATTCCCATAAGCAAGATTGGGATTGAAAGAGAAAAAGCTGAAATAATTTTTGTACAAACAATTTTTAGTACAACCTATTTTGGTGTCAATTTGGAGCTGAACGTGCTCCTATTTCGTAGTGAGGACATGGGGGCTTGTATCAATACCAATAAGCATTAGAGATGTTAACTAAGAACAAAGTTCGAGTAACGTGCATCTAAAATCGGGTTTGATGGGGTTTATCCCGTTTCTATTTCTGATTTCGTTTTTAACACTGACTTTGTTTATTTTGAATTGCCGTGCCTAGCAACTGCTGTCTAAAAGCACTTTGAGCAGAACAAGAGAAGAGTGAAACAAGCCTAGAAAAGTCAAAAGGATTTCACGCGAAATGTTGAACAAGCTGTGAACTAAGGTAAAGCGAAAAAATTTGATTCAGCTTTTGCGAGAGAGAGTGAGAAATGACGTCACGCGCACAAAAGCAGTTAGTGAGAGGAAGAAGTCATTCAGAAAATTTGACTTTTCAGCTTTGAGGTGTGAAAAGTGAAACGAAAAAAAGAGCGTCAGACTACGAAAGAAAAACATCACAAGACAAGTCCTGACATACAATTCAAAGAATTTTCATTGACTAAACGAAAAACTAGAACTAGAGGGGACTATGAATGAATTGGGAAAGCCATTTCTAAAAAATCATATAATATTTTTAAAAAAAAACAGAAAATCAATGTCGAAATGCTGAATGTGTAAAAAAAAACCACTAGCGAGAAATTGAAATTTGGTTCAAACAAAATATATAGGCCCAGAAGGAACTATGAATGGATTAAGAAAACCATATAGAAAATCTAACCCAAAAAATCGAAAAAAACAGTACAAATCAAAGTGAAATTTCCACATGTGAACAAAATATCGCTAGCGAGAAAGCGAAATTTTGTTCAAACACCGTTTTCTCATTCTACTTACAAATTAGAGCGAAAAAAATACACGCCGCAAAACCACTCGCTTTTTCGCTCCACTTCCTGCTTCGGCGTGACCAAAGTCGCCACTCCAATTTGACTTCAAAAATCATGAAAATGTGTAAACAGATCTTAAAAAAGACAGCGCCCCAATACAATTCAAATTCTTTGAATTGTAAAAGCCAAGGACAAAGTAATATAGCTTCGCAAAGCTTAGAGCTATAAAAACTATTTTTTCAGCTCTCCGCTCAAAACAAGTTCACTTCGCTTCTTCTTGCGTCTTTAGTTTTAGTTACTTCTCATATCAAACGCCACGATATTATTAACCGCTAATCAGCAACTAGTATTTGTTCCGACCCCACTTGTGGGGGAGGAACTATATACTCAAATGAGTTTTTTCTTCAGACAATTTTGGCCCATCGATATATTCATCGTAGAGAAATATGAGTGGTATCATTAAAAAGCTCGTCCAGCTTAGAATTTAAAACAAAAAAAATTTCTTCGAATTTCGTTTTTTTTTCGAGTTAGCTTTGGGTTGATTCTTAGTTCATGGCTTGTTTCAATCGCTTCGTTTGTAACAATAATTTACATTAATGCTCCAACTCCACATGTATATAATTACAAGTGAACTATATACTCATGGGTCTTATTGGGTTATAATTTTTCAGTCACTTAAAATATGGGTTTTATTTGTTCAGTCAACTTTGGCCGATCGAATTGTTTATCGTAGAGAAATATGAGTGGTATCATTAAAAAGCTCGTCTTGAATTCAGAACTCGAATTTAAAAATCTTTTTTCGAATTGAGGAGCTATCGAGGATTGAAGTTCTGTCTGAACACGGGATGATTTTGTTCCCTTTTAGTGTAATTTTTCAAAAAAAAAATTAAGATCTTTATTAAAACAATAATTCAAAATTACATTTCACGCCACAAAATGCATCAGTTTTGAGTTCCTAATAGAAGAAAAGCGATAAAAAAGAGTAGTTCTGGTCTCATAGGGCAGTTTACTATCAAAAAATTTGAATTCTATTCGAGAGCTGCTTCGTCTTCAAGGAATCGCTCATTTTTGGCTTCGACTCCGCTTTCGTTATTTTAAAATTTTGACTTTCTTTTTGAGGTTTTACTAAATTTTTGAAGTCCTATAACATAGTCTCGTTGACCAAAAGTGCAAGAGGTTTTGTATTTAGCATTAAGTGAACCTATCTAGAGCTTTCAGTGGACAGCTAATGGCTGTTAAGACTTTAAAAATGATCTTCCGAGAAATTTTTTTTAACATTAACCAATCAAAAACTTATTTTTGTGAAATGTAAGTCAGTCTCAGTAATTAAAGGACCCCTTTTCTTTCTACTTAAAACAACATTAATGTGTTTAACGGTTTTATTTTCTGACTATTTGTTATATGACTTCAATGCCAGAAGATTTCAAAAATTTTTTGAAATTTTTTTGGATATAATATTATTGGTTTCTCTTGAAATCTTCACATTATCCTGAGATTGATAACTCACATTGGCTCAGAGATGACGTTCAATGGATCATACAAAGTTTTTAGAGAAAAACTTATGGTTTAAATGGCTTCGAAACTTTCTTCTCACACTTTTCTACTCAATTTTTGGATTTTGCCTGTATTTGTTGTCGTTTTCATAGTCAATGACTTATGGTAATATCATATAGATGACATATGAACAACAAACATCATTACTGTCTCATCAGGTCATAACTTAGCGTATTTATTGTAAGTTGTTGAATTCCGTTGAAAGCTGTTGAATTTAATGGCGTTGATACTACGGTTTTTCTCAAAAATTTCGTGGTATTAATGTATTTGTTCATGTTTGTTGATTTATTGGAGTCAAATGGTTAAAAAAGAAACCCATTGCTGTTAAAAAACTAATTGAAAGTAGAAACTTTCTGCTGAAAGGTTCATTTTTTAATTTCTTCGACACTTTTCTCGCTCATTTTTTTTATCGCTCAATATTTTGCTATTTTTGGTTTTTTCTATTCTTTAAGTAGCCGTAGAATACTGACCGGTCTCATCAGCTTGTAATTCAGGATTGAATTAATGATGTTACCCGAAGCAGTCAGTTTATTAAGAGCAGTCCTAAAGATTATGACATTATACATTTTTAAGAATTTTAATGATTTTCCAATTTTTTCAGTTTTTGTTGTTCTTTTCGTAACTTAAATTACTCTCATCATTGAGAGGTCCCGTGTAACTCCTTGTAATTTAAAAATAAACATGTTTACTGATATTATGACGTAACTGATGATTTGTTTGCTGGATAATATGAATTTTCATAAAAAGTTATGTAAGTGGTGTATTTTTGTTTCTTTTTCTCGTCCTTTAGCACAATCACGTAATAACAGATCCCGATGATTTTCAAATATGGCCCAATTGAACTTATTTATTCATTCAGTGTAATTTCAGCTATAATAGTTTATATAGAAAATGAAATAAAAATACATAAAATTCAGATAATAGCTAATGATTTCAATGGCTTCACTAATTTGTGTTTTCGCAATGTTTGTAATTTGATGTTCGTAATTTTTCGAGTTTTTCTACATCTTTAGTCCATTTCTATGGGTTAGTCTAACCAAAGACAGGTCCTATTGGCTTCATTGTGTTTTTTAGTAAATTTATCAAGAATTAATTTGTTAAAAGCTAATTATTTTTAAGACTTTTGAAATTATTTGGTTTAAACAATGTTGATTCATTTTTGAATTTTGCCTCAGTATTTCTTCTTTTTGTCAACTTGTTTCCTAGTCTTATTAAGAAAAAATGCCATCTGATGTGTAGTTAGGAAAAAGTACATTGTAGTGAGGGTTTTGTCTGATTGTAATTTGACGTTGTTACTAGGTGCTTTTAAAGTAAGATAGAGTTTTTGCCGTGAAAATTTTGTTTTTGCTTTTTTGTTGTTGTTGTTTTTTTTCGTAGTATTTTTAATTGCATATCTGGTTGTAATGAGTCATGGCATTATCTAATTCAAGTATTATTATTTGGGTGTGTAACGATTTTTTTTTAACTCAAACATATATTTTTGATTATCTCTTCGTCAAAAATGTAAGACAAAAGACAATTAAGTCGAAAATGTAGATGAGCGCGGGTCGGAACATCATGTGCGACCGCACATTAACGAGCCTCCTTGTTCTATTCAGTATTTAGTAATCTGAGGTACTTCGATAGAAATGCTTACCAGTTATGCTTTCTTGTGTATTATGCTTTCTAAGTTGTCTGCTACCAGTCGCGAGACCAAAACCAAGATCACAACAACTCGACTTGCTCACAGAGGTATTATAGCCACTTGGTGAAAAACAGACAAATGAGAATATATTCGGGAAAAATGAGCTAAATGTCGCGTTATGTTAGTTTTCGCCGCAATTTTGATAAAATTAGGTAATGCGAATTTATCAGAAAATCGAGAAATCCTTTCTCTGAGAACTTATAAGTGTTTTCGGCGAAGTGCGCAGAATTCTGAAAAAACTACACCTGATCTTAATAGCTTCATTAAATCTTATGTTCTATTAAACTTTTAATGGTCCCATGTTGAAATTTTTGACGGTTCAATTAGTCATAATTCGATAAATAGACAAGGTACCTCTCCATCGCATAATTCGAACAAATTATTCAACAAACTGAAGAGGGGATTTAAACCTCACAAAATTGCCTTTTCGAATGACTGCATGCCCCTCCGCAGTTTTTCAGAACTAAGAAACTAGAAAACCTTCACCAAAACGGCACCCCGACTTAATAGTGAGAACCGGTCAAACAAAAAAAACGATCAACCAAAAACGCATTAAAACGACCAACAGTGCTCAAGTATTTGGTTCACACTTCGTTTGAGATAAATTAATTGGGCTGCCGTTGTCTACTCACTGGTGCCTGATTGACGACTCCGATTCCCTGGAAGTCGAGTACTCCATAAGTGTTGCAAACAGCAGTGCCAATGTGTTTGTTCCTCCAGCCCTTTCTCTCTTTCACCTCATCTGCATCTCTGTGCATGTCAACAGTGTACCCACACTTCTTGCATCTACAACAACAAAACCCAAATCCTCCATTAAAAAAACGAACGTGATACCTGTAAATATACCATGTGGAAAACGTTGTATGTTGTCGATTTATCTATCAGACATAAATTGTTTTCAAGTACGTTAGCATTGCTCTACAAACCAGGCCGCACAGAACCGCCACTTACTTGATAGGTCATCAAAAGGTCCGATGGTCCTAGTCAAGTGATGCCAGTATTAAAACTAAGAAACAGATAGTCAAATACTTAAGGTGCAGGGGATTAAAACAATGGCCAGCTTAATACATTAAAGAAACATCATTGCTTTCTTACATTAAAACCCAAAATGTATTTCAATTTTGCGATTGTACTGTTTATAGGAACGGAACTTCGTCAAGCCGTTTTAACTATTCTATTTTTGTTTTCTTCGTTTAAATTTACTCATCCGCGTTTCTAATTGCTATGTGAAGAATTTTCTCTTTTTTGTTGAACTGTTGCACAGCTACCACATCTTAAATTACAATTTGATGCTAAAAAGTTTACTAGTACGATGATTTACACTAATTAGAATGTTTTCGATTATGTTGAAGTTTCCGTTTTTTTACGTATTTGACGTTAATGCATCCGAATCCTTCAAGTTTAATCAGATAGCTCTTAGGTCAGCAAAAGCATCAATTAACAATCAAAACTTTCAAAGCTTAAATTTGCAAACATTAAATACTTCATCAATGCTTCGTCAATGCTTAAATGTTCATTTCGACACTGATCAGAGTTGTTCTGTGAAAATGTTCAGCAAATCATAAAATATAAACAATTTTGAAAGCCTTCAAGACAGCAGCCGTATGAAACAGACAAGTAGACTAACGTGTTCTCTTCCTTCGCTCGCACGAATCCAGTACAGGCCATTACTCTGATGTTCTTTGAGATCCAGCTATCGAGGTACTGAAACAGAAGAGTTCTGCAATGCATACTACGCATATGCAAAACTATGTTCCTAAACTTTATTCAAGAAGAACTACACTCACCTGAAAAATCAAACTTCAAAAATTATCATGGACTACTAACTCGGCTCTACCTACCAATCAATGCTTAACAAAACCACGCTTCGCATATATTTATATCTGATATCTTGACTCATAAACCTGGATAGCATTACAGCTCATTGGGCGACGCCAGGAAGACTTAGACCTTTGCTGAGGCGGGTGGGGGCATCATCACGATCACTGGATCCGCTATTGACATCAGAAATCATAATTTCCGAAAAAGAGTCTCCAATAAACCATTTCAAGACAAAAACAACAACATAGCTGGCAGATTGCCAGAAAATAGCCGCAATAGATTCGTAGACCGGCACTCTAAAAAACAGTAAAAAAGACAGACCAAAAAAATTCGTCTTTTCATTGAAGGCTGATATGTTATATTTTGATTTAAAATCTGTATAAGTTATGACTGCCTCTATTAGCTGATCTCAAATAACCTTCATTTAGAGTGATACACACCCATTTGACCTTATCTCTTTGAATTAAAGTAAATAAAAGTCAATTTCAAAGTGAGGAAGTCATTTTTGAGAGTGAGGTAAGTCAAGTGTGACCAAAAATTTAATCACGCGCATGAACAAAAAAACTCTCTCCACTAAGAGCGAAAAATGACGTCACACATGCAATTCAGTTGAAATTGCATGAACGAATGAACAAAAAATGGCGGTGACGTCATATGGTCGTAACAAAAATCATGACGACGAAATAAAAAAAAACCAAGAGAAGGCCAATAATAGCCTCAGCTATCGCTGTGCGGCTATTAAAAAGACAGACCAAAAAAAAATTTGTCTTTTCATTGAAGGCTGATCTGTTACATTTTGATTAAAAATCTGTATAAGTTATTGCTGCCTCTATTAGCTGATCTCAAATAACCTTCATTTAGAGTGACACACGCCCATTTGACCTTATCTCTTTGAATTAAAGTAAATAAAATCAATTTCAAATTGAGGAAGTCATTTTTGAGAGTGAGGTAAGTCAAGTGTGACCAAAAATTTAATCACGCGCATGAACAAAAAAACTCGCTCCACTAAGAGCGAAAAATGACGTCACACATGCAATTCAGTTGAAATTGCATGAACGAATGAACAAAAAGTGGCTGTGACGTCATATGGTCGTAACAAAAATCATGACGACGAAATAAAAAAAAAAACCAAGAGAAGGCCAATAATAGCCCCAGCTATCGCTGTGCGGCTATTAAAAAGAGCTTGCCAAAGTGAGCAGTGAAATAGATTTGTCTGAGTGCTGAATTGTAAAAGCATTAGCTGCAAAATTGAACCGATAAATTGACCAGCAGCTTCACCGACTACCTAAAACGTCTGGCAGGGAGCTGCTTATGGTTGCAGCTATCTTACACGTACCTTACAGTAAACTGCACAAAACCAGAGCCATTAAAAGCAAATTGTGCAGGCGTCAGAAAAAATTGGATCTTTCAAGAGTTAGCCCAGTTAAGGAAAAGGAGAGAGAAAAAGCTGTAAATGAAAACAATCGAATCGATTAGAGGGTTCTGGTAGCAAACTGAGGACTAGAGGGATCTGTCCCAGATCTGAAAGAGCACCGCCTAACGTAAATCGCATTTTCAACGGCCGTAAGAAGACCACGGACCTACAAGTGATTGAATTGTGGGAAAGACCAGTAGAGGTAGCTAACTGGCGGGACAGTAGAGGTAGCTAACTGGCCATCAGTCCAACACGACCACACTACAAAGAAAAATGCGCCTTCCGTGCCCCTTGAAACCGCCAGCTAAGCAATAATGGTAGCTCCTGGAGGCAAATTTTGGAGTACGAAAAATTATCGCAGATGTTCAACGAAAGGAAAAGTACTAATGGCAACTTCAATAAGCAGAACCCTATTTAGTTTTCTTTTTTATGAAAACATAGCCGGCAGATTGCCGGAAAATAGCCGCGGTAGACGCTTGTGGCCTACGATTGAAACAACTAAGGAAATAAGATTGACAGATCGCCCACCAGATTTTTGATAGACCACTAGACTTTTTGGGTTAGATTCGAACTGTCATTTTTATGAGACACATTTGCTCTACAAGGAAAAAACCCTAATGAAGCTTTTTCAAAATTAATATTCGATATTAAAACTCAAGACACTATTACTCAGGAATTAGGGCATACAAGTTTGGCACTATTTAGATGCACACTATTGACCTTTACTTAGTAAATGTTCATAAAAATTAAAGTTCCATAAGTGAGTTCAGTAGTCAGTTTTTGAGTGATGTAAATCACGGAATTGACCTAACAGCAGAAATGACGTCACAAACAAAAAATTCAACTACAAAGCAATAGAAGCCACTGAAGTCAGTGTAAAAGTCAATTCCAAGAAGTCAGGGTAAGACGAAACAAAAATCTTTTAGACGAAGTAAAAACACATAGTCCTGACGTACAATTCAAAACATATTCATTGACTAAACAAAAAACTAGACCTAGAACGACTGTGAGTGAATGGGAAAACCATTCCTAAAAATTCAGATCAAACAAACTAAAAAAAATCAATATCAAAATGCCGAATTTGAAAAAAAACAAGCGAGAAATGGAAATTTGGTTCAAACAAAAAACAAGGCCCAGAATGATTTACGAAAGGATTGTGAAAACCATTTGGAAGAAAATCCGAGCAAAAAAAATCGAAAAATTAGTAAAAATCAAAGTGAAATTGCCGCATGTGAACAAAAAACCACTGGCGAGAAAACGAATTTTTGTTCAAACACTGTTTTCTCACTCTACTTTAAATTAGAGCGCAAAAATTTTACGCCGCAAAACTACTCGCTTTTTCGCTCCACTTCCTGTTTCGTTGTGACCAAAATCACTACTCCAAGTTGACTTCAAAAATCATGAAAATGTGAAGAGATCTTAAAAAAAGACAGCCCCCCAATACAATTCAAATTCTTTGAACTGTAAAAAAAAAAATTCGGAGCGCAATAATAGCCGCCTGGAATTGCTGACGCAGCTATTTAACGCCTAAACGATATTGGCATGCTTGACTTTTAAGAAAGAAGACTCGTGATACACAAGATAATACATCGTTCAGATAATAAATCGTGACATACACACTGGCCATGTATAGACAATTTTTTCGGAAACAATTACACTTAGCATGGACTTCACTGTGCATTGTGAAGCATTCTTACCATGTGCTTCACTCGAAGCGAAGGCTCGCCGCCATCTTCAGTCAGAAGGGCGATGTGGTTATCAGTCCAAACCGCGTAATTCCCGCCATGCTGCACGATCGGTTTGGCTGTTTGTGAAGGCTGTCTATAAAAGTGAGCTTGCTGGGGAAGGGCTCTAAAAAGACTGTGGTTGTCCAACTGGAGCGACCCATCTCCAGATGCTGCCTCCGAGATAGTGGGTTGGAGGTTTGCTCCGGTGCCACTATTAGCCATTGTCTAACGCCACGTCACTCAGGTCAGGACAAACCGTCATAACAGGCAAGACTAAGCAGAATCAGAAGACATTGACTAACTGAAACAGCACGCTTTTTAACCAGGTTAAAGAGCAAATTAAAAGTAGAGCCGTTGGCTGTTAAAAGAACACATTAAGTTAATGATGTGGATAGCCTCAATTCTCAACTGAAGAAGCAACCAAATAACAATTCAGCAAATTTATGATCTCGGCCTTTCTTTTTTGCCTTTAAAGATAGCGAGCAAAGAAACATTAGCAACTTTCACAATTTTGAAGCGCACACCAGGAATATCTCCTACAGCATGTCCTTTCCTTCCAAAGCCAGCAACCAGCACTTCGTCGTTCTCTTCAATGTAGTTCAATGATCCGTCTCTCGGAACAAACGCTGTTATTTTCTTTCCATTTTTTATCAGCTGAACTCTTACGCATTTTCGAATAGCTGAATTGGGTTGTTTAGCTTCTACGCCAACTTTCTCTAGCACAATTCCTTTGGCGTGAGAAGCACCACCAAATGGATTTGCTTTCAAAGCAGTCCCAAGATGCGACTTTTTGTAGTCTTTATCGTTCCATAATTGAACACGCCTGTGATCTCTCAATTTCCTCGCCGTTCGAATACCCCTCGGCGCTCCCTTGCCCATTGCTATCTAATTGTTAACCAAAACCCTGATAAACACTATTTCTGTAACCACGAGCGCAAGTCACGTTAAGCTATTTGACATTCGATAGCTAGTAAATGCATTTGAATTTTGTCAAGATTAAGTCAAGTGCGTAGATGCAAAAATTTGTCCATAAAAATTTTGGGTCTTTCCAATTATACCCAATTATGATATAATTACCAAGATTGTGGGCTATAGGTTATCTGACCACTAAGATGGGAGGAGGAGCTATAATAGGAAAGACCCAAAATTAGTTCCCCCAAAACTTATACCCCAATTGTAATCGCTATCATATCATGATGTTTTAATTCCACCAAAGTAACATCGTAAAACTAGTTAACCAAAATTAAGCACAATAGAATCTTTATTAAAGTTTAACTACAAGAGGGAAACACCTAAAACTTATATTCCAATTGTAATCCCTATCATATCATGATGTTTTAATTCCACCAACTGTGAATCCTTCTTTTTGATGTTCTGACGTCCTATTTGTAAGATGCCGGCTGGTCGGCCCAACATAGATGAATCCTATTTTATCTCAGATACGTGGGATTTAGTCTCTATCAAAAAAAAAAGATTTTAAAGTGAGCCTGATCTTAATTTTCGCGTTATTAATACCAATCGCAATACGCATAGTGTCTTCAATATAGGCAAAGTTTTAAGTAAAAAATCTTCCACCAGTCTTTGAGTAAGATTGCTTCTGTATTGTAGAAAAATTGTTGTTTTCATGAGATTTAATCCTTCTTCTTTGATGAGCTTTTGGTAATGTTTCAAATTGACATTTACAGCCAAATATATTCTTCACTAAAGTCTGGTTCAATGTTTCTGCAGATCATTCGTCTAGATACTGTTATTTGGTCCAGCATATTTTGTTCTTACTTCAAATTATTTATCGAACGCCAACCAGTTATATGTTGCAATAAAAACGGTTTGAACCATCGCACGAATTTTACTTTGATTATGCTGAAACAGTTTGCAGTTAGAAAAATTCAGTACTATAACTGTGTCAACTGATTTCTGATACCAAATATAGTGTTCGCTCGCCGATTCCAATCTTTGTAATTCCCGTTTGAATCAGATTGAAAAATAATTTTTCCGAGCTGTGGTTTTTTGCTCAATTAAAACATCATATCATGATGTTGTAATTCCACCAAAGTAATATCGTAGTGTAAAAGAAACCAATTTGTCAAATTAAAATTACTTCCAATACTTAAAACAAACGTTTTCGAACTTTACGTTCATCGTCAGGTTAAAACTGTTTTACAAATTGTTAAAAGATAAAATGAATATGTATTTACATTTGTCTGAGATGACAATTAAAACAATTCTAGGAAACATTCTAAAAAATTCAATCGAAAATTTTTCCTTATATACAATATTTAGCCTATTTACAACACATATATACATCTGTTATCAATTTACTTAAAAACATTCCTATTCCGGATTTTTCGATTTTGTCCATGTTCTTGTATTTTTAGGGTTATTCCGAATTTGCCCTAACCATAAGTATCCCTCTTGTGGAGGTTTTGCAAATTTCGTTTTGTCATGCACAAAATGTTTTTTGCCCTATGCATTCTCATTTAGTCAAAATTATGATTTGAACTAATATTTTAGCGTGAGTTCCCTCCCCCTATATTCGTCGCGTGTGTTTAGTGCCGGCTTTAGCTTGCTGATATATATAGCTTCGATGATCATTAGTTTTTCTACTGACCGACAGGCGTCCAGAATTCTCCATTTATGTCATTCGTGGCGCCACGACATTCAACTAGATGTTGACCCACCTGTGAATAATCCTTCTTTTGATGTTCTGTTATCCTTGTGGTAACATGCCGGCTTGTTTGCCCAACATAGATGGATCCGCATCCATTACATTTAATTTCATATACCACGTGGGATTTCAGATCTCTATCAAAGGATGATTTCAGGGTGGGGCATGCACAAAATGTTTTTTGCCCTATGCATTCTCATTTAGTCAAAATTATGATTTGAACTAATATTTTAGCGTAAAATTAAGCACAATAGAATTTTTATTAAAGTTTAACTACAAAAGGGAAACACTATATTGTTGCATAGGGATAGCTAACGCGAAATATACAAAGAGTTACAAAATATTTACGCGGAAACAAATTATTTTATAAAAGTTTAACTGGTTACAGGTTAATTGAAGTGGAAATCACGTCATGTATTAGCCTGCTGAATGGGAACTGCTGAGGATTTTTAAAGTCCTCAGCTATCAGATTTTTAAAGTAATTCGGTTAGTACGCTTGTTAATCCTTTACGGTCGTAGTCAAATTAAGCTGTTGTTGAAAGTCTCATTTCATAATTCTAGTTTCTTGGATCTACGTCTCTTCTAACTCGATCAATTGTCTTATGCCGACAACATTGTTACGTTTTCTTAAATAATTTGACTTCAGACTACAACGCAAAAACACAAGAAAAAATCCCAATTCATTTTCTCCGAAGAAAGCACCAAAGTTGAACTAATGTGAAATACAATAAGCAGAGTGGATCAATTTCAAGAACTCAAAAACTCACTTCTACAATTTTTTTCGTAGTTGTGCCGCATTGCATTAAAAAAACTCCAGAGCCTGAAAGTTGGACTGCGAAAATTGTAAACCAAATTCTCAAAACACTAGTGGTACGGAAACAGAAAGCCTCAAATACCGAGAAAAAAAGATATATCATTAGCAAAAAATAGTCGAGGAAATCCCCACATTTTTAGTGCAATACAGAGGCCATTTAAGCGTGCGAATGAAAGAACAACTACAGAAAATATCTCGACTAAACATTTTTAACGACTAGGAAATTAAAACTTGATGGCCTTCGCTTAAGTCGAGTTTCGATAAATCTGTATCTCACGTGGTTTATGAAATTTATTGTAGTGGATGTGAATCCACCTATATCGTCCAGACTTGACATCATATTAACACGAGAATGACAGAGCACCAGAGACTTGATTCACCGGTCGAGCAGCACCTTAGATTGATTGGCAAATCATTGATCAGTGCAGCGACACTGAAAAATTTATTACCTTGTAGGCATTGCACATAAAGCAACGGAAACCAAAGTCAAACACGGGCAACGAATACCAGGAGGGGGAGCTGACACTCAAGTAAAAGTCTGACATTGGATTTGGCTTGTTCGGATAAAAACATTTACGATCAGTATATGAAAATAAGCAAAAAAACACGCTATTGTGGGAAGATAGTAACTCAAAAATTCAGAAACGACATTTTTCGGAAGTCAATTGAGCAAAATTTTTCGGAAGTTAGAAATAACAGATTTTTGAGAGTTAAGAAATTCGATTTAAACAAGTGGATCAACTCCAAGAACTCAAACAATTTAATCTTTGTAGTGATTGTTAATATATATTTACATTTGTTCAAAAACACTCATAGAACAAAGGTGATAACCTGATAATGCTAGTTATAGCAAAAACGTTCGTTTTTAATTAAACAATTATTTATTTTTGGCTTTCCATTAATTGTCTTTTAACTAATTGGCTTCTAATCTCTTTTATTAAGCAGCGTATTCTAAATGACAAATGACAAGTTGGTGGAAGATCACGAGTAATTCTGTGATAGTTAAACACTGTTGTACAATTTTAGGGTTTTTCATACCAACAGTCGAGTTAGTAGAAACCAATAGGTCAGATTAAAATTAAATCGGATTTTTAAAACAATCATTTTCGAACGTTAAGTTAATCGTCAGGTTAAAATTGTTTTAGAAACTGTTAAAGGATAAAATGAATATGTTATTTGCTAAAAGAACTATAATTCAATAATAATTAAATAAATAAAACAAACGTTTTTGCTGTAACTAGAATCGTCAAGTTAGGAAGTTTTAACAACTTAGAGTTTGTTGTTCACCGCTATAATGAATTAAACTTATCATGTTAGCTTGTCATGATTTCATATACACAAAAATTGAATTGAATTAAACGAAATTCTTTCTCTTAATTTTTTCAAATGTTGTTATTTTGTTTGCCGTTTTTGATTCCTTTTACTATTTTATTCAGTTTGTTTGAATGCCACTCTGTTTCTTAAAATTTTGCAATCAACTCGAATTTGATTTCATCGACTTCGAAATTTAAAAAAAAATCCACATTTGTTAATGTAGACTCCTATTTGAGAGTTAGCTCTCTGCTCCTGTTTTCTAAATGAAGCACTTCGTCGTTCTCTTCAATGTAGTTCAATGATCCGTCTCTCGGAACAAACGCAGTTATTTTCTTTCCATTTTTTATCAGCTGAACTCTTACGCATTTTCGAATAGCTGAATTGGGTTGTTTAGCTTCTACGCCAACTTTCTCTAGCACAATTCCTTTGGCGTGAGAAGCACCACCAAATGGATTTGCTTTCAAAGCAGTCCCAAGATGTGACTTTTTGTAGTCTTTATCGTTCCATAATTAAACACGCCTGTGAT
Organism: Convolutriloba macropyga; assembly: GCF_964194025.1. Taxonomy (NCBI): domain Eukaryota; kingdom Metazoa; phylum Xenacoelomorpha; order Acoela; family Convolutidae; genus Convolutriloba; species Convolutriloba macropyga. Next base: position 74,546,890 of record NC_134474.1, on the reverse strand, counting down.
CTCTCAATTTGCTCGCCGTTCGAATACCCCTCGGCGCTCCCTTGCCCATTGCTATCTAATTGTTAACCGAAACCCTGATAAACACTATTTCTGTAACCACGAGCGCAAGTCACGTTAAGCTATTTGACATTCGATAGCTAGTAAATGCATTTGAATTTGGTCAAGATTAAAAGTCAAGTGCGTAGATGCAAAAATTTGTCCATAAAAATTTTGGGTCTTTCCAATTATACCCAATTATGATATAATTAACAAGATTGTGGGCTATAGGTTATCTGACCACTAAGATGGGAGGAGGAGCTATAATAGGAAAGACCCAAAATTAGTTCCCCCAAAACTTATACCCCAATTGTAATCGCTATCATATCATGATGTTTTAATTCCACCAAAGTAACATCGTAAAACTAGTTAACCAAAATTAAGCACAATAGAATCTTTATTAAAGTTTAACTACAAGAGGGAAACACCTAAAACTTATATTCCAATTGTAATCCCTATCATATCATGATGTTTTAATTCCACCAACTGTGAATCCTTCTTTTTGATGTTCTGACGTCCTATTTGTAAGATGCCGGCTGGTCGGCCCAACATAGATGAATCCTATTTTATCTCAGATACGTGGGATTTACAGTCTCTATCAAAAAAAAAGATTTTAAAGTGAGCTTGATCTTAATTTTCGCGTTATTAATACCAATCGCAATACGCATAGTGTCTTCAATATAGGCAAAGTTTTAAGTAAAAAATCTTCCACCAGTCTTTGAGTAAGATTGCTTCTGTATTGTAGGAAAATTGTTGTTTTCATGAGATTTAATCCTTCTTCTTTGATGAGCTTTTGGTAATGTTTCAAATTGACATTTACAGCCAAATATATTCTTCACTAAAGTCTGGTTCAATGTTTCTGCAGATCATTCGTCTAGATACTGTTATTTGGTCCAGCATATTTTGTTCTTACTTCAAATTATTTATCGAACGCCAACCAGTTATATGTTGCAATAAAAACGGTTTGAACCATCGCACGAATTTTATTTTGATTATGCTGAAACAGTTTGCAGTTGCAAAAATTCAGTACTATAATTGTGTCAACTGATTTCTGATACCAAATATAGTGTTCGCTCGCCGATTCCAATCTTTGCAATTCCCGTTTGAATCAGATTGAAAAATAATTTTTCCGAGCTGTGGTTTTTTGCTCAATTAAAACATCATATCATGATGTTTTAATTCCACCAAAGTAATATCGTAGTAATAGTAAAATTAAGCACAATAGAATTTTTATTAAAGTTTGACTACAAAAGGGAAACACTATATTGTTGCATAGGGATAGCTAACGCGAAATATACAAAGAGTTACAAAATATTTACGCGGAAACAAATTATTTTATAAAATTTTAACTGGTTACAGGTTAATTGAAGCGGAAATCACGTCATGTATTAGCCTGCTGAATGGGAACTGCTGAGGATTTTTAAAGTCCTCAGCTATCAGATTTTTAAAGTAATTCGGTTAGTACGCTTGTTAATCCTTTACGGTCGTAGTCAAATTAAGCTGTTGTTGAAAGTCTCTTTTCATAATTCTAGTTTCTTGGATCTACGTCTCTTCTAACTCGATCAATTGTCTTATGCCGACAACATTGTTACGTTTTCTTAAATAATTTGACTTCAGACTACAACGAAAAAACACAAGAAAAAACCCAATTCATCTTCTCCGAAGAAAGCACCAAAGTCGAACTAATGTGAAATACAATAAGCAGAGTGGATCAATTTCAAGAACTCAAAAACTCACTTCTACAATTTTTTTCGTAGTTGTGCCGCATTGCATTAAAAAAACTCCAGAGCCTGAAAATTGGACTGCGAAAATTGTAAACCAAGTTCTCAAAACACTAGTGGTATGGAAACAGAAAGCCTCAAATACCGAGAAAAAAGGTATATCTTTAGCAAAAAATTGTCGAGGAAATCCCCACATTTTTAGTGCAATACAGAGGCCATTTAAGCGTGCAAATGAAAGAAAAACTACAGAAAAAATCTCGACTAAATATTTTTTACGACTAGGAAATTAAAACTTGATGGCCTTCGCTTATGTCGAGTTTCGATAAATCTGTATCTCACGTGGTTTATGAAAATTATTGGAGTGGATGTGAATCCACCTATATCGTCCAGACTTGACATCATATTAACACGAGAATGACAGAGCACCAGAGACTTGATTCACCGGTCGAGCAGCACCTTAGATTGATTGGCAAATCATTGATCAGTGCAGCGACACTGAAAAATTTATTACCTTGTAGGCATTGCACATAAAGCAACGGAAACCAAAGTCAAACACGGGCAACGAATACCAGGAGGGGGAGCTGACACTCAAGTAAAAGTCTGACATTGGATTTGGCTTGTTCGGATAAAAACATTTACGATCAGTATATGAAAATAAGCAAAAAAACACGCTATTGTGGGAAGATAGTAACTCAAAAATTCAGAAACGACATTTTTCGGAAGTCAATTGAGCAAAATTTTTCGGAAGTTAGAAATAACAGATTTTTGAGAGTTAAGAAATTCGATTTAAACAAGTGGATCAACTCCAAGAACTCAAACAATTTAATCTTTGTAGTGATTGTTAATATATATTTACATTTGTTTAAAAACACTTATAGAACAAAATTGATAACCTGATAATGCTAGTTATAGCAAAAACCTTCGTTTTTTGCAAAGGAAAGCAAAGTCAAACACGCGCGACGAATACCAGGAGGGGGAACTGACACTCAAGTAAAAGCCTGACATGTGATTTGGCTTGTTCGGATTAAAACATTTACGATCAGTATATGAAAATAAGCGAAAAAACACGCTATAGTAGGAAGATAGTAACTCAAAATTTCAGAAACGACATTTTTCGGAAGTTAATTGAGCGAAATTTTTCGGAAGTTAAAAATAACAGATTTTTGAGAGTTAAGAAATTCGATTTAAACAAGTGGATCAACTCCAAAAACTCAACTAATTTAATCTTTGTAGTGATTGTTAATATATATTTACATTTGTTTAAAAACACTTATAGAACAAAGTTGATAACCTGATAATGCTAGTTATAGCAAAAACGTTCGTTTTTAATTTAACAATTATTTATTTTTGGCTTTCCATTAATTGTCTTTTAACTAATTGGCTTTTAATCTCTTTTATTAAGCAGCGTATTCTAAATGACAAATGACAAGTTGGTGGAAGATCACGAGTAATTCTGTGATAGTTAAACACTGTTGTACAATTTTAGGGTTTTTCATACCAACAGTCGAGGTAGTAGAAACCAATAGGTCTAATTAAAATTAAATCGGATTTTTAAAACAATCATTTTCGAACGTTAAGTTAATCGTCAGGTTAAATTTGTTTTAGAAACTGTTAAAGGATAAAATGAATATGTTATTTGCTAAAAGAACTATAATTCAATAATAATTAAATAAATAAAACAAACGTTTGGCAAATTTCGTTTTGTTGTTCCCAAAAATTTTTTTGCCCTACTTTTTTTTCGCAAGTCAACATTCTGATTTCAACTATTTTTTTAGCGTGTGCTCCCGCCCCCTATTTTCGCCGAGTGTATTTATTCCCGGCTTCAACTGGCTGATATATATCGCTTCGATTTTCATGAGTTTCCTAATTGTGCGGCAGGCATTCCAGAGTTTTTCGTTCAATGTCATTCTCGGAGACACTACATTCAACAAGATGTTGAACCCAACTGTGAATCCTTCTTTTTGATGTTCTGGCGTCCTATTTGTAAGATGCCGACTGGTCGGCCCAACATAGATGAATCCTATTTTATCTCAGATACGTGGTATTTCCAATCTCTATAAAAAAAAAAGATTTTAAAGTGGGGAGGCTTGATCTTAATTTTCGCGTTATTAATACCAATCGCAATACGCATAGTGTCTTCAATATAGGCAAAGTTTTAAGTAAAAAATCTTCTACAAGTCTTTGAGTAAGATTGCTTCTGTATTGTAGAAAAATTGTTGTTTTCATGAGATTTAATCCTTCTTCTTTGATGAGATTTTGGTAATGTTTTAAATTGACATTTACAGCCAAATATATTCTTCACTAAAGTCTGGTTCACTGTTTCTGCAGATCATTCATCTGGATACTGTTATTTGGTCCAGCATATTTTGTTCTTACTTCAAATTATTTATCGAAGGCCAACCAGTTGAATGTTGCAATAAAAACGGTTTGAACCATCGCACGAATTTTTTCGAATTTTACTTTGATTATGCTGAAGCAGTTTGCAGCTGCATAAATTCAGTACTATAACTGTGTCAACTGATTTCTGATACCAAATACAGGTGAAAATTTTTTTCGTTGCGCATATTTACGGCGAAATCAAGAAAAACCAAACAGTCATTCGTGTTCATTTTTTCTAAGGTAATTTGCAGGTTCTTATGTAATGACTTTGCAAATTTTAAGTACATGTCCAAGTCACCACGGACTGTGCAGATATTCTTATCCAAATAACTTTCGAACAATTTTAGCCCCTCAAACCGCCACTCTTTCTCTTCATCAATGCATTACGTACAAATCCAAACAACGTTTTTCATGTTGGCGTTTTCCCCATTTTATCTTTTGGCATTTTGCATGAAACCAGCGTTTACTTTTTTTCCGGAAAATCGCTCGCCGATTCCAATCTTTGCAATTCCCGTTTGAATCAGATTGAAAAATAATTTTTCCGAGCTGTGGTTTTTGCTCAAATGATTTCATCCACACGTTCGCTAGTCATACAGCCATTGATGCATCCATAGCTAGAACCTCGGATTGTACACACCAGATTCCATTACATTTAAACGAATGTTTGTCACAACTAGCCTTAAATAACTTTTCATTGCAGACCTTGGGATCTCTGGAGCTAGGTTGCTTGAATAGAGTTCTCTTAGAGCAATTTCTATAGCCTCTCCAACCGGCACGTTGCTTTGAGAACTTTTTACTTCAGGAGATAGTATCTGCTCGCCATGTTCAAGAGAGAATGACTCCTAAATTTTGTTAGCACTTTGCAAGTTGATTTCAATGTTTGCGCCCGGTTGTTTCGGGAAAAATGCTGCAAGAAATCTGTTCAAGTTTTTGTACTTGCTACCACGTATCGAAAAAACAGGTTGGAGAGGTGTATATTTTTTATGTAGCTTTTCTCGGTCATAAAACCTCGCTGTTTATGAATTAATTTTTCTAAAGCTTTTTCGAATTTTGTCACTAATTTTCCCTCATCAATTATTTCGGGCTCTTATTTGTCTGTTTTTCTTTATTGATTACACTTTCATCTTTTGCTTTATTGATTTTTTGGACGTGATCCGAGTTTAGCATCATATCATCAAATTTTTCTATGTACGTTGAATTTTTTTTTAAACAGAAGAGGCAGCTTCTGTCAAATGGTACTGCCAGCAAATTTTTAGCTTTTAGGTAATCATCCATTTTTTGATCCCTCTAACTATTGCTTTTCGCGTAAAATTTTTGCATAGCATTTTCAGGATGACTCAATTCCACAAATCTTCTCATCCTCTTTTTTGGTATCGCGTAATTCACGTGAAAACTTGTCAACGTCTGCAAAAAAAGTGCACATCATTAAACTTATCTTTCACGGGTTGCTTAGGTCCCAACGATAGGACGCCAAGTACAAACTTTGGAAGTTCACCGCCATCCATCATCACAACATTACTATGGGAGACCTTCCGCATTGGCCTATACTATCTCTCCGACAGTTTATCAAGCTTTACTTAAATCTATTTTGAACCATAGTGGGTTAATTTCTTATTTCAAATCTGAAGCTGCAAGCAACGGATGAATTAAACTCTGGTCTTACCTTCTCCCTAAAAAAACTCTATCGGTTTCAAGTTTTGCCTTGAACAATTACGGCCTTGTTCTGCACGGTTTATTTCTCGTTTTGGGAGTTTCAATTAAAAACTGTGCACCGCTTATCAAAAAAACTTCCTTATTATGAGCGCGACAATATTGTCATAACTTATCGTGTGTTTGAAAAGTAAAGTGATACTCTATGGTAACATCTAAACATTGATATTGGTTTAATTTTTTTTATATAACTGTCCCTACAAAAAAGTCTGCGGATCGTTGAACATGTCCTTTTTCTTGCGAGAAAACCTTTGAATTTGGTTTCTTGTAAGACTATTCACTGAGAAATACATAGCTAAAACCTAATCAAATTTTCATTACATTTTCAATATAAACTTAATATAATCAAGCAACAAGAAAACATTTTTCGACTTGTTTTGCAAAGTTTAAAAGTTTAGATATAGTCATTTTCTAAGCAGAATTTGATGCGAAAGCTTGTTGAAAATTCAGATAAAGAGCGAAGAATGGCCTGAACAATTTAACCAATTTATCAATATCAGATTGAACTGAGTTAAAGAAAAATAGAATAACAAATTCATTTCTTGGAGCCCAGACTGAAACTGTAACAGTAAATTCCTGGTCTCTACGTAACATGTAATTTTTTTGCAAGTCGTCCTTTTATATGTTATAAAACGAAGTAGATAAACGTCATTGATTTGATTAAATTTTACAGGATTCAGAATTTTTTTTTCATAGAGGTGGTTGAGAGACTTAATTTAAGTATCGCATGATTAACCAGTTTTAAAGCGTTGAAATGCGTGAAGTGGGGGAAAAAGATGCTACTCATCGCAATTAAACAAAGTGAACACTTTATGATGGCCTTGTTGTGATATAGCTCTCTAAGCACACCAAAATCTATATTTCTTTTTGAAATTGGAAAAAAGAGACGCGGTGCCGTAGCAAAATTTTGTGTTTCTTTTTTTTTAGCAAAGTACTGCCCTAGATTTGAGAAAATTACAACTATCGGCATTATCGCTGTTGTCTGGAATCTTATCATTCATGAAAATTTTCACTTTTTTTGTTTATTATTTACATTTTGATTATTTAAAATTCTAACAAAACTAATAAAATTCCAGCAATCTTTATAGCTGTACTAAGTGAATGGAAACAGTTCAAGGTAACCTTCTCCTCTCTTTCTTTCAATATGCTAGAGAGTTTGATTTGTCTCTTATTGTAAACAAAGCTAATATCTGGCAACCAAATTACACAATAACAATTGTACGCTAATTGATGTTCACTAACTGAACTTTTCTTTCTTTCTTAAACCAATTTTGTTTACAAAAATTTGGATTTTTAAATCCAAAAATAACTTCCTAAAAGGAGCATATTTTTTCATTGAAGAAGACGAGGAAAAATTTTAATCATCTTTGGTGTTTAACATGCCTATAATTTCAACAGAGACTTTAGTTGCGTACGCTTTTTAAGTATTTTTTAAAATCTAATGTGAGCAACGCGTAGGTTCTGTCTATATTTTACGGACATTTCGACAAATTTTTCGTTTTCAATTTTAGCTACCGGATTTTGTTCGATGTAACCACGGTGTTCAAAAATGATCCAGTGTACAATAAACGTGTCAATGAGCAAACTGCTGCATCAGACATCGGAATGATTTAAAAAGCAAAATAAGTGGTCATATCAAAACATGATGTTTCTTCATTTTTTTTCAGCGAAATACCACTAAAATTGAGAACACAATATAACTTTCGGCAATCATGCTGTAACCAAAAGTCTTACCAGTCAACGAATTTTTCCTCTCGGCATGTTTTTTACATCTTGAGTAAATGTCTCTCTAACAATATGAATAAAATATGAGCAATTTTTAGTTTCTTGAACTTGCATATACCTTGAACGAAGTCTTAAGCTGCTTACAATTTTTGAATGCGTTTTTAAAATTAATGTGAACTATGCGTAGCTTCTGTTAAAAGTTCATTGACATTCTGATCAATTGTTTTTGTTCAGTTTTAGCTACCGGATTCTGCTCCATGTCACCACAGTGTTCAAAAATAGTGCAGCATACACAAAAATTGACATTGCGTAAACTGCAGCGTCAGAAAGCGCGACGCCTCACATATCAATTTTTTTACATAGAGAATAGCGCATTATCCCATTTTTAGAATTGTACCCCTAGTTGAATTTTATATGGTACTCCTTAACATCAACTCTGATTAAAAAATCGTTATATGATAACCTCGATCTTTTGGTTTGCGACGTATTTACTGGAATATTCATCAAATAAGAAATCTACTCTGAAATTAACCAAAGATTTTAATTAATAATTAAATTATCTTCCATGTTAAACAACCTGAAAAGTATGTTCAACGCATACTCAACGAGGTGAAATAAATCATAATTGTTTGTTGAATTAATTGAATTAGAGTCTCATGTAATAGCCTGTGCACAAAAGGGTAATAAAATTGGATCTATTCTGTTTTGGCCCCTAGTGTTTCTTACGCCCCCCGTTACAAATTATGTTGTTATATTGCACGCTACTGTGTAAGAAAAAGGCACATGCTAATGGGGGGGACGTCAAAATTATAAGCTCACTAAGTTGGGGGGCAAAAAAGAATAGATCCATTTAAGTTCCGTTTTTGTTGAGCACAATAAAGTTTGCTCGCTGATTACAAGCTTGTTTGTAAATTTGCTGTAATTTTAGAAATGTAGTCGTATTTATGAATTTAAAGTTACTTGAATGGTGGTAACAGTTTGTGCAACGTCAATAAATTCACCAACTGCAAGCATATTGTCGGTAAGCTTTTGTCAAATTAATTTTGAGGTAGAGATCAGTTAGAAAACTCTTTCTGTCATTAAGCTTTTGTGAAGCACTACGCTTACTTGCTAACTCGGGCATTCGAGACCAGACGTTTCCATCAGATTGGCTTCTCCAAAACATATAAAAATCGAGTTACTTCTTCAACTTTTTCTTAATTATTTGTATTATTATTGGAGAACTTCAAATTGGAGAGTAATAGAAATTGGATATATTCTGTTTTGGCGCCTGGTGTTTCTTACGCCCCCCGTTACAAATTATGTTGTTATATTGCACGCTACTGTGTAAGAAAAATGCACATGCTAATGGGGGGGACGTCAAAATTATAAGCTCACTAAGTTGGGGGGCAAAAAAGAATAGATCCATTTAAGTTCCGTTTTGTTTTTGTTGAGCACAATAAAGTTTGCTCGCTGATTACAAGCTTGTTTGTAAATTTGCTGTAATTTTAGAAATGTAGTCGTATTTATGAATTTAAAGTTACTTGAATGGTGGTAACAGTTTGTGCAACGTCAAGAAATTCACCAACTGCAAGCATATTTTCGGTAAGCTTTTGTCAAAAAAATTTTGAGGTACAGATCAGTTAGAAAACTCTTTCTGTCATTAGGCTTTTGTGAAGCACTACGCTTACTTGACATTGGAATGTTTTAAAAAGCAAAATAAGTGGTCATATCAAAACATGATGTTTCTTCATTTTTTTTCAGGGAAATACCACTAAAATTGAGAACACAATATAAAAACTTTGGGCAATCATGCTGTAACCAAAAGTCTTACCAGTCAAGGAATTTTTCCTCTCGGCTTTTGTTTACATCTTGAGTATTTGTCTCTCTAACAATATGAATCAAATATGAGCATTTTTTGGTTGTATTAATTGAAAGGAAACAGTTTCAGTTGAGCTTCTGTTTTTCTTCAATTTGGTTTGACGGTTTGTTTTGTCTCTTAGTGTAAAAAAGGCAATTTTTGGCGACAATTTTTGGCGCTAAAATATTAGTTCAAATCATAATTTTGACTAAATGTGAATGCATAGGGCAAAAAACATTTTGTGCATGACAAAACGAAATTTGCAAAACCTCCACAAGAGGGATACTTATGGTTAGGGCAATTTCGGAATAACCCTAAAAATACAAGCACATGGACAAAATCGAAATATCCGGAATAGGAATGTTTTTAAGTAAATTGATAACAGATGTAAATATGTGTTGTAAATAGGCTAAATATTGTATATAAGGAAAAATTTTCGATTGAATTTTTTAGAATGTTTCCTAGAATTGTTTTAATTGTCATCTCAGACAAATGTAAATACATAATTTTATAGATTTACCGAGATGGTGCATATTTTGGCTGCAAGTTCGCTTCATCACGCCGTAAATAGTCTCCCATATTCAAGCAAGAAACAGTTTTTAAGGAAAGTAACATCAGTTCCCGGATTCTCCTTCAACAGAAATTCCAGAAATTGGTTCAAGAACGCGAGAAATCTCCATCAGAAGGGTCATCTGAGCAAGAGGAAGGACTTGGTAGTGTGGCACGACCTGATAAACAACACAATCTCACGTCACAAGTCAAACAACTACCAACCCTGCAGCGTGCCGGAGTTGACATCGTTTCTTAGAACAAACAAAGACCGCTTCTGTGCTATTGTGTACTGTCGACGTATAGGCACAGAGGATATTTTTCAGGAGCTGCTGAAGTCCGAGTTAATGGTGCTAAGCGTAACCAAGCACCTGATTTCGAAGAGAAAAAGGAAGACGCAGCCAGGAAAGTATTCTCAGCTGCATCAGGAAGCTGGGCTGGAGATTAAGACCTTGGAGACAGTATTACGCCATCAATACAACTTAAGAGGGCTGCTCAAGAAAGGAAAAGGCAAGAACTTGGGCAAAAGGCAGAGGAAAGTGAGAGCCAAGGCAAGGAAGGTGCAACAGACACAGACTGAGGAGGAGCTCCTGAACAATCGGGCTTCATTGCCCCCTGTCCTTGAGCTTCTTTGAGGTATGTGGTTGCTGCTACCGAAGACGTGGCTCAGGTATATTTTGAAAAAATCAAACTGTTTCAAACTTTACAGTGGGACACGATAAGGAGATGAAATTGTTTAAAAGGTATGTGGATGATATTATCTGCACGGTTCGTGGTGACCCGGATGAGTATTTAAAATTTGCAAATTCATTACACAACAACCTGCAATTTACCTTAGAGAAAGTGAACATGGATGGGGGTTTGGCTTTTCTTGACATTAACGTAAATGTGAGCAGCAAAAATAATATCACCTGTCATTGGTATCAAAAACCAACTGACACTGGAATAATACTGAATTTTCGCAGCTGTGCACCGCTTCAACATAAGAAAAATGTGATTCAAGGGACGGTTCACAGGGTTTTTAATGCAACCTCTAATTGGTTGGCCTTCGATCAGGCTCTTGAAAAGAACAAATCTTGCTGGACCAAAAATCAATATCCAGAGGAATGGTCTTCAAAAATTGTGAATCAGACTCTAGAAAAAATAATAAGTGGCGGTAAAGACCAATTAAGAACAACACCAAAAGAGCATCAAAAAAGCAAGACTAAATCTAATGATAAGCCAACTATTTTTCTACAATACAGAGGCAACCTCACTCAAAACTTCGCAAGCAAATTGAAGAAACTAAGCGAATTGCAAGTAGTTTTTACAACGCGAAAATTAAGATCGTGCCTCCCCACCCTGAAATCATCCTTTGATAGAGATCTGAAATCCCACGTGGTATATGAAATTAAATGTAATGGATGCGGATCCATCTATGTTGGGCAAACAAGCCGGCATGTTACCACAAGGATAACAGAACATCAAAAGAAGGATTCACAGGTGGGTCAACATCTAGTTGAATGTCGTGGCGCCACGAATGACATTGAATGGAGAATTTTGGACGCCTGTCGGTCAGTAGAAAAACTAATGATCATCGAAGCTATATATATCAGCAAGCTGAAGCCGGCACTAAACACACGCGACGAATATAGGGGGAGGGAACTCACGCTAAAATATTAGTTCAAATCATAATTTTGACTAAATGTGAATGCATAGGGCAAAAAACATTTTGTGCATGACAAAACGAAATTTGCAAAACCTCCACAATAGGGATACTTATGGTTAGGGCAAATTCGGAATAACCCTAAAAATACAAGAACATGGACAAAATCGAAAAATCCGGAATAGGAATGTTTTTAAGTAAATTGATAACAGATGTAAATATGTGTTGTAAATAGGCTAAATATTGTATATAAGGAAAAATTTTCGATTGAATTTTTTAGAATGTTTCCTAGAATTGTTTTAATTGTCATCTCAGACAAATGTAAATACATATTCATTTTATCTTTTAACAATTTGTAAAACAGTTTTAACCTGACGATGAACGTAAAGTTCGAAAACGTTTGTTTTAAGTATTGGAAGTAATTTTAATTTGACGAATTGGTTTCTTTTACATTAGACAATAATTATCAAACGATTTTTGATATTCATGGACTGATTTTTTTCTTCGTTATATGGTTTTTGTAAAAGCAATTCTGGAGTTTTTCTCTAGAACTGCCTTCCTAAAGGTAGCACATTTTTCCAATGCACTCAACATGAGAAAAAAAAAGTATTTAGCATCTTTGTAGTTTCTTGAACTTGCATATACCTTGAACGAAGTCTTAAGCTGCTTACAATTTTTGAATGCGTTTTTAAAATTAATGTGAACTATGCGTAGCTTCTGTTAAAATTTCATTGACATTCTGATCAATTGTTTTTGTTCAGTTTTAGCTACCGGATTCTGCTCCATGTCACCACAGTGTTCAAAAATAGTGCAGCATACACAAAAATTGACATTGCGTAAACTGCAGCGTCAGAAAGCGCAACGCCTCACAAATCAATTTTTTTTACATACATCAGAGAATAGCACATTATCCCATTTTTAGAATTGTACCCCTAGTTTAATTTTATATGGTACTCCTTAACATCAACTCTGATTAAAAAATCGTTATATGATAACCTCGATCTTTTGGTTTGCGACGTATTTACTGGAATATTCATCAAATAAGAAATCTACTCTGAAATTAACCAAAGATTTTAATTAATAATTAAATTATCTTCCATGTTAAACAACCTGAAAAGTATGTTCAACGCATACTCAACGAGGTGAAATAAATCATAATTGTTTGTTGAATTAATTGAATTAGATTCTCATGTAATAGCCTGTGCACAAAAGCGTAATAGAAATTGGATCTATTCTGTTTTGGCCCCTAGTGTTCCTTACTCCCCCCGTTACAAATTATGTTGTTATATTGCACGCTACTGTGTAAGAAAAATGCACATGCTAATGGGGGGGGGCGTCAAAATTATAAGCTCACTAAGTTGGGGGGGGGGGGCAAAAAAGAATAGATCCATTTAAGTTCCGTTTTGTTTTTATTGAGCACAATGAAGTTTGCTCGCTGATTACAAACTTGTTTGTAAATTTGCTGTAATTTTAGAATTGTAGTCGTATATAAGAATTTAAAGTTACTTGAATGGTGGTAACAGTTTGTGCAACGTCAATAAATTCACCAACTGCAAGCATATTTTCGGTAAGCTTTTGTCAATAAAATTTTGAGGTACAGATCAGTTAGAAAACTCTGTCTGTCATTAGGCTTTTGTGAAGCACTACGCTTACTTGCTAACTCGGGCATTCGAGACCAGAATTTTCCATCAGATTGGCTTCTCCAAATCATATAAAAATCGAGTTACTACTTCAACTTTTTCTTAATGATTTTTATTATTATTGGAGAACTTCAAAAATAAAATTTAAGATGCTATGCCCAGTGGTAACGTCTATCAATCTGGTAGTAGCAGTGGCAGCACTATCAAATACTGCAGTGATCAAGACAAGGCCTGTCTCACGAATAATTTCGAAAGGAAGGGATGGATTCATGTAGCACCCGACGATGATTGGAATTTCTACTGGTCCGTGGAGAAAGTATTTCCCTGTGTTATTAGTCCCGTTAATTCAGTACTGCCGTGGGCGAAAATGCGTAGTCTTGTTCGGTAACAGATCTTTCCAACTCCAGAATTCAGGAAAAAAAGTAAAATGAGTTAGAATAGAAATAAGATTTATCATATGGCGAAAAAGATGGGATACGTTTTCGGCGACGTATTTACTGGAATACTCACCAAATAAGAAATGTACTCTGAAAATAACCAAAGATTTTACTTAATAATTAAATTATCTTCCATGTTAGTTAACATGAAAAGTATGTTCAACGCAAGCTCAACGAGGTGAAATAACTCATAAATCAGCTGGAAACATTAAAGCAACAATTACTAGCGCCTTTTAAAATCAACTTCCAATTCTGAAACTAATACTTCGATTTCCAATAAATGATATTGTCGGCAACAATAATAGTCCAAAACCATCTCAAAAAGAATGGATCAATGGATCAGATGCAATTTGGATTACCTGTTTAACCAAACAAAGGCAGTTCAGGAGCGTTTACGTAAGACCAATAGATTGAGAGAAGTTAATGAATGAATTCAAGGCCTTCGATAAACAAATAGAAACCGGTAAGATATCAAGCGCTTGAGGACGCTTGTCTGATCATGCAACAGATGGTGTCTAACAGTAGATTCTAAGTATGTAATATCGGACTTGAAAGAACCTGATGTACAATTTCTTCCATCCATCTTCGAAAAAATAGTTTTATCGGAAATCAGACAAGCAGCAATGAGGACAAGTGGTAGTCATAGTCCCTCCGGTCTTGACGCGACCGAATGGCACAGTTTTTCAACATCATTCAAGACCTCATCCAGTGATCTTTTTAAAACAGTGTCAAAGTTAGCTTTTAGAATGGCGAGTCGTGGTTTCGGCTCCATACAATGCTTGCCGTCTGATAACACTAGATAATTGACCGAGGGTTAGATCTATTGTTATAGGCGATGTGTTGAGACGAGTAATGGGCAGAGTACTGTAAAATGTGTAAGACAAGATCCTCAGAAATTTGGAGGAAATGTACAGCTATGTATGGGACAAAAGAGTTGCATAGAGCATTGGACCAGCGTTTCAAGCGCTTCATGGACGCTTCCACGATTAAAATACATATGCAATTTTGCTGATCGATGCCAAGAACGCGTTCAAGAATCCCAACAGATCTTGCCTTACAGAACATACCAAACGTTGTTCATTGCTTTATGCAGCAGATAAAAAGATCGTATAACAGATCCTGCCTTACAGATAATAGCAAAGGTTGTTCATTGATTTAAGCAGCAGATAAAAAATCGTAAAGGACAACATTAGACCTCTTCATAGGTAAAAAAAAGTAATCAAGTCTTAAGAAGGTGCAACGCAGGGGAACCCTATAGCAATGCCCATGTATGGTATAGCTATTCTTCCATAGATTCACTCGAAGATCAGAATATCACGCACAAGTGGTACACTGATGATGGTAATGCTGCTGGTACCCTCCAGCCTTCGACATTTGTACTTGCACGACTCAATGAACATGGAAATGCCTTTGGATAAAACGTAATGAAGTTTCATCTATTAGCAAAACCGAGACTTAGAGAGGGCTCAATAGCTTTTTTGGGTATAGATATTGACGTGATTGCAGTTCATTGTGTTCTGGGGTCCATAATAGGCTCAAATGGGTTTTGCGAACAGTTCCTGAAAGAAAAGTAGAAAAATTATTCGATTCTGCTCCGAAAACTTGGCTAATAAATTAAGTTGTCTCCTTCGAATGTCCATACACACAAATTGAGGCTTACATAAACTCAACTTCATTTAAAGAACGACGCCACATTCCCACAAGGTACTTAAAAATCAGAAAATAAAATTGAAAACGATTTGATCTCTTCAATGATGAGCCATCCTTCCTTCAACGATAATTAGAAAAATTATCTTTCCTCTTCATGTGAGAGAAGGTGGCCTAAGCTTGTTATTACCCGAAGACAGGGCGCGCTAGTATCAAAGATCGCTTTAACTCTGTGAACCCTGCATGAGTCTATTGCAGCAGAGCCGGTCATGAAAAAATGGATCTTCGAGTAATCCGAAAAGCAGATACCAGTTCGCCAAAAATTCTCAAATGTGAGATCCTTGATGAACTTAACGCTTTTCCTCTAGATCTCGCAAAGATAATAGGAGTGATGTGCTGACTGATTGCACTTCCGTTGGGACGATACAATTTTGAGCTAACCAAGGGAGAATTTTGACGGTATTGCTGGGAACCTGTAAATTACCATCAGCCTGTTTATGTGGAGAAACATTTAACTTAGCTCATGCGTTACTTTGTCCAAAAGGTGGCTACACGACTTCAGCAACAAAGTATATGAGTTTCATTCGTCAATTTTCTTGATGAAGTATTTAATGTCGAAGTGAAGCCTTGTCTTCAGAGTTTGCGAGAAGAAACCTTTGCAATTAGTTGTATCACAACTGATGACGCTCAATTTGATCTCAAAGCAAATGAGTTGTTTGGTTCTTGCTTCAGCAAGACTTTTTTATGTAAAAGGGTTTAATCAGTTTGTTTAGAGTTGCTCTTAAGCATACCAGAGTAATATAATTATCTCAAGAACACAACAAAATTGAAGTATGATCAGAGTAATTGAAGTATGATCAGAGTAATTGAAGTATGATCAGAGTAATTGAAGTTGAGAAGGTCCCCTTATGTCTATTGATCTTCTGCACCGTGGGCAGTGCATAAAATCAATGGATCAGGAGCCCATCAGCATTTACAGCCATGCAGAGGTTGGCAGCAGGAATCAGCGAAAGCGAAGAGGATTCATATTCCGACGTGATTACATACATCAGAAAACCTCATTTCGCTCTCTGGTATTGCTACATGCCATGCCTCCGTGGCGCGGGGCCAAAGCTCCGCCATCCCGCTGTCAAAGGTTCTATTATTGGAACCATAATAACGAGGGGCGGTTGTCTTAAATCACGTTCTAGAATTTTCAAATCTTGATTTAAATTTTTTTGCACACCCTTTCTTATTCATACAGAAGCTTTTTTTAATTTACGATGCTTTGACGTTTGACTAGTGTAAGAATATAGATATATAGGAATTGACTTGCCGCCCTGAGTTGACCGGTTACCCTGTAAGTGGAGGGGATTTTTCTTAATTGACGGTTTTTTGTCGGCTTTACCCCACATTTATCTGAAACCATTTGAAGTTGGGTCTAACTAAAGTGGACCAGAATTTTTTGGTGCTACTAAGAGCAAGAATTGTGGTTCTTCTAATGCGAGAAAGAAACCAACAAAGTTCACGAGGGGTTCATTTACATTTCCCTTAACTTTTATCTTGCGGAATCAACATCTTATCTGCAACTCCACCGAATCTGTTTTGAGAGATGTTTGTAAACTCTTTTTCGATGTAAACATCGAAACCGAAGCACGCCTCTCTTATATGGGGAGTCCCTTTGGCGATGCTGGTTTCAAACACGTGTTTGTTGGGAACCATAAGTGACAACTTTTGACGAAATTTTCTGTTCTGAGTTGACCGTTGCAGGGGCACCGATAGTGGGCCAGGCCAGTCATTTTCATTATGTTGGTTACGTTTTTACTTAGTTTTTACGACAACTATCAGACCCGAAGATTACTGTTGAAATCATTACTGAGCCAAAACGTAAATTATCGCCCCGTTTTGTATCCCTTCTGGATCATTATCGAAAAAATGTTTTTTAAGTAGTTGTCTTACTCGTCCAGTTCATTACACGCGTGCCCGAGCCATGTATGCTAGCTTCACTTACTGACTGTAGTCTCAGTCCTTTATGACAACCTAACTTGCTGAAAAAAAGAAATGATCCTAATTCCAATTTAGAAGATGTGCTTGTGCCGACCAGAGAAGACACTTTGAAATTGATTTACGGTCCAGACAATTGCAGCGCTTGAAGTTGTAGAAGATTGCGAGGCAGGTTTAATTGTCAGGGATAAAATAGAATGTTGAATAAAAGAACAATTTGTTCAATGTATGCCATACAAATATAAAAGTCCTTTTGAAACAAAATGAAATTGAATGTGAACGACCTGTATGCATTTGTCAAGCGGCAAGTCCAGTCCGCTTTGATCAGTTGGAACAAGGAGCTCAGATGAATAGCGAGACACAAGCGTTAGAACGTCTTATTTCAACAATATGTCATCTTGGTAAATAATAAACACAAAAATGTAACGAAAGCAGATCTGATCATGGAGAGTTGTGACGATAAGACTTTTGCTCCAACAAATGCTAGAACATGTTGAAAAGTATAAAATAATAAACAGAATTCAATTTGGGTTTCTGAAAAGAAAATCTTCGAATGACAGTTATATCGTTGACGGAATCAGTGAACAGTTTGTTAGAAAATGAAACTGTTCCTAGTATATTCTTGGATTTAGCCAAAGCTTTTAACTCAATATCTCAATGTGCTTGTGCCGACCAGAGAAGACACTTTGAACTTGATTTAAGGTCCAGACAATTGCAGCGCTTGCAGTTGTAGAAGATTGCGAGGCAGGTTTAATTGTCAGGGATAAAATAGAATGTTGAATAAAAGAACAATTTGTTCAATGTATGCCATACAAATATAAAAGTCCTTTTGAAACAAAATGAAATTGAATGTGAACGACCTGTATGCATTTGTCAAGCGGCAAGTCCAGTCCGCTTTGATCAGTTGGAACAAGGAGCTCAGATGAATAATGAGACACAAGCGTTAAAACGTCTTATTTCAACAATATGTCATCTTGGTAAATAATAAACACAAAAATGTAACGAAAGCAGATCTGATCATGGAGAGTTGTGACGGTAAGACTTTTGCTCCAACAAATGCTAGAACATGTTGAAAAGTATAAAATAATAAACAGAATTCAATTTGGGTTTCTGAAAAGAAAATCTTCGAATGACAGTTATATCGTTGACGGAATCAGTGAACAGTTTGTTAGAAAATGAAACTGTTCCTAGTATATTCTTGGATTTAGCCAAAGCTTTTAACTCAATATCTCAATGTGCTTGTGCCGACCAGAGAAGACACTTTGAACTTGATTTAAGGTCCAGACAATTGCAGCGCTTGCAGTTGTAGAAGATTGCCAGGCAGGTTTAATTGTCAGGGATAAAATAGAATGTTGAATAAATGAACAATTTATCCAACGTATGCGATACAAATATAAAAGTCCTTTTGAAACAAAATGAAATTGAATGTGAAAGACCTGTACGCATTTGTCAAACGGCAAGTCCAGTCCGCTTTTTGATTAGTTGGAACAAGAACCTCAGCTGAATAGCGAGACACAAGCGTTAGAACGTCGTATTTCAACAAGATGTCATCTTTTTAAATAATAAACAAAAATGTAACGAAAGCAGATGTTATCATGGGAGTTGTGAGGGTAAGACTCTTGCTCCAACAAATGCTAGAACATGTTGAAAAGTGTGAAATAGTCAACAAAAAAGAGGACGTTTTACAGTTTGCATATGACACGTGCATTATTTGTCATTCCAAATCCGTTGAAAATCTTTTATTCGAAATTAACAGTGTTTTTGAACATACTTACAGTTATATGAGGCAGAATATGCTAGCTTTAAACCGAGATAAATCAGAAATTGTGATTTTTTCAAAAAAAAATGGTGAATCAAAAATTGAACAATTGCATTATAATGGAAATTTCAAAGAGCCAAAAATAAGTTGCCGTTATTTAGGTATGATGATTGATAACCATCTAAATTTTGACATACAGCTAAACAAAATTTTAGCAAAAATGGCAAATGCTATAAGGTCAATTTACTTAGTAAGTCATCTTATATTATTAAAAGCAAGAATGGGTCTTTTTAAATCACTCGTTTTGTCCCATCTCCATTTCAGTGCAATTTTTTTCCAATCGTTGTCGGTTATGTCACTTCAGATAGTTAATAGACAAATAAACTGGGAAATAAAGGTTAGCCACGTGCGCAAAAAGTTTGACAGTGCAAGAGATCTTTTTTTGAAAGACAAAATTTTACCAGCAGAGCTTTTCATTAAAAAAGTTTGTCTTGAATTTTTTGATCTTCTCTCACAATATAAAGAGAGCAGTCGAGAAACCAAAAATTCCTCATTCAGGTTTTTTGAAAAACTCGAATTGACCAAAAACTCCAGAACGGCCCAGTTTTTTCCAAAGAATAAGTGCCAATCCAAATGGAGTGACATGTCATTGATCAGAAATTTTTCTAGGAAGTGGAATAATTTACCCATTGAGATCCGAAAAGAAAAAAAAACTAAAAATAAATTTAAGGAAAAACTAAGCAGCGAAATGGTCAAATTGCATGAACGTGTTCCAATAGATAGACAAGTAAGAGGCTTTAGTAATTTTTTCTACTGAAGTATAAAGACCGAACTATTCATATATTTACGAGGTGATTTTGAAAATGTAAATTATTAACCAAACGTTTTTTGTGGTTATAACTTTAAATTTACAGCGCAGAATCTCGTGGATTGACTAGATCGTGGTAAATTGAGTTGACATGAGAAGAAAGTGACAACTGTGTTTTCATGGAGTTACAAAGAGGGCGACTTAGTTCTGCAATAAAAAAAGTTAAGATGGAAAGGTGAACGCTGGGACAATGGAAACGCTTTTGCTGTGCTATTTTAAGTAAAGCTAGCGTCCAGAAAGAGTGAACACGAAAAAAATAGAATGGCAATTGAAATAATAGATTTCTCCTCGGCTATCGCGTGATTATTTTAACTCTAGCTCTACAAACTGCCCATGATTAGTGTGAAACGCAATTCCAAATGAATTTTTGTTTGTAATTGAAGTAAATGTGTTGAATAGCATGTATATGGCTAATTGGTGGCTACAAAAGAGAACAAAACAAGATTTATGCAGTATTGATTTTGTTTCATAATTATAAAGATTTCGTAAATGTTGTGAAGAAAAACCTAGTGACGTAAAAACTAACACAGTTGTAAACTATGAATCTATCACGGCAATACAGTTTTCAATCGTTATTGATTAAATCAAAGTGATTGATTAAATCGGATTCAATCAAAGCTTGTATTCGATTGCAAAGCATTTTCTAAAAGGAGGAATAATTTGCAAATATAAGCTCTACAGTGAAAACGTGGTCAGATTTTCTGCTGTTGGTTAAAATGTGGCAATGAAAAACTAAAAATTATAGAAAAACTAAAAATTAACTAGAAATTATTTAAGATTGAGAAGTCAAATGGAAGCGCAGAGATAGTTGGACAAATATTAAGACGGTGACTAGAGTTTAATGCGCCACAAGCTGTCGATTGATTTAGTACCTCCTTAGCATTGCCGAGAACGATTTGATAATGATTATTATTAGCAATTTTTGTATTATCGTGTTTAGGGCTGGGGTTGGGACTGCGCGCAATATTTTCAGCGTAGAAAGTGGACATAGACTGGCGGATGATCAGTGAGTATTGTTTGTTAAGGAATTGATCATATTGATTGAGAGAACAATGTTTTTAAGTTCTTACCTTTGTAGGAATTGTATTAGCCCTGTGGTCTTCTTTATGCGATTTTTCGCTTGACCAATGTTTCGTCTGACTGGCCCTTTTGACTTCGTCCTATTTTGAGGAGACAATATCATGCTAGCATCTCTAAGCCCCAGCTGGGTACTACGAAAGCCAGTCGGTCGTTTGAGAGCAATTTGCCCGACGTTAGTCGATTAAAGTATTCTCTCAATCTTGTTAGTGATTCACTCAAATTTCGTGTTAATCCGGAACATATTAGTTTGGTATGTGTTTTAGGATTATCTGCCACTATCCGAACCACTTTGAGCTGACAAGGAAGGATTTGGTTGTGAAGAATATAAAGAGGTACAGGAAAGATTTAGAAAAAGAGGGAAGTCCCTTGGCTGAGAAGGATGAGAACGGACACTACATCCATTTAGGTAATTATTATCAATAGATAACTGATGAAATCTGTGGTTGTCTTAAACGATCATTTTTAAAAACGGTTTGTTGTTGATATTAAGCAATTCAAAATTACTGTTGTGTTATTCTTCCTTTTTGTGCATTTTTATGTTTTTGCGTGTTATTTCACCTTCGGTGGATACGAGAGGGTACATGAGTTTATTGTATTTTTCAGAAATAATGCTGATCATAAATTAGATCTGTATGCTCTGCTGCTGTTTAATTGCTCTCAATTATAATAGTCCTACTGGTCTTTTATGTATTTTTTTGTACTGCCAACTTTGTGTCTGATTGTTTCTTTTTCGCCTGACTATTTGACTCTCCGTCCTCAAGAACGGGATAAACAGGTAAAGCCCGGACGGTATTAAGTTCTTTTAGAGCCTTATGTCTCACCTGTCTCCTCACCCCCTCCCCCCCCCCCCCCCCCCCCCCACTGAACGATCGCTAGTCCTTTTCAGAGCAAATCGTCTGACACTAGTCGGATATGTTTTTGTTTGAATCATGTTAAGTTGACAATGATTTGGATACTTTTGCGAGCGTGGCTTTTCTGTTTAGACTTCATCCCTGTCACCTACATTCTTCCTGGTGATTACAATTTGTTTGCGGAGGAATTCAGAAAAAATCCGAACTCAACTTGGATCATGAAGCCATCTGGAAAAGGTAAGTGTCTCTTGATATTCAAGTGTAGAAATTGGTGAGAAAATGTCCACCCATATTTGTTGATACTCTTGTTTCAGCTCGTGGAATTGGAATTTTCTTAATAAACAAATTGACGCAGCTTAAAAAGTGGTCAAGAGATGGAAAGACGCAAAAGTAAGTGTAGTTGTGATTGATTGGCCAACGTTAGTTTCCCATTTCCTACTCGATCACTTTTAAATAAATTAATCGCTTTTATCAAGTTCAGTGGCTATCTGTTCAACTTTGAACAATTTTAGGTGGACAACAGATTGCTAGGAATTAGGGACGAATGAGAAAATTAGAGCCGTATGTTTTAGTCTGATCGGCCAGTTTGTAGAAACATCGAATAGGAAATTTTGCAAGAAATGCAGATATTGTATTACCAAAGGTGTGAGGTTGAGTCGCGCAGCAGTCGAACAGTCCATAATATTATTCACTAGAGAGGGCAAAGGGTACTAGGGTGGGATTTCGGGTAACATAGTCAAGACGTAGAGATTTCTAATTGCTCTCCAACAAAGTTTGTAGCAATTGTATCAGTCATGTGGTCTTTTCTATGCGATTTTTCAATTTTTTTGCTTCATGGATTTTTCGCCTGAGGCTTTGACTTTTCGAGTTGATTTTTGCATGTTCTAAATTGCTCTCATTCAGAATTTAAGCCCCTAACTAAATTCGAGGGGGTTTACAACTTCTGTTTTGCTGTACAACAGTGTGTAAGAATAGCTAATGGTGAGAATAGCCAAACTGTGCTCAAGGTTTTTTTCCTCGCAAAAAGTTTTGTTAATCAGTTTCCCGCGAACAAATATTTTAACCTTAATTTTTGTGTCTTGCTGGTCAATTTTTGCATGATTTTTTCTTCTGACTTTGAGAAATTTATATTGAGTGAAATGAGATAAACTGGCGAAGGACATTAAGTCGCAGTTTTGGTTTATGAGAGATTAACTAGTCTCAAACTACCTGTTTAACCGAAACTGTTAATTAGGCAAAAATTCTTGATGCATTTTGAAGCTATTGATTATCGCTTATTTTTCCCGCCCCTCCTTCCTAGTGAGACTAAGCTTAGGCGAGCCACAAACAAAGCAGGCATTCTGAAGCAATTTGTCCGAAGTTATCGGTTTTGTTTTTAATAGCCGCCCTCATCTTCTCAGCCGGCTATTATAGCACTCCTATTTTTTTTACAATTCAAAGAATTTGAATTGTATTGGGGCGCTGTCTTTTTTTTAAGATCTGTTCACACATTTTCGTGATTTTTGAAGTCAAATTGGAGCAGTGATTTTCGTCACGCCGAAACAGGAAGTGGAGCGAAAAAGCGAGTGGTTTTGCGGCGTGAAATTTTTTCGCTCTAAATTTAAAGTAGAGTGAGAGAACGGTGTTTGAACAAAAATAGCTTTCTCGCTAGTGGTTTTTTGTTCACATGCGGCAATTTCACTTTGATTTTTACTGTTTTTTTTTTCGATTCTTTGGGTTAGATTTTCTATATGGTTTTCTTAATCCATTCATAGTTCCTTCTGGGCCTATATATTTTGTTTGAACCAAATTTCATTGCCTAGTTTCCATTGTCTATATCCCTCAATGGGCAGTTAATGCTTTTTATGACTTTGACACTATTTTTGATCATAATATATTGGTGTTGTGTGGTCACATGCTGTCTTTAATGATAGTATTTAGACTTTGCTTATGAGGCATAATAATGAAATCTAATTGATTTAGATGATAATTGATGCTTTTTGTGACGGACTCTTTCTTTTCATGAAAAGTTAGTGAATTTTTGAAATCTGCCCGTTGTTATAGCATTTATTATGGTCTTGTCTCTTATTCTAAATAATAAAAGATTTTATCGGCGTTCTAATGCGGACTACTTTCATGGGTCAATCATCTTCAGTTTGGCGACTGTTTTCAATCCTTTAAACATTTGAAAAGTTTCAGGGATTTCTGAAGCTTGCCTTCACTTGTTTGTCAATTTTTCCCCAATGGAGTCGATTAAAGATATTTTTTTGAATTCTTTAAATTGAATGATATCCTGCAATTACGAATTTGAATATTGTCTCAACTTTGAGGTCTTTTTTTCATAGAATGTTACTTTACCAAGTTTCCCATTTTGTCTTTTTTATAGCTGCGAAGCTGTAAGCTGTGCGTAGCTATATTGCGGTGCTCTTGGTTTTTTACAATTCAAAGAATTTGAATTGTATTGGGGCGCTGTCTTTTTTTTAGGATCTGTTCACACATTTTCATGATTTTTGAAGTCAAATTGGAGTAGTGATTTTGGTCACGCCGAAACAGGAAGTGGAGCGAAAAAGCGAGTGGTTTTGCGGCGTGAAGTTTTCGATTTTTTGGATCGGATTTTTTTTCGAAATGGTTTTCCCAATCCATTCATAGTCCGTTCTTGGTCTAGTTTTCTGTTTAGTCAATGAAAATTCTTTGAATTGTGTGTCAGGACTTGTCCTGCTATGTTTTTTTACTTCGTCGAATAAAAAAATGTTCCGCTTTACCTCATTTTGCCGCTTTTTCAACATTTTGCGTGATATCTTTTTGACTTCTCTAGGCTAGTTTCTCTCTTCTCTCATTCTGCTAGAAGTGATTTTGAACATCAGTTGCTCAGCAAAGCAATTCAAAATGAACAGAGTCAGTATAAAAAAATGAAGTCAGAATTAGAAACGGGATAAACCCATAAAGCCCAATTTTAGATGCCCGCTATTTGAACGTCGTTCCTATAAGTCTTAGTTACCATCTCTAATGCTTATTGGTATTGATAACAGCCCCTGTAGCCTCTCTCTAAGAAACAGAAGTACGTTATGTTCAACTACGAAATGCCATCAAAATAAATCGGACTTAAAAAAATGTTTTTGTACAAAAATCTTTTTTTTCAATTTCTATTCTTTCAATCCCAATCATGCTTATTGGAATCAACGGCGGCTATTTTCCGGCAATCTGCCGGGTATGTTTAGTATTGTTTTATCTCCTTATACTTGTGTCAAAATGTCTCGGTACTTGTGAAATTTAATAATTATTTGAAATATTGTTATTTCTGTCAGCTCTGCCAGAAATAACGATATCGGCGTTAAAGGCCTGTCTTTTCAATATGTAACCTCCATTTTTGTTCCGACCCCACTTGTGGGGGGGAGGAACTATATACTCAAATGGGTTTTTTTTGTTCCGTGAATTTTGGCCGATCGATATATTCATCGTAGAGAAGAGTGAGTGGTATCATTGAAAAGCTCGTCTCGCGTAGAATTCGGAATTAAAAAGATTTTTTCGAATTTCGTGTTTTTTGAGGAATTATCGAGGTTTAAAGTTTTGCGTGAACACGTGAAGTTTGGCATGATTTTGTTCACTTTTTGTTCAAATTAAGCTATTTTCTATAAAAAAAAATATCAGTTCAAAATTACATTTTCTGCTATAAATGGAACATTCTTGTGATTCTAACAGACGAAAGGCCATAAAAGGGGTAGTTTTCGTCTCATAGTGATGTTTACTATAGAAAATCCTCGATTTTTATTTGAGAGCTGGATTTTTTAAAAACCTTTCCATGTTTTTTTTTATTATTTTTTTTCAAGTCACTTGGAGACTAGTCACATTTATTATCCAGGTTGTGTTCCTGACAAACCTCATTTACCGTCAAGTAATGCCCAATAAACAAATAATTAGTTTTTAAGGAATCGGGCAATTTTTATGGCTCCGATTCTGAGTTTTATTAATTTTTTTTTTAAATTTGATTCTTTTTTTTGGAGATTTTAATGAGATTTTGTAGACCTATGACATAGATTCGTTGGTTAGAATTGCAATACGCTTCCTAAAAAGCATTAAGCGAACCTTACTGGCTTCGACACCGGTTTTTCACAAGAAAAATAAATTAATTTGTTTTGTCATTTTTGACGTTCTTTTTGTAGACGTTAGACATATTCTGGATAACTGCAGGTCTCAAGAGGTTCCTATGGATGAATAAACGACCCTATTTGAACATATCATTATGTAATTAAAGTCTTTTTTGACTTCTGATGTAATTTTATTTCGAAAAAAATTATAAGTTTTACATACTTTTGCCCTTCTTTCTTTTTTGTCTACTTGTTACCTAGTCTCACTAATGAATGACCACATACTACATTTTTGGTATTTGAGGAAAGCGCAATCAAATATATTTTGAGGGCCAAAATATGGCTTGAAGGTTTTGACAGCGTTTTCTGGCAAGCTTCAATTAATTTTTTGTTTGTTGTTTTTTTGTTCTTTTTAGCCGCTTAAAAAATGATTAAGGTCAGGTCCCAATGCCCTTCTATGGAAGCATTGGTTATCGCACGCCTTTAGGATATTTTACTTGATTTTTAACGGTTTTCATTACTTTAAAGTTAATAATTTAAAAAAGAAAGCGAATTTTTTAACTTTACTGTTTTTGTTCTTTTTTTTCTAATTGTTACCAAACCTTTTTATGGACTGGTCCCATATCTTTTCTGGTGATTTTTAAGTTATTTTGTTGAGTCTTAGTTTTATCTGACGGTGTGTTGAATTTGTTATTAAGCTTGGTTTTTTAAAACGGACGTAAAATTTTTGATGTAATTAATGTTTGTTGTTGCTGTTGTTGTTTGATTTTGCTCTTCGTCTTGACTCGCTTTCTTAATATTGGCATATCACAGCAATCTAATGCATCAATTTTTACTCCACTGAGTTATTTGCTTTGGAGGCTATCTTATCGTTCATACATAATTTTTTTGAAAAATACTTGGGTTTTTTTTTAAAAAAAAGATAATTTTTGGGTTTTTCTATCTGTTCCTCATTTGGTAGACAATTATGCCAAAATTGTGGATGGGCGGGGTCGGAACCTTATGTGCCATCGCACATTACCGAGCCGCCTTGTTTCAATATATTATCTTTGGATCATTTTGATGGACATGAGCTCTCTGGCTCATGAGATTTTTGTTGAATTGTTTTGATGGTTTCAGTTACTCGACTCCAGTGAAAGACAACTACGTGATATCGAAGTACTTGGACAAGCCTCTTTTGATTGGTGGAAAGAAATTCGATTTAAGGCTCTATGTCTTGGTGCTATCTTACCGCCCTCTAAAAGTGTACATGTAAGTTTTTAACCGTCTTTTCCAGTAGTGTCAGATTTAAAAATGAAGTTATTTATTGAAGAACAAAATTAAATTTTTAACAATTTTCTTGATCTTTAAATCTCTGTAGCTTTCTATGCAAGAATGGAATGAAAAGTGGATCCAAAATGCCCCATGCTAAATTTGACAACTTTTCAAAGAATTTTTTATACAGTGACGAAATCGGAAAGTTATGCAATAAACATAAACTCCAGCTTTTCTTGTACATTGTCGATGATGAGTTTTGTGCTTTTTTCCTCTAGATATCGACTTGGCTTTGCCCGATTCTGCACAGTGAAATACAACACGAGTGTGGGAGAGCTGGACAACATGTTTGTTCACCTAACTAATGTGTCCATCCAGAAATACGGTGTAAGATGTCCATAGTCTATTACTTAAACTCCCTGTAGGCTCTGAAAAACATTTTTGAGAGACACTAAATTTTGCTGCATGTTTCACAATACACTCAAAACTAATTGCTACCGAAGTTTGTAGCAATTATATTAGGCCTGTTGGTCTTTAACGCGATTTTTCGCTTGACCAATATTTCGTCTGACCCATTTGACTTTTCGTCCTCAAAAACGGGAAAAACAGGTAGCGCCCAGCGGTAATTAAGTTCTGTTAGAGCCTTTCAGCTCACTAGTCTCCAAGTATGCGATTAACAGAAACTGTTTTGGAGACTTATACTTATGGTGTGAAGGGAAGTTCTTAGAGGTGAACCCCCTCCCCAGATCAGCCCCCTCACTTCACCCCAATCCCCACTCTGCTCATCGTTCAGGGCGTAAGGGCCCGTACAGCCAAAGACCCCCCTCGCACCACCCCATCCCCTATTGTTTATTAAGCTAAATAATAAGTACTTTTCAGCAAATTTAGAAAATTAAGAAAGCTTGAAGAGGCAAATTTTCTTGAATTGGACTAACCCCTTTACCCACATTCTTAACCCCGCCTCTCTTTTAATCAAACTCACCCTCTGAGGCTTGCCCTCCTGTGCTCCAGCTATCTAAAAGCAAAACCAGCTCTCACTGTCGTTCAAGAACAATTTTTCTGAAGTCAGGTAGTTCTTTTTTTTGTGTTATTAGTTTTTTTTGTGTTCTTAGTAGCTCTCGGACGAAGTTTGTCTTTTGACGAGAAGAAAAAAATTGGTTTTACGCATGTCTATATAACTCAAAGAGGACTAATTGCTGTATTAGTTGCTCTCAAACGAAGTTGTAGCAATTATATTAGTCCTGTCGGTCTTTATGCAATTTTTTGCTTGACCGATTTTTCGTCTGACGCTTTTGTCTTTTCGTCCTCAAAAACGGGATAAACCCTTAGCGCCCAGTGGGCATTAAGTGTTCTTAGAGCCCTTCAGCTCTGTCTCAGCTCAAATTGTTTATACTAATGGTGTGAAGGGCGGTTCTTAGAGGTTGAAGACACCCCCCACTGTTGACCCCCCTATTGCCCTATTGCCCCCACCCCAGTGTTGCCCCCCCAATCAGCCCACGTTGCACCCCCCCCTCCCGTGGCTAGCTACTGACGAACAACCGCTTGCTAAAAACGCAAATTTATACTATTTTGCAATTTTTTTCAAGCTTTTTGAAAATTTTTGACATTTTTTGTTTTATCAGCCCTAGCTGTCAAGGAACCTTCTAAAGGTTTGATAATAGGTTACTGCATTGTTTTTAGTGGTAACGGAACGTTTTCAATATTTTAACATCACGAATTTTACCAATCTTTTGACAAAACGTGCAATTTTCAAATTTTTGACATTTTTCCCTAATCAGGTCTTTGCAGACCCAGGGGCCAGAAAACATCCTATGGGTTTTGATAATAAGTTACTGACAAATTTTTAATGGTCATGGAATAGTTTTTCAACTTTTTAATGTCACAAATATTAGCAAATTTTTGATCAAAACTTGCTTTTTCAAGTTTTTTAAATTTTTTTTTCCTTAAGAGCAAAGGAACCTCCTCTAGGGTTTGAAAAAAGGTTATTGAATAATTTCTAGATTAAATGGAATGTCCTGCAAGATTCTAACATCACGATTTTTAGCATTTTTTTTGATATTTTTTGCCATTTTTTCAACATTTAGTCATTTCAGTTTTTTTGAGCGCCAAGAATCAAAAAAGCCTCCGTTCGGGTTTGATAATAAGTTATTTGAATATATTTGTTGGTCGTGGGTCAATATTCAATTTTTTAACATCACAAGTTTTTGCAATTTTTTTAAATAAAACTTGCAATTTTAAAGTTATTTTTTTTGTCATTTTGTCATTTTTTAGGCTTCTCTATTCTCAAGGGCCATGGAACTTCCTCTAGGGTTTGATAATATATTACTGCATAGTATATAATTGTAATGGAATGTTCTTCAAGATTTTAATAACACAAATTAAAGCAATTTTTTAAAATATTTGCAATTTCATGTTTTTGAATTTTTTCCGGCAACAGAGGGCCTAGGACCTCCTCCATGGTTTGATAATAAGCTGCTGTATGGTTTCTAGAGTTAATGGGATTGTGATCAACATTTTTTAAACTCCATTTTGAGTAATATTTGGATAAAATTTAAACTTTTCAAATTTTTATAAATTTTTTGTTCCAATCGTATGGATCCTTATGAGCCAGTAAAACTCATTCAGGCTTGAAACAGGGATACTGGATAGTCTCTTGAGACAATTAAATGGTTCATAAGATATCAATGTCTTGAATTTTAGCAAAGTTTTTTTTGAAATTTGCAATTTTCAATTTTTTTCAATATTGTCCTTTTCTGAGTTTAACGACCATTACTGGCCAACGAAACTTTTCAATTCAGGGAGATGGCTTACTTGGCAGAACTTACGAGACAAAAAATGGTTTTGATTTTTTTAATTGCTAAGTTCAAAACTTTTTTTTAGATTTGCCTTTTTCAATTTTTTTCAAGGTTAGAAAACTAGAAGTTGCAGTGTCGAATCCAATCATGGAAGATGTTCCTGTCTCCTTCTCTCTCGGTTAGGGTTGCTTTCCTTCTCGTTCACGTTTTATCTCTCTCTCTTTTTTTGTTGATTCCGCACTTCAGCTGCTGTTAGGTGGCGTAATGTCATGATCTCTGATCCTCATTATCAATGAGTTATAGTTGAAATGTTTTTTATCATTAACGATCTAACAGGCACTTTTAGGAAACCATTGTTGATTGCTCTCAAAAGCAATTTGTAGCAAATATATTAATCCTGTTAGTCTTTTATGCAATTTTTCGCTTGGCCAATTTTTCGTCTGACTCATTTGACATTCGTATTCAGAAACGGGATAAAGAGGTAGCGCCCTGAGGACACTAAATCATGGCTAGCTGTTGACGAAGCCAACCGCTCGCCGGTCGTTTGAGAGCAATTCGCCCGACGTTAGTCGGTTATGTTACAGCTTTTTAAACCTGAATCATCTGTTCTCGCCTTTCTTTTTGACATTGACTAGGGTCCTAGTTTTAAGTATCTCCTAGTTATCAACAAAATTTTAATTTTTGATATAAATCAGGGATAAAATCGTAATTTATGTGCTAAGTTTTTTGCGGTATACATGCATACCTTCTATCCATTTTGCCTGGCCCGTGTTATCAGTGTTTCTGAGACCCATCATTGGCCTATTGAATGTGTTTTTAATGTTCAAGGCGGACTACAACAATCACCATGGAGGCAAGTGGCCCATCCACGCATTGAGGCTTTATTTGGAAAGCACACGAGGCAAACAGGTAAGATAGTTCAACAAAAAATTTTCTCCAAAAATTACCCTCCACCCCGAAAGATTAAATTTAGTGCATTAAAACACGCATCTTGTCAGTTTGAAATGAGTGCTCGGTCTACGTCTCCTTTTGGTCTACGTGTATTTTGGTCTATTCTAGCATTTTACCTTCTGGCAGCTTTCGGCTTTTAAAAACTTGCACGTACGTTTTTTCACTGCCTTTAAACAAATAGAGGTCTCGAAACAAGTAATACATGGCCATGATTATACCTGCCATCTAATGAAAGCTGTGCTTGCCATATCTACATATCCTAACCTGTGCTATTAATCGGCAATAGGGCTTAAAGAAGAACATTTTTTTGCTGCACAGTGTGATCTGACCGTTTTCATTTATTACAAAATTGATAAATTTCCTTAAAAAACAGGTATATCTTGAATTCAATTCAAACCAAAAGATATTTAATTGCTCAAACAAAGTTTGTGGCAATTATATTAGTCGTGTTGGTCTTTTTTATGCGATTTTTCGCTTGACCGATTTTTCGTCTGACCCACTTGACTTTTTGTCCTTAAAAACGGTATGAACAGGTAGCGCCCAGCGGGCATTAAGTTTCATTAGAGGCACTTAGCCGCGTTTAGTAGTCCTTCAAGGCTTAGTTTGGTGAAGCTACTGGGAAGGCCGTAGTTAATGGTTAAAAGGTATTTTCGGAGCTTTTGAGCCCAAAATGTTGCATTTTTTCGTGTTTTTTTCGGCAGTTTTTGCTGGAGCAGTCTAAAATTGAGGCTGGTTAAAGTTGATAAAGGTCTTTCGCAATACAGAAGTACTTTTTATGACCTTTTCATGAGCTATGTTTTGGTACTGCAAACAAAAACACGCAATTTATTCTAATTTAACCAATTTTTAAGTTTTTCTAAACATTTTGGCATTTTTTTGGTTTCTCCAGCCTCAAGAGCCAAGGAACCTCCTCTGGGGTTGGATAAGAGGTTACTGAATATTTTCTAGGTGTGATGGAATGTCTTTCACGATTTTGACTTAACAATTTTTTTTTTGACAAAACTTTGACGTTTTTTGTCATTATTCGGGTTTTTTTTCAGCCTCATAGGCCAGAAAACCTAATTTAGAGCTCAATAATAAGTTACTGGAAAGCTTTTATTGGCCATGGAATAGTTATCAATTTTTAATTTTTATAATTAAATTTTTAAAATTTTTATAATTCATGTCACAAATTTTAGCATTTTTTTGATAAAACTCCTACAAGGTTTGATAATAAGCTGCTGAATAGTCTCAAATGGAATGGTTATCAATGTTTTAATGAATCGAGTTTTAGATTTTTTGATAAAATACATTTTTCAAGTTTTCGGAGAGTTATTCATGTTCCAAGTTTATGGATCTTTGAGTCAGTAAAATAGGGATACTGGATAGTCTTTTGAGGCAATGAAATGGTTCTGAAGATAATAATATCAAAAGAAAATTTGCAATTGTTAAGATTTATGGGTCACGTGAAAGAACTCCAGAGACAAAAAAATAGCATTGAACATTTATCCACTGCGAAATCTCGAAGTTGCAGAGTCGAATCTCTTCATGGAAAATATTCTTAGCTCTCTGTCTCTCTCTGTTTCAGTTGGGGTTTCTTTGCTTCGTTTTCTCGTTCACATTTTATCTCTCACATTCTCTCTCTCTCTCTCTCTCTCTCTCTCTCTCTTTCCTCAACTCTTTTGTTGATGCTCCAATTCAGCTGCTGTTATGTGGGGTGATGTCGTCATCTATTGCCTTCATTAACGCTGATTTACAGTAAAAAGGTTTAATCGTAAATGACTATCTTGCACTTTTTAGGAAATAATTGTAATTGCTCTCGAACGAAGTTCGTAGCAATTATATTTATCCTGTTGGTATTTTTGCGATTTTTTGCTCGGCCGATTTTTCGTTGGACCCATTTGACTTTTCATCCTCAGAAACGGGATAGAAAGGTAGCGCACAGTGAGCATTAAGTTCTTTTAGAGCCTTTCAGCTCACTAGTCTCCAAGTATGCGATTCACAGAAACTGTTTTGGCGATTTATACTTATGGCGTGAAGGGCGGTTCTTAGAAATTGATCCACTACCCCACCCCTCTCCCCACATCAGCCCCTCAATCCCCACCCCTTGCACATCGTTCAGGCCGTAAGGGCCCCGTGCGCCGACCCCGCTGTCTTTGACTACTCGAGTGACTTTTTCACGC
Organism: Convolutriloba macropyga; assembly: GCF_964194025.1. Lineage (NCBI taxonomy): Eukaryota > Metazoa > Xenacoelomorpha > Acoela > Convolutidae > Convolutriloba > Convolutriloba macropyga. Next base: position 74,513,794 of record NC_134474.1, on the reverse strand, counting down.
TTGTCCTCGTTTTTGAGTGATCTCAATAAAAAACATTTTATCTAGGCTACATTTCCTGAATTAAATTGCCCCGCCTGTCGTTCGAGAGCAAATTGTCCGACGGCAGTGGGTTTATGTTTTCACAAGCAGGCAAATGGACCAAATAAATTTAAAATTCTAACTAAACTTAATTAAAATGAGCATTCATTAAACATCTTGGGCATTGAAGAGTGATGGGTGGTGTTGTGTGTAGGCAGCAGACAAGTTGTGGGATGAAATCCACTGGTTGATAGTTCACTCTCTAAAGGCAGTAGCAGGAGTGATGGCCAATGACAGACACTGCTTCGAGTGCTACGGATACGACATCATCATTGACTCTAACCTCAAGCCATGGCTAATCGAGGTCAGCACACCCACGCAGTCCTACATTTGTTATTGCTTACTCTTAAACGAAGTGCGGTTGGTCTTTTTTCCGATTTTTTGCTTGATCATTTTCTGGTCTGACGCCTCTATGGGTAAAGCTCGATGGAATAAGGTCTCTGTCAAAATCTGCCCTCATCAATCAGTGAGTCCTTATTAAGATCCTTATTAAGTATAAGTTTACGGCCGCAAAATCGAACCGCTTCCCTCGACAGTTGTTTGCAATTCGTCCGATGTAAGTTAGTAATGCTATATTAATAGCCTCCGTCAGGTACTCAAACGCTATTTTGGGCACGCGGTTTTTAAAACAAATCAATTTACCTTTTTCTGATTGTACACTTCTGACCTCCTGTTTCATCTGAATGAGATAAATTTCAATTGAGAGTAACAAATTTACGCAATATAGTGAATATGTTCGAGGTCAAAAAGCTCAAAGGCGGAAAACGGGATAAACCGATAAAGACCGCTCGTGAATTCAAATTGCGTTAAGTTATCAAAACTGTAATAGCCTTGAGTTTAGAGGCTCAATTTTAGACGAATCATCTATTCTAAGTTGGATTGCGCACCAAATAAGCACTCTTTGAAACAAAAAGTAGACTGGAGAATTAATAAATGTAATAGCCGTGTCAGCTCATTCACATCATCTACATAAATTTGCCGCTTTCAACACTTGGCGTTTAACTTTTTTCTAGGCAACTTGCATTCTTCGCTTATTCTGCAAAATTTGCCCTTCAACAGCAGTTGCTCAATAAAATGACTTTTACTTTTTAAAACCTAAGTTCAAATTGAATTAGTTTAACGTCAAAGGTACTCATATGTGAAGTAAAGGTGCCTAATAAAAGGCTTCTGTGGAATGAATTTTAACAAGCTTTTTTAATTTATCGCTGAAGGTTTTCTACCTAGCCTTTTGAGCGGCGTCTTTTGAGTTCTACCTGTTTCTATCCCTATTATACGGCACGCAAGTCTATTCTTTCGCAGCTATTCCGGCAATCTGCCGGCTATGTTTCAAAATGTACAATCTCCTGTATTAATCAAGATAACCAGTGTTTTTTTATTAATAGCCGCGAAGCGATAGCGGCTATTATTGGGGACATCGTGGTTTTTTTTACAATTCGAATTCTGTTGGGGCGCTGTCTTTTTTTAAGATCAGCTCACAAATTTTCATGATTTTTGAAGTCAAACTGGAGTAGTGATTTTGGTCACGCCGAAACAGGAAGTGGAGCGAAAAAGCGCGTGCTTTTTCTGCGTGAAATATTTTGGGCTCTAATTTTAACGATATTTTAACAAAAATTTACTTTCTCGCTAGTGTTTTTTTGTTTACATGCAGCAATCTCACTTTGATTTTTTTTTCGATTTTGTGGATCGAATTTTTTTCCAAATGGTTTTCCCAATCCATTCATAGTTCATTCTAGGCCTAGTTTATTTTAATTGAAACAAATTTCCATTTTCTCGCTGGTGGTTTTTTGTTCACATGCAGCATTTTGACGTTGATGTTCTGTTTTTATCCGATTTTTTAGAAATGGTTTTCCCAATTCACTCGTATTCCGTTCTAGGTCTAGGTTTTCGTTAAGTCAATGAAAATGCTTTGAATTATGCGTCAGGACTTGTCCTGCTAAGCTTTTTTGCTTCGTCGTCGCCATCGATGATTCTTACGACCTGACTTCTTGGATTTGACTTTTAGCGAGTGACCTCTAGTGCTTTGCGTACTTTAAAGTTTGTGTACATGGCGTCATTTGTTTTGCTTTTAGGTCAATTGCGTGACTTAACTCACTCAAAAAATGATTTCTGAACTCGCTTAATGAACTTAAAATGTTTTGAACATTCACTAGTAAAAGGTCAATAGTGAGCATCTAAGTACTGCAAAACGTTTATGACCTTATTCTTGAGTATTACAGTCTTAAGTTATTGATTTCGAATGTTTCTTTTGAAAAAGCTCCATTTGGTTATTTTCTTTATAGAGCGCATGTGTCCCATAAAAGATGACAGTCCGAATTTAACCCAAAAAGTCTAGTGGTCTATTAAAGGACTGTCTGTCTTATTTCTGTAGTTGCTTCAATTCCCTGGAAGGCCACAATTGTCTCGCGGTTTTTTCCGGCAATCTGCTGGCTGTGTTATTCATTTACTCTATCAATGGTCTATCTACTGTTTAGCCTAATTGTTGTGATAAAATTATTAAATAGTCTCCATGTGCACCCGGGAGGCTATTTAATTTCGTTTCAACTTCTGATTGCAATCATTTACTGGATCAAATGAGGCCGAACATTCTCTGGGTACAGTTATAGAAAATTTCAGATTCCAGCGGAAGGTATTCTTTTGCGATAATCGCTGCAATTTATTCATTGTCAAATCATACGAAGTCAAACCATATTTATTACTTTTTAACAAACAATACGAAGCCTCAGATAGGCTTCACTGGTATCTGAATTTTTCTCAGTCAACATTTGGCGCGAGGGTTCTTCGCATTTGGACTGATTTTTCAATTTTTCTTGTAGTTATCTATTTAGATAGAATTTAGATTATTCGTTTAATTAGGACCTATTCGTTTAATTGGGACCTAATCAGCGCTTACTGCAGTCTTTGGACTGCATTCATTTGTCCCAAACAATGACGGCTTTATCCCCGCCGCCTCCTCCATCCGATCCGCCATGCACTCTGTGCATGGGTATATGTACAGAACAAGAACGTGTTATCTGTGTTCGATGTAAATCTAAATGTTTTCATGGATGTTGCCTTGGAATTGCTCAGAAAAATTGCATTGGAATGATATTTTGGTCTTGTCCGAGTTGTTTGCCAACTTTTACAACAGAGTTATCAGCCCTTGATCGAATATCTGCTCTTGAAGTTAAATTAGAAAAAGTAGAATCGCTGATTTCTGAAATTCAATCACTGAAGCTGGAGATAAATTCTCTGAAGAAACCAGATTACACGTATCTCAGAGCTGCTTTCAGAAATCGGACTGACAGCACTGCTAGCGATCGTAATTGAAAGAAACGGAAAGCTGAAGGGAATGGAAATTTGTTTGCTGACAAAGAGTCCCAAGAAAAAACCAAAACTTTTCAAGACGGGCATAAATATTAAACATCAATCGACAGTCAGCGCAATTAAAAAGAAACCGAAAAGACGGCATCTCTACATTGGTCGTTTAAGCAACTCTGTCTCTACGGATGATATAACAGAATATTGCAAGAAGAAGGGAGTTGATATACTGTGTATTCGTGAAATATCCAGAGACGAATCTCGTATGAAATCTTTAAACTGTGTTTTCAAATTTGATAATGATCAAGTTGAATCTCCCGATTTCTGACCCGAAAATGTTTCGTTATCACGGTTTTATTTGAATCAGAAAGCGAGGGAGTGGCTTGCCTTCCTTGATACATGACTATCTAATTTTAAATCCGTCAGTGGCCGTGTAAAAGTTTGTTTACATAATGCAAGATCGGTTCGCAACAAGACCTCGCAAATAAGAAATCTTATTAAAGCTAATGAATTCAACCTTACATTTTTAACAGAAACTTGGATCAGAGATAACTCAAATGATGAGTTTTTTATCCAGCAGTGTTGCCCAAATGGTTATTATTACTTGAGTGCAAACAGAAAAGAAAGAAATGATGGAGGATTAGCGGTGTTCTATGATTGAACTGTACGTGTCGATAATTTTTCAAACAAGTGTTTAACAAACGCGGAGCTGGCTTCCCTTGAGTTTACGCTTGGCAATTCGGTGTATCTTTTGTTTTGTATGTACAGATGACCAAATACCATTGCCCGTGTCTTTATATGTGAGTTAATATCATTTTTTGAGGAGAAAGAGCTGTTGTTAAAAAAATTACTTATTGTAGGTTATATCAATTTTTCTATGCTGCTATCAAATGATGCGTCAAGAAATTGGATTTCTTTTTTAGATGATTTTGGTTTGCAACAGAAAGTTACTGAAGTTACTGTGCCTACTCACAAAGTTGGTGGAATTTTAAGCCACGTTATAACATCCGAGGAGGTTGAAGTATCAGAAGCTCCTGTAAATTTCATTACAAGCTCTGATCATGGAGTTGTGCACTTTGACCTTCTGCAAAAGCACGAGAATTTAGCTATAAAGAAGGCCTCGTGCAGAAATTGGCAAACTTTTGACGTGGAAGCGTTTGCAGAAAATATTATTGCTCCGATCGACAGAGATAGTCCTGAAAATGTTTGGAGCAATGTTTTCATGAACGAACTTAGTTATGTCGATAAGAACCATCCTCTGAAAACTAAATGTGTTCGAAATCATACGTGCCCTTTCTTTGACGATGAGCTTAGGACCATGAAAAAATTGAGAAGAAAATTTGAGAAAGCTTATCGAAAGAATGGAAATTCCCAAGACAAAAGCCGGTTTATTAATTCAGTTTTGGAGTATTTTGAGCTGTTTACCAAAAGGAAAAGTGAATACCTCGACAAATGTGTCGCTAGTGAAAATAAGCATGTTAGGTATTCTATGCTTCAGCAACTTTTAGGAAAAAATAATGTTGTCCTGCCGCAGTCACTAGGGGATCCTGAATGCCTAGCAAAGAAGTTGAATGCTTTCTTTGTTAATAATATAGAAACCGTGTTAGTTTCAATACCTATAACGAATGGTTTAAAATTGAATACTTCATACGACTACACTGGAGACTTTTCAGGTTCTTACACTGAGCGATTTGAAATTACTTCTACCAAAAATTTCGAACAGTACAGCACCGAATGATGTTATATCAACTAGGTTATGCAATTTTTTTTTGAAAAATTCTCCTGACTACTTCATTGCATTAATTAATTTAACTCTCCAGACAGGGTACCTTCTAAATCAATTCAAACAAGGCGTCGTGAGGCCGCTCATAGAGAAGTCTAACCTTGATCCTGATTTGTTGTCGAGTTAGCGCCCTCTTACAAATCTAAGATTCATGTCAAAAGTTGTTGAAAGAGTTGTTTTTGAGCAAATTATTTTGTATCCAGAATCTAATAATCTCAGGAGCAAGTATCAGAGTGCTTTTCGCTGCTTGCATTCAACGGAAGCGGCTTTACTGAAAATCTTTAATGATCTTCTGTGATATCTGGACGAGTCGCGTTCCGTGATGTATATTAGATTAGACTTGTCTGCAGAGTTTGATATAATGGATCATCAGTTTTTATTTGAGATATTAGCGAAAAGGATTGGTTTGCAATCTTTTGCGATAATCGCTGCAATTTATACATTGTCAAATCATACGAAGTCAAACCATATTTATTACTTTTTAACAAACAATACGAAGCCTCAGATAGGCTTCACTGGTATCTGAATTTTTCTCAGTCAATATTTGGCGCGAGGGTTCTTCGCATTTGTTGGACTGATTTTTCAATTTTTGTTGTAGTTATCTATTTAGATAGAATTTAGATTATTCGTTTAATTAGGACCTATTCGTTTAATTGGGACCTAATCAGCGCTTACTGCAGGCTTTGGACTGCATTCATTTGTCCCAAACAATGATGGCTTTATCCCCGCTGCCTCCTCCATCCGATCCGCCATGCACTCTGTGCATGGGTATATGTACAGAACAAGAACGTGTTATCTGTTCGATGTAAATCTAAATGTTTTCATGGATGTTGCCTTGGAATTGCTCAGAAAAATTGCATTGGAATGATATTTTGGTCTTGTCAACTTTTTATTTGCCAACTTTTACAACAGAGTTATCAGCCCTTGATCGAATATCTGCTCTTGAAGTTAAATTGGAAAAAGTAGATTCGCTGATTTCTGAAATTCAATCACTAAAGCTGGAGATAAATTCTCTGAAGAAACTAGATTACACGTATCTCAGAGCTGCTTTCAGAAATCGGTCTGACAGCACTGCTAGCGATCGTAATTGAAAGAAACGGAAAGCTGAAGGGAATGGAAATTTGTTTGCTGACAAAGAGTCCCAAGAAAAAACCAAAACTTTTCAAGACGGGCATAAATATTAAACATCAATCGACAGTCAGCGCAATTAAAAAGAAACCGAAAAGACGGCATCTCTACATTGGTCGTTTAAGCAACTCTGTCTCTACGCATGATATAACAGAATATTGCAAGAAGAAGGGAGTTGATATACTGTGTATTCGTGAAATATCCAGAGACGAATCTCGTATGAAATCTTTCAACTGTGTTTTCAAATTTGATAATGATCAAGTTGAATCTCCCGATTTCTGACCCGAAAATGTTTCGTTATCACAATTTTATTTGAATCAGAAAGCGAGGGAGTGGCTTGCCTTCCTTGATACATGACTATCTAATGTTAAATCCGTCAGTGGCCGTGTAAAATTTGTTTACATAATGCAAGATCGGTTCGCAACAAGACCTCGCAAATAATAAATCTTATTAAAGCTAATGAATTCAACCTTATAGTTTTAACAGAAACTTGGATCAGAGATAACTCAAATGATGAGTTTTTTATCCAGCAGTGTTGCCCAAATGGTTATTATTACTTGAGTGCAAACAGAAAAGAAAGAAATGATGGAGGATTAGCGGTGTTCTATGATTGAACTGTACGTGTCGATAATTTTTCAAACAAGTGTTTAACAAACGCGGAGCTGGCTTCCCTTGAGTTTACGCTTGGCAATTCGATGTATCTTTTGTTTTGTATATACAGATGACCAAATACCATTGCTCGTGTCTTTATAAGTGAGTTAATATCATTTTTTGAGAAAGAGCTGTTGTTAAAAAAATTACTTATTGTAGGTGATATCAATTTTTCTATGCTGCTATCAAATGATGCGTCAAGAAATTGGATTTCTTTTTTAGATGATTTTGGTTTGCAACAGAAAGTTACTGAAGTTACTGTGCCTACTCACAAAATTGGTGGAATTTTAAGCCACGTTATAACATCCGAGGAGGTTGAAGTATCAGAAGCTCCTGTAAATTTCATTACAAGCTCTGATCATGGAGTTGTGCACTTTGACCTTCTGCAAAAGCACGAGAATTTAGCTATAAAGAAGGCTTCGTGCAGAAATTGGCAAAATTTTGACGTGGAAGCGTTTGCAGAAAATATTATTGCTCCGATCGACAGAGATAGTCCTGAAAATGTTTGGAACAATGTTTTAATGAACGAAGTTAGTTATGTCGATAAGAACCATCCTCTGAAAACTAAATGTGTTCGAAATCATACGTGCCCTTTCTTTGGCGATGAGCTTAGAACCATGAAAAAATCGAGAAGAAAATTTGAGAAAGCTTATCGAAAGAATGGAAATTCCCAAGACAAAAGCCGGTTTATTAATTCAGTTTTGGAGTATTTGGAGCTGTTTACCAAAAAGAAAACTGAATACCTCGACAAATGTGTCGCTAGTGAAAATAAGCATGTTAGGTATTCTATGCTTCAGCAACTTTTAGAAAAAAAATAATGTTGTCCTGCCGCAGTCACTAGGGGATCCTGAATGCCTAGCAAAGAAGTTGAATGCTTTCTTTGTTAATAATATAGAAACCGTGTTAGTTTCAATACCTATAACGAATGATTTAAAATTGAATACTTCATACAACTACACTGGAGACTTTTCAGGTTTTTACACTGAGCGATTTGAAATTACTTCTACCAAAAATTTCGAACAGTACAGCACCGAATGATGTTATATCAACTAGGTTATGCCAAATTTTTTTGACAAATTCTCCGGACTACTTCATTGCATTAATTAATTTAACTCTCCAGACAGGGTACCTTCTAAATCAATTCAAACAAGGCGTCGTGAGGCCGCTCATAGAGAAGTCTAACCTTGATCCTGATTTGTTGTCGAGTTAGCGCCCTCTTACAAATCTAAGATTCATGTCAAAAGTTGTTGAAAGAGTTGTTTTTGAGCAAATTATTTTGTATCCAGAATCTAATAATCTCAGGAGCAAGTATCAGAGTGCTTTTCGCTGCTTGCATTCAACGGAAGCGGCTTTACTGAAAATCTTTAATGATCTTCTGTGATATCTGGACGAGTCGCGTTCCGTGATGTATATTAGATTAGACTTGTCTGCAGAGTTTGATATAATTGATCATCAGTTTTTATTTGAGATTTTAGCGAAAAGGATTGGTTTGCAATCTGTTTTGTTACGGTTTATTAAAAATTATCTTTCGAATCGCTAGCAACAAGTTATTATAAATGGATGTCTTTCTGGCGATGTCAAAGTTAAGACGGGTGTGCCACAAGGGTCGGTTCTTGGTCCTTTACGCTTTTCTTGTTACATGTTGCCCTTAGAAGATAAGCTGAAAGAATTAGAAATAAACTACCATTTCTACGCAGATGATACCGTTCTTTATTTTGTATTCGGTTCGGTCAATGCATGTTTGATAATGTTTTGACCTCGATTCAACGTTGTTTCAGCAATCCAAAATTGAAATTGAATGCGGATAAGAAGGAGTATATGATTATTCGGAAATGCAAAATTGTTAAACATGGTCTCTTACGTCTGCCAGAAGATGGTAACTACACTGAACAGGTAAAAGTTCTAGATTGTTATATTGATTGTCAACTCACTCTGCGACGACAGATTAACTTTGTTCGTTTTATTATCTCCGTAATGTATGGTCAATTCGAGATCAAGTTAAAACATCAGTCCTAATTGAGTTAATTAGAGCTTTAGTGTTATTCACGTGTTGACTACTGTAATTCGCTTTATTATGGTCTGCCAAACTTTTTATTAGCAAAACTTCAGCGAATAATGAACTCTGCCGCGCCTTTGATTTTTCGATTGTCACCTTCAACACCAACCTCGTCATACCTGAAGCAGCTACACTGGTTGCCAATTAGGCAACGCATTATCTTCAAAATCCTATTGTATGCGGATCGCTTTGTACGTCAGCCTGGCAAACTCCCACTATATTTATCTGATTTATCGAAACGAAACACGATAGTTACAAGGTCTCACTATTTTTACAGTTTATGTGTTCCCAAATTTCGCTCTACTTTTGGAAGACGTTCGTTCTCGCATGCCATCGCTGTTGAGTGGAATAAACACTCTTTTGCGCTGAAACTTATACCATATGAAGTTTTATTGCGGCGAAAACTCAAAACTCATCTGTTTTAATTTTCCCGCACTGTTGAGATTTTAAATGGTGCTCAAACCAATAATAATAATAATAACTTCATTTGCTTTTTTCAATACCGATCGGTGCTATAGTTATCAATTGCGTCTATTTGTCGGCAATCTGTCAGCTATGTGAATTGTACGGTAGCCACGTTTTTTTTCTCTATCTGTTGCCTCTATATAGTCACGAGAATTGCTTTGAAAACATTTGTGATTTCTTGAATATGCACAAGTTCAAACTGAACGATGCATAACACTGATCTACCTAGTTTCCCAATGCTCCTTCTCATTACGTTTCTTGAATAAAAAGGTTCAAAATTCTTTTCTTAATTGTTAATCGTTGCCGTAATTTCAGCTGCCATTATGCTGGTTGTTTATTGCTCTCAAACGAAGTGTGTAGCAATTATATTAGTCCTGTTGGCCTTTATGCGATTTTTCGCTCGACCGATTTTTTGTCTGACCATCTGACTTTTTGTCCCTAAAGCCTTTTTTGTCCTTCATTAGAAACCCTTAGCAGCGTTTAAAAGTCTTTCAAATGCTTAGTGCGGTCATAATACTGGAAAGGCCGTAGCTTATGGTAAAAAGGTCATCTTGAGGGGTTTTCGAGCCCAAAATGTTGCTTTTTGCCGTTTTTTAACCAATTTTTCGATTTTGTTAGACCAGTCTAAAATTGAGGCTGGTTAAAGTTGATAAAGGTTTTTGCGATATAGAAGTACTTTTTATGACCTTTTCAAGAGCTATGTTTTGGTACTCCAAACAAAAACGCAATTAATACTGATTTTTTCAATTTATTTGAAATTGTTTGCCAATTTTGAGTTTTTAAGCCTTAGTTGTCAAGGAACCTCCTCTAGTGTTTGATAATAGGTTAATGCATAGTTTTTAGTGGTTCTAAAATGGTTTCAACATCTTAACATACCGAATTTTTTTGACAAATGTTGTAATTTTTCAGTTTTTACATGATTTAATTACTAACAAGCCTAAAAAACCAGAAGTTGCAGAGTCGAACCTCATCATGGAAAGTATTCTTAGCTCTCTCTCTCTCTCTCTCTCTCTCTCTCTCTCTCTCTCTCTCTCTCTCTCTCTCTCTCTCTCTCTATCTCTCTCTCTATCTCTCTCTCTCTCTCTCTCTCTCTCTTTCTCTCTCTCTGTCTCTGTTTCAGTTGGGGTTTCTTTGCTTCGCTTTCTCCTTCACGTTTTATCTCTCTCAGACTCTCTCTCGCTCTCTGTCCTTAACTCTTTTGCCGATGACCTACTTCAGCTGCTGTTATATGGTGTGATGTCATCTATTACCTTCATTAATGCTGTTTTATCTCATCTGGTGGAAATCATTGTTAATTGCTCTCGAACGATATTTGTAGCAATTATATTAATCCTGTTGCTATATTAATCCTTTTTTTTTGCAGATTTTTGCTTGGCCGATTATTTGTCTGAAACACTTGACTTTTCGTCCATAATAACAGAATAAACAGGTGGCGCCCAGCGGGCATTAAGTTTCACTAGAGGCCCTTAGCCGTGTTTAGTAGTTCTTCAAGTGCTTAGTGTGGTGAAGCTACTGGGTATGTCGGTTGTGGTTAAAAGATCTTTTTTTGTGCCCAAAATGTTTTTTTTGTTTTTTCGTGTTTTTTTCGTCATTTTTTGATTATTTTGTTGGACCAGTCTATTATTGAGGCTGGCTAAAGGTCTTTTGCAATACAGAAGTATTTTTTTAACTTTTCAAGAACTATGTTTTGGTACTCTTTTTTTCAACTGCATTGAAAATGTGTGCAATTTTTGTGCTTTTCAGCCATAGGTGTCACAGAACCTCCTCTAGGGTTTGATATTAAGTTAATGCATTGTTTCTAGTGGTTATGGAATGTTTTGCAACATTTCAACATTACAATTTCTTTTACAAAACTTGCAATTTTTTCAGTTTTTTCGATATTTTTTGTCATCATTCAAGTTTCTCAAGAACTAGTGCTTAGATAACTTCCTTGGGGGTTCGGTAATAAAATATTGAAAAATTTTTTTGGACCATTGACTAGAATAATTTTCACGCTTTAAATATCACAATTTTTCAGAATTTTTTTATTAAACTTGCAATTTTCAACTTTTTAAATTTTTTTTGTAATTTCTGAGATTTCTCCAGCCTCAAGAGCCAAGAAACGTCTTCTGGGGATTCATAATAGGTTACTGCCCAGAAGTGACTGATCTAGCACGTTCTAGGATGTCGTCGTTAATTGCTCTCAAACGAATTTTGTAGCACTTATTTTAATCCTGTTGGTCTTTTTTATGCAATTTTTTGCTTGACCGATTTGTGTGACCCATTCGATTTTTCGTCCTCAGAAACAGGGTGAAGAGGTAGCGCCCGGCGGTTAGATAACCTCCTTGGGGGTTCGATAATAAAATATTGAAAATTTTTTTGGGCCATTGAATTGAATTTTTAAAGAATTTTTTTAATTAAACTTGCAATTTTCAAGTTTTTTTGAAACTTTTTATAATTTCTCCAACCTCAAGAGCCAAGAAACGTCTTCTTGGGTTTGATAATATGTTACTGCCCAGTTTCTAGATGTAATGAAATGTTTTTCAACATTTTAACATCACGAATATTAGCATTTTTTGAAAAAACAATTTTCTTTTTTTAATTTCAGGAATCAGAAAAACTCGTTACGGTTTGATAATAAGTTTTGGAAACTTTTTATTGGCCCTGGATTAGTGTTCAAACTTTGAATATCACTTTTTAGCTACTTTTCTCAGGTTTTTTGCAACTTTCATTTTTTAGGTTTCTCCAGCCTCAAGAGCCAAGGAACTTCCTCTAGTTTTTAATAGGTTGTTGCATAGTTTTTTGGTTTAATGGAATGTTTTTCAAGATTTCAATAATACGAATTTAAGCGTTTTTAATATATTTGCAATTTTTATTATTTTTTTATTATTTTTGAGTTTCTTTTGATATTAGCTGGCACCAGGGTCTCAAGGACCTCCTCTAAGGTTTGATAATAAGCTGATGAATAGTTTCTAGAGTTAATGAAATGGTTATCTTTTTGTTTTAATGAATCGAGTGTTAGCAGTTTTTGAAAAATTTTTAATTCAAATTTTTGGAAAATTATTACCATGTTCCAAATTTATGGATCTTTAGAGCCAGTGAAACTATTTAAGACTTGAATTAGGGATAATGGATAGTCTCTTGAGACAATAAAATGATTCTGAAGATAATATCAGGAATTTTAGCAAGATTTTGTCAAAATCTGAAATTGTTTTTAAAATTTCTGAATATTTTTGTGCTTTTGTAAGTTTAACGATCATTACTGACCAACAAAATTTTTTAAGTCTTGCAGATGGGATACATAGCAGAACTCCAGAGACAGAAAATGATTTGAACATTTCTTCCTTGCAATATCTGGAAACGTTTTTTTTAAACTTTGCTTTTTTTAAAGTGTTTCTATATGATTTAATTACAAGGCTAGAAAACTACAATTTTTAAATTTTGTCTCAAATTTCGGCAACTTTTTTATGAAACTCCTCAAGGTTTGATAATAAGCTGCTGAATAGTCTCTAGAATGGAATGGTTATCAAGATTTTAATTACTTGATTTTTACCTTTTTTTTGATAAAATGAAATTTTCAAGTTTTCGGAAAATTATTCTTGGTCCAAGTTTATGGATCTTTGAGCCAGTGAAATGGGGATACTGGATAGTCTTTTGAGACAATGAAATGATTCTGAAGATACTAATATCAAGACATTTTGCAATTGTTAAAATTTATGTGTCATTTTACAGAACTCAGACAAAATCTGGAAACTTTTTAAATTTTGCTTTTTTATGTTTTACGAATTAATTGCTAGCGAGGCTAGAATACTTGAAATTGCCAAGTCGAATCTCATCATGGAAAATATTCCTAGCTCTATCTCTTTATGTGACTTGGGGTTTCTTCCCTTCTGTTTCTTGTTCTCGTTTTATCTCTCACACACTTTCTCTGTCTCTTTCCTTACTCTTTTGTTGATGCCACACAGCTGCTGTTATGTGACGTGATTTCATCATCTTTTACCCTCATTAACGCTGAGTTCGAGTAGAAATGGTTATCAGAAATGACTGAACTAGCACGTTTTAGGAAGTCATCGGTAATTGCTCTCAAACGAATTTTGTAGCACTTATTTTAATCCTGTTGCTCTTTTTATGCGATTTTCTGCTTGACCGATTTGTGTGACCCATCCGATTTTTCGTCCTCAGAAACAGGGTGAAGAGGTAGCGCCCGGCGGGCATTAAGTCCTCTTACAGCCTTTCAGATCTCTAGTCAGAGTATGCGATTCACAGAATCTGTTGGATAAATTGATTCCGCACCCTTCGCCCCCCACATCAGCCCACCCCCCCCCCCAATCCACCCCTGCAATCGTTCAGGCCATAAGGGCCCAATGCAATCAAAAATACCCTCCCACCCACCGCTGCTATGCACCAACCCCTACCCCCCCCTTCCCCGCTGTGCTCACGCCCTTCCGGTAAGCTAAAGCTAGCCTCACTGAATCGTGGCTAGCTACTGACGGAGGCAACAGCTCGACGGTCGTTTGAGAGCAGGTTGCCCGACGTTAGTCGTTTATGTTTATGATTTTCATAGAATGCTGTCCTACTTCGCTAATCTAATAACGCTGTAGTTTTTGACAGAATTGCAAAAAAGAGAGCGCGTTTTTAATTGCACTCAAACTTATGCAAAATGTTTGCTATGACTTTTAGCAAGATCATTCTCGAACATTTTTTGCGCTTGCTAGAGATTTTATAGGCAACAATCAGTCTTCAAAAACCTGATAACATATTACAGCCCGAGTGCATTGAGGCTGGTTAAAGCTCTTTTGCAATACAGAAGTACTTTTTTTTACCTTTTCTAGAGCTATTTTTTGGAACTCTTTTAAATTTATTGAAATTGTGTGCCGTTTTGTGCTTTTCAGCCATAGGTGTCACAGAACCTCCTCTGGGGTTTGACAATAAGTTACTGTATAGTTTCTAGTTGTTATGGAATGGTTTGCAATATTTTAACATTTCAAATTCTTTTACAGAACTTGCAATTTTTTCAGTTTTTTCGATATTTTTTGTCATCACTCAAGTTTCATCAGAACTAGTTGTTAGATAACCTCCTTAGGGGTTCGATAATAAAATATTGAAAAATATTTTTGGGGCCATTGACTAGAATAATTTTCAAGCTTTAAATATCACAATTTTTCAGAATTTTTTATTAAACTTGCAATTTTCAACTTTTTTGTAATTTCTGAGATTTCTCCAGCCTCAAGAGCCAAGAAACGTCTTCTGGGGTTTCATAATAGGTTACTTCCCAGAAGTGACTGATCTAGCACGTTTTAGGAAGTCATCGTTAATTGCTCTCAAACGAATTTTGTAGCACTTATTTTAATCCTGTTGGTCTTTTTTATGCGATTTTTTGCTTGACCGATTTGTGTGACCCATTCGATTTTTCGTCCTCAGAAACAGGGTGAAGAGGTAGCGCCCGGCGGGCATTAAGTCCTCTTAGAGCCTTTCAGATCTCTTGTCAGAGTATGCGATTCACAGAATCTGTTGGATAAATTGATTCCACACCCCTCGCCCACCCCCCCATCCACCCCTGCAATCGTTCAGGCCATAAGGGCCCCGTGCAATCAAAAATACCCTCCCACCGCTGCTATGCACCAACCACAACCCCCCCCCCCCACTTGTGCTCACGCCCCTTCCGGTAAGCTAAAGCTAGCCTCACTGAACCGTGGCTAGCTACTGACAGAGGCAACAGCTCGACGGTCGTTTGAGAGCAGTTTGCCCGACGTTAGTCGTTTATGTTTATGATTTTCATAGAATGCTGTCCTACTTCGCTAATCTAATAACGCTGTAGTTTTTGACATAATTGCAAAAAAGAGAGCGCGTTTTTAATTGCACTCAAACTTATGCAAAATGTTTGCTATGACTTTTAGCAAGATCATTCTCGAACATTTTTTGCGCTTGCTAGAAATTTTAAAGGCAACAATCAGTCTTCAAAAACCTGATAACATATTACAGCCCGAGTGCATTGAGGCTGGTTAAAGCTCTTTTGCATTACAGAAGTACTTTTTTTTACCTTTTCTAGAGCTATTTTTTGGAACTCTTTTAAATTTATTGAAATTGTGTGCCGTTTTTGTGCTTTTCAGCCATAGGTGTCACAGAACCTCCTCTGGGGTTTGACAATAAGTTACTGTATAGTTTCTAGTTGTTATGGAATGGTTTGCAACATTTTAACATTTCAAATTCTTTTACATAACTTGCAATTTTTTCAGTTTTTTCGACATTTTTTTGTCATCACTCAAGTTTCATCAGAACTAGTGGTTAGATAACCTCCTTAGGGGTTCGATAATAAAATATTGAAAAATTTTTTTGGGCCATTGACTAGAATAATTTTCAAGCTTTAAATATCACAATTTTTCAGAATTTTTTATTAAACTTGCAATTTTCAACTTTTTTGTAATTTCTGAGATTTCTCCAGCCTCAAGAGCCAAGAAACGTCTTCTGGGGTTTCATAATAGGTTACTGCCCAGAAGTGACTGATCTAGCACGTTTTAGGAAGTCATCGTTAATTGCTCTCAAACGAATTTTGTAGCACTTATTTTAATCCTGTTGGTCTTTTTTATGCGATTTTTTGCTTGACCGATTTGTGTGACCCATTCGATTTTTCGTCCTCAGAAACAGGGTGAAGAGGTAGCGCCCGGCGGGCATTAAGTCCTCTTAGAGACTTTCAGATCTCTAGTCAGAGTATGCGATTCACAGAATCTGTTGGATAAATTGATTCCACACCCCTCGCCCACCCCCCCCCCCCCCATCCACCCCTGCAATCGTTCAGGCCATAAGGGCCCCGTGCAATCAAAAATACCCTCCAACCGCTGCTGTGCACCACCCCCTACCCCCCGCTGTGCTCACTTACGCCCCTTCCGGTAAGCTAAAGCTTTTCTCACTGAACCGTGGCTAGCTACTGACGGAGGCAACAGCTCCCCGGTCGTTTGCGAGTAATTCGCCTGACGTTAGTCGATTATGTTTTTTTTATTACTCGAAGAGGACTATTTGATGAGATTCTTTTTGATCTGTATTTTTGTTGGAGTGTTTTTGAAACCGGTCGTGGAACGCATGATATCACTGTTTGCGTGAAACTGATGTATAATTTTCGTGAGCACAGAGCGGGGAAATTAGTTCATGACACCTTTTTGAGAAAGAGTGAGAAAATTAGGTTCAGAAAAGTAGGTGCTTTTTGTTTAAGCTCATTTTCTCGTACAGAAATGTTTCCGCTAGGCTGGCTTATCAGTTAGTGTGTTGCTTTGCAGGCTGGCCATGTTTAGATTACCATTCTGGGCTAGCTATTTGGCTTTTCCACGATCTTCCGACTAAAATTATTCAATTCGTGAAATTAAAAACAGATTCGAAGTTTTCTGCATTATTGATGCAAAATAAAATATACAGAAACTAATATCTGTAAAAAATGACAGAAGTTGGATTTTCAAAGAGGTTAACAAGACAGTTGAAAGACCAAGTGTTATCCAAAAAATTTTGAAAATTGTTTGAACTGATTGTTGGGGTTTTTTGAAATTCACCCTTTTGATAAATTTAAATTTATTCTTAAGGTAGTTCATTTTTGCTGACATTGATTTGGTATTCTTAATTTTGGTGACACCAGTAAGCATGTGGCCATCTTACTACTTCGAGTTTTCGATGGAACTATTTTTTGTCCTTCGTCGAAGAAAAATGTTCACTTTATCATATTTCACAGCTTGGTGAACATTGTGTGAATTGTTTTCGACTTCTCTAGTAAGCTAGCGACACTTCTTCCATTCTTCTCAAAATCAGAGGCCACTGGCCATGACTCGCAAGAATTGCCCTGATCTCATGTTTAACCTTGCAAATAGCGATACTTGTTACCAGATTTTTTTTTGATCTACTGCTCTTGCGATTTATTCCTCGATCACACTAAAAAGTTGGTCTGGCATATTGTTCGTGGAGGACAATAATCACTGTAATGATTATTATGTAGGTGAACGCGAGTCCATCCTTGAGTGCTACTACAGTGAATGACCGAATTATGAAGTACAAACTGATCCTGGACACCATCAATGTACTGCTTCCAGACAACCAGCCCCCTGAGTTAGTTATGTCGATAAGTGGTAACTAAATAACCTTAGCGTCAAAAAGACTGCTAACAGTTACACAGCATTTTAACCAGCAAGATGTTGATCTCTGTTTATCCTCATAGTCCGATTTAATAATGGTAGAACGTGTACCCTAAATGTTATGTATTGTATTTCTGGCAAGCTTCTCTTTTTCTGCGTGCTTTCTTTTGAAATTGTTAATAGCGGCCGTCATCTTCTCGGCCGGGTCTTATTTGTTTTCCATGCATATGGTTCCAATGAGCATCCAAAATGATTTGTGATGCTTTAAGATGTATTGTCTTGATATGCTGCCTCACCATTGATTGGGTAATTAGTAAGCGGACTGCTGTTGGTAGTAGACAACCGAGCAGATAACTGGCCCCAAAACAGGTGACAATGACGGAGTATTGTTTCAGTGTGAAATCTCCCTCCTTCAAAAACCCACCCAAAGAGGCTCTGGGCAATTACGAGCTACTGTAAGTATACCCCACCACAATCACCAGCGCGCGCACACTTTATACACATATGGTTGTTTTGGTTTTGATAACTCATATGGAGCAGCGCTGCTTTGCTTGAAGAATAGGCTAATAAAAACTATCGGCTGTGTGATATAAGCGGTTTGATGAAAAGAGTGAATGAATTATGAGAGATTGTACATACTTTCTCGGACGCGCTTTTTAGAATAATGCCTCTTACCGGTAAAGAACGCGATTTCAAATCTAACTGCAAGCTGGGTATATTTTTCGAGTGAACTCTTCTTCAAATTCTGTGTGTTTAACAGATACGACGAGGAAGCACACTTAGCCATGGAGGGCAAAGGAGGTGGACTGGGGGGCTCATCCTTCTCTGGCGGGGCGGGTAGTGGAGGTGGAGGACACTCTTCTGGATCTGGTGGAGGGGTGGGTCCCGGGGGATTGTATGCGAGCAGTCTGCGAGACAGAAGAGCCCACTCAGACAAGTACAGGAGTGGAGGGGCAGGGGCAACTGGAGGGGGAGGGGTGGGATCTATCGGGGCATCATGGAAGTGAAGTGGAGTGAACCTGGACTGGGGAGGAGAGGTTTAGAGACAGCTGCAGTTCACGCCTGTGTGATAGGGAAAACCTCTCGGGTTCTAGTGTTTCATCTCACTACAACGCTGCATTTTTTGCTTCGTCACTGGATTTTCACCTTAATTTGCAGACCGAAATCAAAAGATGCTTCTCAATGTTTTAATTTAAACAGCCAGCCTTTTCAAGTGCAATCCTTGATTAATTGTGCTCATAAAACCTAATCATAATACTGGTGTTCATTGCAGACTTATGTACAACATAATGAATCCATTTTGCCTGTAAATATGTAAGATGTAAATATGTATATAATTGTATATTCTTTCTCGTTAGATTAAAATTAGAAAATATCGACCCAGTTTTATTAACCCATACGACCAAAAATCGAAAGAAAAAAGTGTACTTCAACTAAACCTGTTTTTGGCAAATAATTGGATTTTTTTCGTGTTCATAACTCCATCAATGCTTCCAAGATTTCGAAGGCTAGAAGCACAATTTGCAATCTCTCAATTCTGTTAGCATGTGGCATTGAGTTGGTTTTCTATCGGTTTCAACAACTCAAGAATTTCTAAATCAAATTTGAGTGATTTGGTCACGCCGAACGCTGAGCGAAAAAGCGAGATGTTTTGTCGCGTGAATTATTTTTTCTCTCGTTTTAAACTAGAGTTAAAAAAATGGTGTTTGGGCAACAATTTTTCTTGTTTTTTGTTCACATGCGGCAATAGGACATGTGTTTTTCTGAGTTTTTCGATTGGTTACTTTATTTTAAACGGTTTTCAAGTTCTGTTCATAGCCATTCTGAGTTGCGAAACCTATAAAAAGAATATATTGTTGATTTACCTCACTCATCAAGATAATCTTTACACTCGCCAACTTAACTTAGTTGTCATAGGAACCGTAATATTCAACGTGAACAGTTCAGTGAGGTTTCGGCCGTTTTGCTTTTCCAATTCTTTCGGCAGCCCACCACCTGCGTGACCCCCCTCCTCCCCGCGCCCAAACGTGCCCCTACAACATATACCTATCCACCAAACTATAATTTTATTCTACTACCGAAGCCTAAAAAGCGGAAGAAAGGAGAAATTTGATTGTTTTTAGATTTAAGAAGCAAAATGTTTTTATATTATTGCTCAAAAGTTCATCTTATTGTAGTTTTCAGTAGATTTCTGCTGTTCTTTTCTTCTTTCGCTTTTGTATGCTCTCATTTGTTGGTGTTGGCAGCTATTGCTATTGATGAAGATTTTGTTTAATTTCTTTTTCGTAGGAAAGAGAATCTCCCGGCGTTTTTAAAGAAAATTTTCTGGTGGTTTCCGACTTTAGCTAGTCTTTTTTTGTCCTTAACTTTTTGTGTTTTCCGAGATCTCAATTGATTTTCGCTTCACAGTTTTTAAGCATCTCAGCTCAATTGACTGCAGCGTACGTCTAAAAGTCAAATAAAATTTGCACCAAAATTGGTTTTTTTTAACTTGAAGTACTACTAGTGTTCTGTAATATTGTCTGACCTTTATCTTCCTACAAGCCACCTCGTATCCACCACTGCTCAAGAGGGCTAAAAATATAAAAACCATGCGATATAGCGTTCCTTTAAATTGGCTATGCTATCTTTTTGAATTGTTTATACCATTTTTTAGATCAGTTAGACCAATGTTGATACTGCGTCCGACGTAAGCAGGAATAGAGCCTCGCTAATCGTTTGAGATCAATTCGTCCGCCAACTCCGTCAACATTGTGTCGTTCGTTAAAATCAACGCCGGTCCAACAGAGTTTAGGTATATATCTGTGTTAAATTGTTTTACCGATTTATCATTTTTTATTTTTTGCTCGATCGATTTTTCGTCTGACCCTTTTGACCTTGTCCCTAAATACGGGAAAAAAAGGTAAGGTCCGGAGGGAATTAATGGGTCTTAGAGCCTTTCGACGTACTATACTCTAAGTATGCTATTCACCAAAACGTTTTTGGAGGCATAAGTTCTTTGAGCCCCGGTAAATTGTTTATTAATAGCCGCCCTCATTTTCTCAGCCGGCTATTATAGCGCTCCTATTTTTTTACAATTCAAAGAATTTGAATTGTATTGGGGCGCTGTCTTTTTTTTAAGATCTGTTCACACATTTTCATGATTTTTGAAAACAAATTGGAGTAGTGATTTTGGTCACGCCGAAACAGGAAGTGGAGCGAAAAAGCGAGTGGTTTTGCGGCGTGAAATTTTTTCGCTCTAAATTTAAAGTAGAGTGAGAAAACGGTGTTTTAACAAAAATTCGCTTTCTCGCTAGTGATTTTTTGTTCACATGCGGCAATTTCACTTTGATTTTTACTGTTTTTTTCGATTTTGGTCGAATTTTTTTTCTAAATGGTTTTCCCAATGCATTCTTAGTCCGTTCTATGTCTTGTTCTTCTGTGTAGTCTTTGAATTGTACGTCAGGACTTGTCCTGCTATGTTTTTTATTTCGTCGATGCGATTTTTGTTACGACCATATGACGTCACAACCACTTTAAATCTGCTTTTTGTTCATTCGTTCATGCAATTTCAACTGAATTGCGTGCGTGACGTCATTTTTCACTCTTAGTGGAGCTAGATTGGACACACGTGACTTACCTCACTCTTAAAAATAACTTCATCACTCTGAAATTTGACTTCTCTTTTCTTTAATTCAAAGAGATAAGGTCAAATGAGTGCTTGTCACTCTAATTGAAAGTTTTTTAAGAGCAGCAAATAGAAACAGCAATAAGTTATACAGATTCCTAATCAAAATTTAACCTCTCAGCCCTTAATAAAATCAATAAGTTTTTTTGGTGTGTCTTACCGTCTTTTTGAGACTACAGATCTATGGATCTGTTGCGGCTATTTTCTGGCAATTTGCCAGCTATGTTTTTAGTAGTCACTTTGGCAGGAACCAGTTACCAGTTGATTTAAAAGGCAATTGTTTCACGAATACGACTCTTCGAGTTAATTCCGGAATTCTTCCGGCTTTGTTTTTTTGTCCTCAAGATTTTTGTTACTACCATATGACGTCACAGTCACTTCAGTTCTGCTTTTTTTTTCATTGTTTCATGCGATTTTGGAAGTGAGTTGCGTGGGTGACGTCATTTTTCACGCTTTGTGGAGCGAGTTTTTGTTCATTCGCGTGATTAAACTTTTGGTCACACTTGACTTACCTCACTCTCAAAAATGACTTCCTCAATTCGAAATTGACTTTTATTTACTTTAATTCAAAAATATAAGGTCAAATGGGTGTGTGTTACTCTAAATGAAGGTTATTAGAAAGCAGCTAATAGAGGCAGCAAAAACTTATACAGATTGTTAATCAAAATTTAATATCTCAGCCTTCACTGAAAAGACTAATTTTTTTGGTCTGTCTTTTTACTTTTTTTAGACTGCAGATCTACGAAGCTATTGTGGCTATTTTCCGGCAATCTGCCAGCTATGTTTTTTAAGCAATTCCTTGAGAAGAGTTAGTTATATTGAATTGAAGAATTGGACCAAAAATCTTTCATCGGCACAACGTTCTTTCAGAACAACTCCAGTCAACTCCTGTTTAATAAAGGAGACTCATCAATCAGAGTTGTCACTGCACGTTTCAAATTTTGTGCCTTTTAGTTTTTCACCTGTACCATTCATTTTACTTGAGTGATGTCTGAGTGATGTTTGGGCGCTGATATGGGTCCTATCGCATATGCTTCTGTCTCGAGCATTGTATTTTTTGTCTTTCAGCAAAAAGTGCGTTACTACAGCAGAAAGGCTGAAGTTGGTAAACTGAACGCACCTCACAGCCACTTCCTCTTAGCTGACAATGGACTGTTCACGTGTATGGGGGCGGAAGTGAGACTACGTCGCAATTTGGAAAGATACCTCTCAGGTCGCCATTTTTTGAGGGCAATTGATAAACTTGTCAGCTTTTTCAGACTATCACTTTTTTGACCACCTTAATTATTTCGTTTTTTTGAACGTTGCCAAACGTTTTCAATAATATAAAATTTTGCTGCATTTTGTTTCTCTTGGTGACAGTGGTTTAAGTTTCACCAATTTTTAGAGCAGACCTGGAGAGGTAGTGAATTAATGATTTAATACAAAAGGTAGTGGCTTCCGTTTTAATTACGGTTTTGTTATTGAAGTTTTGACGCTTCGAGTCGCTTCCGGAATTCTTCCGGCTATGTTTTTTACTTCGTCGAACAAAAAAATGTTTCGCTTTACCTCATTTTGCCGCTTTTTCAACATTTTGCGTGAAATCTCTCTGCTAGTTTCTATGCTAGTTCTCTATGCTAGTTTCTCTCTATGCTAGTTTCTATGCTAGTTCTCTATGCTAGTTTTTCTCTTCTCTCATTCTGCTAAAAGTGATTTTGAACATCAGTTGCTCAGCAAAGCAATTCAAATGAACAGAGTCAGTATAAAAATTGAATTCAGAAATAGAAACGGGATAAACCCATAAAGCCCAATTTTAGATGCCCGCTATTTGAACTTCGTTCCTATAAGTATTAGTTGCCTCTCTCTAATGCTTATTGGTATTGATAGTAGCCCCTGTAGCCTCTCTCTAAGAAACAGAAGTATGTTCAACTACGAAATTTCATAAAAATAAATCGGGCTTAAAAAATGTTTTTGTACAAAAATCTTTTTTTTTTTCAATATCTTCTATTCTTTCAATCCCAATCATGCTGATTGGAATCAACGGTGGCTATTCGGCAATCTGCCGGGTGTGTTTTTTTATTGTTTCCGTGTTTGTTGTTTTTAGCGGCTGTCAGAGGAAACTTCGCTCTATCTGCCATATGGATTATCTGACGATTTGGAGTTCGTTGATCATAACTTGAACGCATCGCTTTTTGATTTTGTGATAAATTTGGGCAGCCTACCACAAAATGAAAATGATTGTTCTTGCTTGCATTTTTCGATAAAGTAATTTTTGAACGGTTCTGTGCCGAGGACGTAATCAGGCGAGCTTTCTAGCTTAATGTCAACGTGTTGATTGAGGCACCAAGTGTTGGACTAATTCCTTCAACTGTTGTCGATGTACAATGGAACAGTTAATCAAATTTTGGATTACAAATGTACTTACTTTTGTCACTCATATTCGCAATTTCTTATCACCGTTAGATGCAGTTTTTGTGATTTTTTAAAGGCGACAGTTATGGTGTCTTGTGTTGAATATACAGTGGCTTCTGCAGGCATTAAAATTTAAATTAATTTGCTTCAGTATAGCTGTTGATGTTTCAGTTTTGATACATGCTTCATTGTACCGAAAATTTGAGCTTTTGACAACTTGCTTGTCCTTGGATCTTCGAGGATTTTTTCGTTTCTGCGCTTTGAGGACAAAGTGGGTTTTATGAAACTTGAGTTGAAGCAGGCAGGTAGAAGTTACGAGAGAAAGAGACTATTGTTAGTGAGTGACCATTGAAAGTGATATCAGCGAAAGAGTGAGTGTGTGTGTGTGATGATAGAGATCACGTGTAATGACAGACTGGGAAAGAAGGTGAGGATAAAGTGCAATCCGAGTGACACTGTGGGAGATCTGAAGAAATTGATAGCAGCACAGACTGGTACCTCCAGTGAGAGGATCATCCTGAAGAAGTGGTACACAATTTACAAAGACCACATCACACTCGGAGATTGTTAGTAGAACAACAAAAACAACAACAACACCAAAACTAAGATTGTATTTGACATCTCGTAAACTCTTTTTTTAAAACACGCTAATTGGAACCTAGTACTACCATAGATAAAGATCTATAAATTGTTAAAAACGTCACTAACTTTTAAAGGGTTATAAATTTAGAAATTTTAACAGTTGAAATTAAATTTTGAAGTTTATAGCTAATAGTTATAATTCCCACATGAAACTATGGAAACCAAAAAATAAAAATTAACTAAAAGTAAAGTATATTTTCATCTGTTTCCCACCATAAATTTGTTTTGTATTAGTTTTTTTCAAATACCTTTTATTCAAAATAAGATCACAAAAAGTATCACGAAACTGTAAGATCTACAGTAAGGAACCCTGAGTTTGTTAAAAAAATGTGTCACAAATTTGTCCAAATACTCGCTCCCTTGAAATTGCAGCCGCTAAATGGCAGTGGAGTTCTGCTAGAGAATTATTATTGTCGGAATGTAATTTTTATTACATTATTATTACATAGAGAATTATTATTGTCGGTGAGAGGGCTGTGTGAAATCATTGTAAAGAAAATTTCGATCCCCCTTTCCACTCCTCTCTACCCCCTACCTACAACCCCTACCTCCTCTCAAGCTTGAGCTAGCTGCAACCAAATCCAGCCCCACACTAGTCGTAAGTCGATGGTTAACTCTGTAAAATAGAAGAAATACTGATGGTCCCCAATTCAGTCAGTACCTTTATGATTCAAAACCTTGAGCTTTTTTAAATGATTTTGGTCCATCAGATGATTACCAATAATTTTTCCAACACTAACAGAGGAATGTTTTGATTACCTATGTAAAAATTTGTTGGTCTGACAATAAATCAATCGCTACTGAATAATGTTCTTAACTCTAGCAAGACTTTAAGACTCGAGTGAAAAAAGAGAAAAAGGAAAAAAATTATCAAACTTTTTTCGGACCCTAACAATTGTTGCTTGACGCAAACTTCATTCAGTTCTAACTTCTCAGTTAATGTCGAGGCTTTTAAATATATGGACATTAAACGAATAGTGAATTTGTTACAACTGTTTTTGGACATTGGTGTTTATTTGTTTTTTAATGTCGTACGGCGGAGGTACTAATCAATCTACTGTTCCGAACCCTTAAAGCCCTGATGACTAAAAACTGTTGGTCGGGGGGTATCTAAGGATGCCCACCAATGGGGGGACCACAGATGAAGTGGGATAATTGAAGTGAAGGAATGAAATGTTTGTTTCAGACGAGATCCACGATGGAATGAATTTGGAACTGTACTACCAATAGAAGCGAAAGAACAGTCCATTCTATGAATGCAAAAACAATATTCTCAACTTTCCCCTGCTCTGTATGTAGATCTGATATGAGCTCATTTATTTTGATTTGAATATCTGCTGGTCGTTATCTTTGTCTCACAATGTGATTTATGAATGTTAGTTTAATTTTCAAATGATTTGTTTTCTTTTTGAGAATTTATTGAGCCCTCAGTGCCAATATTGAGCTCTCGGTGTTTCTGCTCTCAGAGCCCACCGTGCCCGGGTCTTCGTAGATTCTGACAATCTTGTCCCTTTTCTACGATTGGAACGGAATATGTGAACCTATTAAGCTATGAAATCTATCAATATGCTCCCTCTTTGTTCACGAGCCTACCAATAACGTGCAAAATGAGACAGCAAAAATTCCTCTAATTAACGTTGTTGCAATTTTGACAAATGAAAAATACTTGGATGTTAGCTGTTGTATGCAGTGTTAAAAGCAAGATTTTAAAAAGTGCATTGGAGGAGGGGGTAAAACAAAACTGCGCGATGAATAAGTTTGGGATAAGACCAGGGGTTGAATTGAGAAAGAGGAAGAATGTCTCTATTAGAGGGAGCAAATGGACTGTTAGTTTGATGTCCTTCTTAAGATTGCACTTCTATCTGAAGCTAAAGTGAAAGAAGAGCACTACTGTTAATTGAACTTCGAAACAAATTTACCCCTCAAAGGGTAACTTTGACCATTAAGTGTAATGGAATTGACTCCACTTGTGAACTACCGTGGAAAAATGGCAAATGTTATTCCCGTGAAAATTCGGAAACTTAGATGTTAGGTCATAATAAAAAGCTAATTGCGCACACAAGATTCGATTCAATTTGGATAAGAAAACACTAAATGTGGTAGCGCAAACCGTCTAATTATCACATTATTTTTATATCGGTAATATACACAGGCACGCAGTACATAGATAATTTTTATCGAATTTTTACAACTGTTGGACGTGGTGTTGAATGTCGTACGGAGGGAGGGTTGGAGTCAGTGACCCTTCCATTGTCACTGATGAAGGGTTCAATGTCAATTCTACTGTCTCTTCTGCTGTGACTGTGTCTACTTGGGATGATGCCACCTGGATTCTCACTTCCACTTTCATTATATTCACTATGCAAAGCGGGTAAGTACACCCACTTTATAAGTGAGCAGCAACAGGGGGGGGGGGGGGAGGGGGGTTTCGCGACAACTGGGAGTCTGATCTTCAGCCACAGTTTGCTTAACAGCCGCAAAGCAATAGCTGGGGCTATTATTTTTAAATAATAAATTTGGATGGTGAGACAGGTAAGGTCGCGGTCAAAGGGTGAGTTTTATGGCCTAATTGCCCAGATGAGCTGTTGTTCATTATTTGAAAGTCATTCAGAACTTAGGTAAGTATTGAATCATTCTACTTCGGAAAAGCTTAGAAATAACAGATAGAGGGTGCTCTATCATTAAAGCGCAATTTTGGAGGAAGTGCATTTGTTCCTTTTCGTTTAAAAAGAGTGAAAATTTTAAGCTGAAATAAATTAGCGCTATGGAAGAACACAATATTTAACAAGCGAAAGTTCAATACTTGTTGAAGTCCTTAGACAATTTTGAAGCATTACAATTGTATCAACCCAACGGTTACTGATTTTGGTTTTTAGCCAAGTAGAGAAGCTTAGATTTGTTAGAAATCTAATAGCTGACATACAGTGCATTTTTGGAAAAAGGGTGTTTAACTGCTCTCAAACGAAGTTTGGCTATTAGTCTTTTGGTCTTTGCGTGACCGTTTTTTCATCTGGTCCTTATTAACTTTTCGTCCTCATAAACTAAACAGGTTTTGTCCGCAGAGCATCAAGCGGCAGAGCTGCCCTCTTGGAGCATTACCCCCCAATAGTCTCTAAGTCTGCGATTGACCGAAACTGTTGAAGGGATGTTTTCGTGCAGTGACGGTCAGTCACCTCCCCCCACCCAACACTTCACGTCCATCTTCTTCTAGATGCCAATTTGAACCCCCCCCCTTCGTCCGGCCCTCTCCCCATCCCCCCTCACTTCTTTTGCTTGTCAACCGCCCCATAACGCTTTTTTCAATGAACTTGTCAACAACATTCATTATAAAATGGACAAGAAGTTCACTTCTCTTCAGTTCATTGAATCTTCAGAAGTTCAATGGATCTTCAGAAGTTCAATTAGAACTCTCCGGAAAAACCAATTAGGCATATAAGCAATTAAATTATTGATAGTTCCAACTGTAAACAAGAGAATTAAAGCAAAAATAAAATATTGGAAAACAAAATACAGACAAAACTCCAAATTTTCAGGAATTTTAATGACATATCTTTAAAGAACAACTTAAAATTCCATTATAACGTTACTAATGACAAATTGTTTCAGAAATAATAAATGTTAGGAACAATGGACAGAGATACCATTTAGGTTTAATAAATTTTTTTCGATCTTTAACGAGACTTCAATTTTTTTTCACTTGGTAAATATATGTAAAAACAAAAAAAGGACAAAATTTCAATGAGAAAAATTTAACAAAAGCATTAAATGCCCAAAAACCATTTCAGTCAACGGGATTTTGAAACACTGAGGCACATACATTGCGCATTTGTAAGACTTCTTCGATTTTTTGTAAAAAGTTATTACCATGTGAGATCAGTTTTTATTTCACTAGATTGAATACTTGTATGATTGGAACGACGGGCAATAAATCAGTTTTGAAGCAGCTTTGAGTATTAAAAAAGGCTATTTCGTCACGTAAACAACTAACTTTAGCGAATAACAAAAGATGTAATCCAAAAACCAACATCTATCCGGTTTTTGAAAGATTTTCAAACTGTAAGTTCTCGAATTTATCAACTAATTCAGCTTATTTAGCCTCCAATTAGTTTCGATTAAATTCCTAAAGCTCTATTAAAAAGAGCGTATGGAGCGGAAGTATGACCCCTGTTTTCAGTTATAAATCTAAATTAATTTACTTTACATTCAAATTGCTAAGAAGCAGCTCACAAAATTTTACTTTGAAACAGCTGCAACTTCCTGCTAACTGGTATGTTTTACCAGTTGTCAAAACAAAACTTAAGTGCATATTTTTCATATTTTTTAAAACAAATTATAAAACCATTTTTTTTTCAATTATGTATGACTATAAAGCTATTTGGTCTTCTAAGTTAACAAAAAAACGTAAACCCAATAGAAAGCAACCAAATTTACCTGAAAGAAACAAATGAAAAAAGAACCATATTTAGGTACAACTCAAAAGTTATGACAAAACTGGATGCAATCAATTTTAAATCAATGGTAAGTTTTCAGATGAAATGGAAAGGATTCAAACCTGAGTGTTAAAAGCTCCACTGAATGAGGTTGAAGGGCGATACAAGAAAATAACAACAAGCACAGTCAGAACTCAAACATTACCTTTTTAAGAAAAAACTATTCGCTGTCCAACCATAAAAACCATTACCTTTGAGTTAAAGCCATTGATATGCTTCTTCTGTGTCACTACTAAAATGAATGAGACTTTTCATTACTCAGAATGTAACAAACTTACAAAAGAAAAGAAAACAACTAAAACTCAAGACGTTATCACAGGTTTACTAAAACAGATGGTTTCAAAGTGATCAATGCCATAATGTAAGATGAGCTTTATTTTTGACTTATTAGAACTTCATGGAGACTTGTTAGTAATTGGACTCACTCACAAAAAATTTAAAATGTAAAAATAGACAAAATTTACAAAAAATTTTATTTAAAACCTTTAGTGTGACTTCAACAAAGTCATTGGTTGCCCACAATCCAATCCATACTACAAAAAACCAGAACAGAAGCTAAATAACTTCATTTTATTAAAAACAAAAAATGGCTCTTAGAACTGAAAAAAATGTTGATTCAAATCCAAATCTGTTTTACACTTAAAATCCGCGGGGAGACAAAAATGGCATTGGTATCGTTTCAGGTTTTCTAAAACCTGTGAATTTAAAAATAACAGAAAGATGAAAAATTGATTAAAAATGGCCAAATGTGTGAACACCAATAGTGTGAATAGAGAAATTTTCGCAAAAATCTCAATAACTCGAAATAGACGAAATTTTGAAACATTTTTTAATTCTACACTCTACAATTGACGGGCTTTCGATTGACTCGGTTCACATCTCTCGATAAAAATATCGTTAGGCCAAAAATGACTAAACAAAAAGCAGCAAATTATAGCTCCTCATCTCCTCAAGTGAGGTCAGAATAAATAACTTTCATGAAATGGCACTGAAAGAAATGCGATTGAATTGTCAGAACGAAAAACCAGCAAAACTGAAACAAAATCGGAATTTGGGAATTAATAGCTCCGGAGTTAGATTTTTCATGCTCGCGTTTTACGAATAAAAACTGTCCTTGTTACCAGGGTTGAATTAGTTCACTTAGGAGGCGAATAAAAATTTGTTCGCGTTTCTTTATCTCAAAACAAGAGGGAAGCATTTCAAGCTGCATTTTGCCTAAGCTTTTGTCTGTGCTCTCTTTGAGCAAGCATTTGGACTTCAAGGAAATGAGACAGTTTCTCGCGCGTAATATGTAAGGCAAATCGGAGCGTTAAGGCATGTATAAGACGTAATTAAATGTTATTTTTGGTAAGTACATGCCTAGATTCCCAAAGGTAACCTTTTGATACTGGTATTATAACGGTGCGATAGAAATCAGTCAATTGTTTGAAAAGATCTGCAATCTCAGGAATATACGCGTTATATGGAGATCATTTTTTGCAATAAATAATGAGCTGCGCCAAGTACACAATCACCCTGTACTCTTACATGAGTTTGAGGGTAATGAGGGGGGCGGGGGTAATTTCTCGACACGGGTATGACAAATAAGAAGCAGGAGGTTTATGACTCAAAGCTCCGGAGTTAGCATCATCGACAAAAAAAACTTGTGATTTTTGTTATCGACACTTAGAATGGTTAAATACTTAATATGCAGGTTCTAAAATTTGTTCAACAATAGTTAAATGGAGATAAACTGAGGCCTTGATATGAGAAAATTGATGTGGCCAAATGGTTATTAATTAAGCAAATATAAAAAAAAATAATTGAAAAATTTGTGCAGGCAAAACAGCCGGCACAGAAGATCAGATGATTTAAATCAAGATTGAAATCCGATTGCTACTGAATTGCAAGGGTTGAAATGTTGTTTCCCTACACAAATACTTCAATGAATTTTTTTTCTATATTTGTCTAATTAATAGCCAGTTGGCCATATCAACTCTCTTCTCAGATCAAGGCCTCAGTTTATCTGCTTTTGACTATTGTTGCACACAGTGTAGAACCTGCGTATTAAGAATTTAAAAATTCAAAGTGTTAAAAACACAAATCACAAGTATTTCGTCCATGGATCAATTTTCTATCCCTGAATGAGTTTCACGGCTTAAAAAGGTCCAAGTTTCACTGACATAGTTGAGAAATCTGGAGCCCAAAAAATCTGGAGATCAAAAAAGTTTTGGCCAAGAGAATGAAGGCACACAATCAATGTCTGTTGATTCGGTTCCGTTCATATTCGGAAAAATAGTTTATCTTTCAACATCTTGCAAGATTCTGCCAGAATCCTGCAAGATGATGCATTGTCTTACAAGAATTTCTTCCAAAATTTTGCAATGTCTTACGAGATAAACTTCTAGAATGTTGCATGAGAAAATTTTTCTTGAAAAAATCTTACAAGATAAACTTTAGATAGATATAGAGGGAAGGAAACCTAACGCTTCACATTTTGGAGCAAACTATTGATAAGTAATCTTATTGATGAAAACATGCAAGTGTAACAAGAGAAGAGAAGTTAACAAAGACGAGAAAAGCCACTAATTGAAACTAAAATGAGCTCCTTTTCTGGCGACCGAATTGCCGTGAAGTTGGTTTTTGCAAAGACTAGTGGTGCTGGGACTACATTTTCTCGTGATAAAAAATATTCGAAATATATCAGTACGTACTTTAAAATAAGAAATTTCCAAAATTGTTCCCTTAGGTTTTAATACACTCAATGTACTGATGCTATGTTTTTATATAGGAGATCGCAAGCCGGCCGTAAAAATATTTTTCAAGAGGCCTTGACAAAGTAAAGTAGAAAATTTTCTGATTTTGCAGAAACATTTCTTAAAAATCTCAGCATTTAAAGACACACATGTGTTGCTTTTTCAAAATAATTGAAGCAAACTTGTTTAATTTTTTTTCAGATATACCCGATCAAGGAAAACAACGCATGAAATTTGAGAGTTTTAATGCATTTTTATAAAGGTAATTTTTTTAAATAAGATATACTGCCCACTTTTATTTTTTGACCCAAAAGCATTTCATTAAAAAAGAAATTTCGTGTGGGGGTCTAGAAAGTGCTTAAGAGAATTTTGAGAAGAGTTGAATTGGCGTTGAACTAATTGCAGCACTGCTCGAAGTCGTGCGAAGTTTGGGGAAAATGTGAAGATACGTCGAAGGAAAGTCGGGGTCTTTCCCATTACAGCCCCCCATCCTCAGCTTAGTGGTCTTATAACCTATACCCACGAATCATGGTAATTATACCATAATATGCTGCGGGGGGGGGGGGGGTGTATAATGCAAAAAATTCGAAAGTTGCACGATACCGCGGGTTTTTCCGTAATATTTCAAAATTCAGCGCTTTTTCTCTGCTCAGCATTTGACGCCGTTATAAGTTCAGACCTCTTCCAGCAAACTTGAAAAAAAAAATGCTCAAAATTTGAACGAGGTTTTCTCTCCAAAAGATGACATGACTGAATGACTGATTAGATTTGGACTGCTAGAGTCTGGCTCAGTGAGCAGGAAGAACGAAGTGAACATCATGACTAAGAATGGAGTGGATGTGTTGTTTGGCAGTCTCTCCTACTGGATGCTGGGATACGCCATCAGGGAACTGTCTCCTCCCCCCCCCCCCCACCTCGTACTGAACAAAGTTTGTTTTCATTTACCATATTTGCACAAACTACTGATTGTTTTTGCACTGAGATTGGTTTGCTTAAATACAAAAAAAATAGGAGAGTTTAAAACCCGTAGATTTCCACCAGATTTGGTCAAGTTATCAATTCACCAATAGTTATTTTGCATGTTCAACTATGATAAGCAAACCAAGGTTAATTTGTTCTAACTTCAAGCATTTTAATTATTTTTTTAACGAACCCAAGTGTAGTGTAGCATGAATTAGTTTTTTTCATCATCGGGAGATTTTAAGTTTGAAATAAAAAATTTCTGGTTTATTAAAAATTTTTACACTGCCTCTGATATTTTATTCTACACAATTAAAATAATATGAAAATTTAGCTTCAGCACATTTTTAAATAAGGGGTGGGAATAGCCATTACAATACAATTATTATATCCCATTAAAAATAGTAAAAATATCAATTAAGTATAGGCTCATCTACCATAGAGAAAAATGAAACAGTTCCCCCATCAGTTTTGGCCATCCCTCTCTCTTCGGACTGATGGGATTGGGCGATTTCTTCACGTATACTAACGACCCTGACACCATGGGCGATAAATACGCCCATTTCTTCTTCGAGGCCAGTTTCGCAACCACCGCCACCACAATAGTGTCGGGTGCAATCGCAGAGAGGGCAAACTTCTTGGGCTATGTGATGTTTTCCTTCTTCAACACTTTCATCTACGTCTTTCCGGCTCACTGGATCTGGCACGAAGACGGGTTCATATTGAAGCACTTTGAGGCGATTGACTACGCTGGAAGTGGGGCTGTTCACTTGGTGGGGGGTGTAACTGGTACAGTATTTTTGATTTTCACTTTCCACGCTCACACTTTAGGGAAAATGGTGGGTTATTCGTTCACGAAGATTAGATTATAGAGCTTAGTGTTAATAACCACTCATACCATTCATTAGAAGGCCATGAGAAGCAGATGAATTATGTTTATCAATCATGTTTTTCATATCTTTTGTCAAACTTCTTTTTAAAAATGGTCAAATTTCGATTTAGACTATAGTATTATAAAGTATTTCCATTTGAACTACTGTAAAGCCCCACTAGATATTTAAAACATTTTATATAAGTCGAGGTCCAATCTGGAGAAGGAATTCGACTGGTAGGACTTTTTTGAGAGGTTCAAACTAAGCCATTCAGTCTAGTCCCATAATTTTTACAAGTTGTCAATTTAACTGAGTAACTAAGTTATGTAAGTCATGCAATCTTCTGATAATTTTGAATTGTTTCTTTTATTGTTATCATTGTTTTCATTCTAGCCCTGACAGCCGCGTGGATGTTGGGTCCCCGGAAGAACAGGTACAAGCACCCGGAGTTGTTCACGATGGACTCGCCCGCCACTGCCATCTTCGGCCTCTTTATGCTCTGGTTTGGCTGGATGGGCTTCAACTGTGGCTCAACTTATGGAGTCACGGGTGGAAAGTGGAAGCTGGCAGCCAAAAGTGCAGTCACAACTATAAATTCATCCGTCGGAAGCGGAATTGTTTCCATCATATTAAGGTGTCCCTAACTTCAGCTCACACATCAAAGTGACCTTTACACTTAATAAAACTTAAGAGCAAACTTTATGAAACTTTATAACCTTTATAAAACCTTGTCGGTTGCATTATTTAGATCAGCGGTACTGGTGACATCCACCAGTTATACATTTTGGCCCTACTTTCGAGAGTCTGGCATGTTAAAAGAGCATCCCATTTCATATGATCTTTTTGCGAGAGCTCTATGGGGCACATTCGCGGTCCAAATTGCAGGGCAACCAAAAAACACTTGGTAATTTCCACAGTTTTTGCATGAAGACTGGTCAGAGATTACTGTCCTGTGGCAGTCTTTTCCAACAAGAATTTTTGTTGTTTTCAAGTTTATAGAACATACCGAAATAGACGTCCCCTACTTTTTGTGTAAGAATAACATTAACAATGGTGGTGATTCAGTGTTCATTCTTCTTTTAAAAATTAGTTGCCTACTTATGTTGAGGTTCCAAATCCAAGCGACCTCTCATGAGAGCATCTTAGGTAATTTCGGACCCGAATTACGTGGTCGCCCAATAGACTTGATCAGATGGATCAAAGCCGAACATTCTCTATGATCTTAAGTCCGAAAAACGATCTGAGCAGAGGTTACTTGGGTCTGGAGCGTCAATCTGGGTACGAATCAGTCAAAATTGCTGATAAAACTGCCCGCTTGATTGTTTGTGTTGTTTTGTTTTGTAGCTATGTGTTGAAGAATGGCAAGTGTGAGATTCCCCTGATCATCAATGGACTGTTGAGTGGACTAGTTGGGGTGACTGCACTCTGTCCTGTCATTACACCTGGCGAGAGTATCATCATAGGTATATTTACAAACTGGCTCCCAATTTTAGGCTCCTCCTACCTTGACAATATAAACAATTGACAATTATGTTTCTATTAGACAAAATTGCTTCTGAATAAATTGTCGAATTTTTTCGCATTAAAAGCCACGAAGCGATAGCGGCTATTATCGTGTTTTTTTTTACAATTCACAGAATTTGAATTGTATTGGGCGCTGTCTTTTTTTAAAGATCTGTTCACACATTTTCATGATTTTTGAAATCAAATTGGAGTAGTGATTTTGGTCACGTCGAAACAGTAAGTGGAGCGAAAAAGCGAGTGGTTTTGCGGCTTTAAATTGTTTAACTCTAATTTCAAAATGGTGTATGAACAAAATTTCGTTTGGATGCTAATGATTTTTTGTTTACATGCGGCAATTTCACTTTGATTTTTACTGTTTTTTCAATTTTTTTCAACCGGATTTTTTTCTTAATTGTTTTACCAATCAATTCTTAGTTCATTCTAGGCCTAGTTTTTTGTTTAAACCAAATTTCCTTTTTCTATAGTGGTTTTTCGTTCATATGCTGCATTTCAAATTCGATTATCTATTTTTTTAAAATATTTTTGATCTATTTTTTTAGAAATGGCTTCGCTCATAGTCCCTTCTAGGTCTAGTCTTTTGTTTAGTCAATGAAAATTCTTTCAATTGTACGTGCACGTCAGGACTCGACCCGTATGTTTTTCTAATTTGTCGTCTCCATTGATGATTCTTTTCTCATTCATTTTTTCAATTTTTTCAATTTCAGTTACTTCTACTGCTTTGCAGTTAAAATTTGTGCGCGTGCGGTCATGTGTTCTGCTTTAAGGTCAATTGCGTGACTTATCTCACTCAAAAAATCACTTCTGAACTCACTTAAAGAACTTTAAATTTTATAAACATTTACTAGTTAAAGATGAATAGTGTGCATCTAAGTAGTGCCAAATGTATGTGCCCTACTTCTTGTCTTTAGTATTAGAGTCTTGAGTTTTTGATTTCGAATATTAATTTCGAAAAAGCTCTATTAGGGTTTTTCCTTATAAAGTTTATGTGTCTCATAAAAATGACAGTCCGAATCTAGCCCAAAAAATCCAGTGGTCTATTAAAGAACTGGTGGTCAATCTGTATATCTTGTTTCATTAGTTGTTTCAATTCCATGGAAGGCTACAATTTTCTATGGCGGCAATCTGCCGGCTGTGTTCTTTTTTGTCTTTTCTGACCTATAATTAAATGAGAAGTAATATGTTTGTTTTCAACCTGTTATTATCTGCTTTTTTTTGTATGCAAATTCCATTCCTGGGATACCTTCTCCAGGAGACAATTTTTTGGAACCAGTAAATATGTATTAGCTGGAAGTTTTTACGGCTACTTCCAGACCGCGGGATAATTCAAGAGTTTCTTTGCGAAATTCCCTTAGATATATTTATCTTATGTTTGCATTGAAAACGGACGATCTCAGATGATTGTTTCCTTGTGATCTCAAAATATAGTTTTTGGCTAGCTCCTTTTCCGTAAAATTGTTCCTAAGACTCTTTTCGTTGTCGTTTTTTTCTGTTCTGAAGTAGACACATCGGCCATATGAGATATATCATTTCTGTGTGTGATTTCATTTGTGTTTCCATCATCTTCCAAAGCTCCTAAGTGGTTAAATTATTGAGTTCCCAATTCGAGTACTTGCTCTTATGTCCACGAGACATCACTATCACTCGGCATCAGGTCTATGTTATGCAACAATTCAGTTCGTCATCAACAATGTTTTGAGTGTTTCTCCTCACATTCTGCCTTTTTCCTCAAGTTTCTGACAACAATGTTGCCGATTCATTTTAACTTGGGCATTGTATGATCTTCGTTCGCAATCTGATTGGGCCAATGTACCGTCAATTTTTCTCTCATTGATTGATTCAGTGGTTGTTTTTTGTTTTTAAATTTTCGGGTCTGTTTTATCTGGAGGTTGTGAGATGGACTTATCCAAATGGACGCTCTCTTTGACAAGGTTCTCTTCTATAATAATTGTTGTCCCATCGATTCTGAGTGTCAGAAATAGGCCTTTTTATGTCCTCTGAGTGCTTATAGCGACTAATTGCTCTCAAACGAAGTACGCAGCAATTAAATTAGTCCTGTTGGTCTTTTTTATGCAATTTTTCGCTTGACCGATTTTTCGTCTGGCCCATTAGACTTTTCGTCCTCAAAAATGGAATAAATAGGTAGGGCTCGGAGGGCATTAAGTTCTCCTAGAATCTTAAGCCTTACCATACTTTAAAAATACGGTTCACCAAAACTGTTTTCAGGAGACAATATTATGGTGTGAGGAGCGGTTTCGAACCTCTCATCTAGCCTTTGATGAGACCCTCATTGCTTGAAACCAACTCCCCCCCCCCACCACATACACACCCCCACAACACACACTCCTGTCACCCCCTCCCTAATGCTAGCATCCCTAAACCCAAGCTGGCTACAACCCAAGCCAACCGCTCGCCAGTCGAGCAATTCGCCTGACGTTGTTCGGTTATGTTTTTTTCTATTGAAAGCCTAATTAATTTAATTAATTACCTAAAATTTCTTAATTGACTCGCGGAGCGCAGGACTCAAGTTCCATACAGAGAGCGAATTAGACATTGAATTTGGCTGCCGCTTCTAAATTTCAAAAAAGAAATAATGCAGCTGTTCCTACCCCAAACTTTAGCTAGCAATTTAGTTGTCATTTGAATAGTTAAATTTCGTATTAGTGAGGGTTGAAGCCACATCTTTGTATTCTGGTACAATATAATTGTTCGAAGGTTTCATTCGCATGAACTCTTGAAAATAAATTAGTTTTTCTGAAGCTCAAGGTTAACAAAAGATAACGTAACAATCTATTGAAACACGTACGTGCAAGATTTAGAATGCCAAATCTTAGCACTGCCAGACTTTAGAATGCCAGATCTTCCATTATACAGTACCAGATCTTAAAGTACTCAAGCAAGTAAACAGGTCCTTTTCATTTGAAGTTGAATATACAGCTGCTACGTAGAGCCCCACTAAAGGAGCACGTGTCAATCGGCATATTTTCCGTTCGTACCAGCCCCCCAGCTTAGTGAATGCATATTATTTGCAACCTCCAGACCCACTTGCCACGTTTTAACAAAGAGTTACTATGTAATGGCACGTGCTCTCTAACTGAGCGGATACATAACGCATTGGCAGGGGGCAAAAACGGAAAAGATCCGTCGATCAAAGCTCCGTGGAATTCAGGATACGAAACTTTCTTCCACTTCAATCAATATTCTCTAGAGGTTTTCCAGTCATTGAAGTTTTTCATCTATCGTTTTTGCCAGTGTTGTATCTGAGGCTCCCATTTTTTAGTAAGGAAAATTAAACCTTTTCTTTTATTTGAAAAAAAATGAAATTTGGATAAAATGCAATATATACATGCAGCAGAAATGGAATCTCTTCCGTTTTTGGACCACTCGCCCGTACGCTAGGTTCCCCCAGTTACCTATATTATGGTAAATGTGGTGAATCACTATTTACAAAAATGCGTCCGGGGGTTGCTTATAATATGCACCCTCTATGCTTGCGGAGCACAAACGGAAAACATCACAAAATGATTCAAAAGTCGAAAAGTCCAAAACAGTTCATCAAAAGAGTTTCATCTTGACAAGAAATAAGCTGATTGTCTGTAGAAGTAATTTTCTAATTTTTTCTTTAAAAATTAGCATCTATTCGTTACCTCCAAATCACCTACAACCTAACCTCCAATATGGTCCTTGCTGGCATGAGATTGCAGTTATAGTGTGTAGGTGTAACTAAAAGCACTAATTATATGGAGTATGTAGATCCTCAGAGTTTTATTTTTTTGGCAATGAAAAATTGGAATCCCTTTTGCTAGTAAAGTGTTTTTGAGCAAACTTGCACGACGCGTGTTTCAAAAAAGTTACGTGACTCTGCTAAAGTCACTTCGAAAGACTTTCTCTGTGACTTCATCAGAGTCACGTAACCTATACTTAAAATATGCCGTTCTGAAGCGCTCAAAGTTGCAGGTCAATAATATTCACCTAAAATATCAACAAAATGTACATCTGATAACACCGATCTTAAACGTATAAATCTAAAAATACCTGTGAAAACAGTATCATGTCCCGCAAATTTTTGATCGTTTTTGACCGGTCACCTCAAATCCGGTAGACCATATTCGCACAATTTGGACTTCTTCGTTTTTGTTTAACAGTGAGTGCATGTTAGCGTGATGGTTTATATCTGATTTAACTGGGGTTATTTTTCGTTTGCCGTTTAGGGTGTTTAAGTCCAGTGGTGATGGTGCTGGCACAGGAACTGATGCACTGGGCCAAAATTGACGATCCTGTTGAAGCATTTGCAGTACACGGAGCAGGTATCTCTTTCTCTACACACCCACACAAACCACAAACACACATGGACAAAAAATACATGCCCAAACAATGCACACACATACAAACATACACAAACACACACACGACAATTGAAACACGACGCACACACACACACACACACACACACACACACACACACACACACACACACACATACAAGCACACAGAAACAAACAAACACACGCGCACACACACGCACACACGCCTGAACACACACAAACACACACACACACAATTAAACACCCACAAACACACACACACACACAAAACGATGGACGACACACGACACACATACACACGCACGCAAGCACACACACGCACGCAAGCACACACAGACACACACACACACACACACACACGCACACACACACACACACACACACGCAAACACACACACGAACACGCGCGCACACACACACGACACACTCGACACACTGTACATGATACACAAACGCAAACGCACACACAAATATGTATAAGCACGAGAGCACACATGCACGCAGGCACACACGCAAGAACGCGCAGGCCGAGGAGTACGTGCAAAATTTAGTAACATCATTGATCGAAAGTTAGCGACAAAATTTTTTCACCATTAAATGTTTTTGTAATTCATAGCACTGAATGCCATCAGTTTTTCGTAAGCCACATTCACATACTTCATTATCAATTGCTCTCAATCCAAAATAAAGTTCATTGCCAAAATAAAAGCGATTGTGAGCGATTGCGTATCGACGCCGGTAACACGTAGTGGTTATGATGACAAACTGCGGTCATGGAGGTGGCTTGTTCAAACCCCTCTGATTTGGGATGTTTTTGCTACACCACTTAAAGTATATTGCCCTTGCCTGACGTTCATGAATGTTCATCAATGTTAGTCGGTTAATGCCTATCTATGCATTATTAGCTAACATTGATAATAGGTTGGGCGTAGTTTTTTTGCTGCGAAGTTCACATTATCAATCACAGGTTTTTGAGTTTTTTGAATTACTAAATTTTTGGTAATATCTCAAAGATTGTGAGGCAAATCAACATCAGGATAACCCAATTTTATACCCCTTTTTTGCTGAGGATAGACAAAAAATCTCAACCCAGTTTCAAAAATTTCCACCTAGTTAAAATTTGAACTTTGTTTAAGATTAAGGATGTATTACTATAGTGTGTTTGCATTTATGTATGTATGTGTGTTAGTTGGGTTCTGGAGTCTGATCTGTGTGGGTCTGTTTGCCCATGCTGACCCCACTCAGGAAATGATAGTGGAGAGGAATGGGCTGTTGAGAGGGGGCAACTATGAACTATTAGCTGTCCAGATTGTGTATGGACTGGCATGTACTATCTGGGCCGCCACATCTACATACGTCATACTCAAGGTACACCTGTACATTATGCTTCTAATTGACTTTATTGATTGGTGGAAAAATCAGATGGATAAACTGTTCTAGTATAAACTGCTCCGGGTCAAGGTTTGATCAAAAAATAATGTTAATAATAATAAGATTAACGGTGAATAGCGGTGCAAAAAGTTTTTTTTACTGCAATGCGCAGAAAAAAAACTTTTTTGACTGCAAAGCGCCCGCATCTTTTAGCGTTGAATGCGGTGAATTTTTGCGGTTTTTAACGGTGAAAATTTTTTTCACCGCATTTACCGGATTTCTTGCAAAAAATAAACTGACGTACACGGGTTCGAACCTCTTACCTCCTGCATCTCTACAACTTCTTATTCCACTGCCCCATCTGTCACTTCCTTTCAATTTAAGATAAGCGGTGAATATTTGTAAGATTTGAAATTTTAGTAGTGAATTTTTTTTTTCATCGCATTCAGCTGGTAGCGGTGAAAAAATTTCTTTCAGCGCTTAAGAGGTGATAATAATTTTTTACCGCGTAAAAGATTTTTTTCACCGCATTCATCGCCTTGAGCGCAAATCTTAAACCTTTACTCAAATTCACTGCAAATCTTACATCTTTTGGCAATTTTTACCGGTGACACCTCGACCCGGGTTTTGTGTATATTAAATGGAAGTATTCGGTTACGGTAACCTATTTATATCGGTTGATACTAGAACTAGAACTTCCCCGAGTCATTCGACAATTCATAAATTACAAATTTTAGTGAAATTATTGAAAAAAAAATACATTTTGTAAGTTATTAAACATCGAAGCATTATTAGAATAAGTAAATAAGCTAAATAAGTAAAAATAGGTTATTGTTATGCCCACTGTTCGAGTAACTGATTACTCCAAACTAGCATTAAGTTGGGGTACTTTGACGATATAAAAGAAAGGAAACGAGTCTTTGAATTATTATTGGTTCCTGTCAGCTACTCTAATAGCTATCATTTAGGCCCTCTCTTTTTTAAGAGTTCAAAAAATTTGAACGTCATTGAGACGCTGTTCTGTTTACTAACTGTTGGGTTATGGACTTTCGCAAGCGGAATAAAAAGCGTTTTTAACTAAGTAAAAGAATTAATTTCTCAAAAATGAGAGAATAACAAAATGATATTTTACAGTAGAATTTAGAGATTTACAGGAGAGATCTGATTATAAGATCAAGATGGTGATTTGAATTTGGGGATGAAAAAGGACTCAAAAATCAGCTGTATATATACCCATTATCAGTGTGAAAAAGTCAAGATACAAAACTAATCTTAGCACCGTGATTTATAGTGGGGGTCGCAAAGGTTACCCAATATGGTTTGCTTCTGCAAATCAGTCGCAAAGGGAACCATAAATGGAATGCATTTGCACTTTTCTGAGAATTCATTCACACTTCCGGAGATATCATCATCATTTAATACATGCTGGGAAGATTTTACATCAATTAATCTAACTCTAATAATAGTTATCTAGATTCACCAATTTGAACCGAATATTGATTCTCAGCACCATTTGTTGACGATTCATTTATATAATTTCTTTGATCAAAATCAAATTGCTTGTCTTTCTAATCTGGTAAGTCAAACTTTCTTTCTAATTCTCACTAAGTTTAAGACTATAGTTTGATCGAAATTCTAACACCCCCACTCAGACTTGAGCTGATTGCGTAGAGTCTGTTCCCATCAAAACTGCTCTGAATGTTTCCACTTTCGAAACAGGTAAGGACTTTGTGAAGATGTCCGCTGCCATTTTGTCTGTAGGAACGTAATGAATTGAAATAGTCCCATCCTCCGTTTTGTCCCGGATGAAGTGAAACTTTGTTTCGATGTGCTTGCTCCTTTTGTGCATGACTGGGTTTTGGCAGAGTCTGATACAACTTTGGTTGTCTTCTCCAAATGCTATTGGACGTTTCTGTTGGATGCCAAAATCCTCTAGAAGTTGTTTCAGGTAGAGTGCTTCCTAAACTGCTGCTGCCATGCCCTGATATTCTGCTTCTGATGAAGAAAGAGCAACTGTGGCCTGCTTCTTGACACCCCAACTGAGTGCTGCGCCACGTCCGTTGAGCTTGAAGTAATAGCCCGTTGTTGATTTTCTGTCGTTCACGTCTCCAGACCAGTCTGCATCACTTTCCCCCACTAAATCATAACTAGCCTCTTTTGTGTAAGTAAGTTTTAAACCTTTTGAACCTTGAAGATATCGCAGAAGTCGTTTTCCGCACATCCAGTGTTGATTGGTAGGTGCATT
The DNA here is from genome assembly GCF_964194025.1 of Convolutriloba macropyga. Lineage (NCBI taxonomy): Eukaryota > Metazoa > Xenacoelomorpha > Acoela > Convolutidae > Convolutriloba > Convolutriloba macropyga. The sequence goes on along the minus strand of NC_134474.1, from coordinate 74,471,027 downwards.
CATGTGTCTGGACAGAATGTTGACTGTGAACATGATGTCTGGCCTCGTCTGTTTGGCCAGATACAGAAGTGATCCAACCAAGCTTCTGTAGATCCTCTGGTCCACTTCTTCGTCTCCGTTCTGTGCTGTCTGAAGTTTCAAATTCAAATCAGCTGGAGTTCTTGAGGGTTTGCATTGATCCATTTGAAACCGCTCAAGCATTTTTTCTATGTAGCGTTCTTGGTCGACTGTGACTTTGCCCTCTTCTCGTCTGATTCTTAGACCCAGAAACCAGTGTAGTCTCCCTCTGTCTTCCATGTGAAAGGTTGTTTCTAGTGCCTTCTTGACATCAGAGACCACTGTCATACTTCTTGATGCTACTATGATGTCGTCAACCCAGACCAAGATGAAGGTGTGATCCTCTGCCTCTGATCTTGCAAACAAGCAGTGATCGTTCCTGCTTCTGGTGAACCCCTGTCTCAGTAGGAAGTTTGCCAGCTCTTTGTACCAGTTGTTAGCAGCCTGTTTCAAACCATAACTTGATTTATTTAGTCGACATACTAACTTCTCCCCATCTGATCCGCGTTTTACAAACTCCTGTGGCTGTTCCAGATACACTTCTTCCTCGATTGGTGAGTGCAGGAAAGCAGTCTTGACATCAAATTGGTGCATCACATGGCCCTGCTTCGTTGATAGTTAAAGTAGAATCCTGAATGTCTCTGGCTTGCAGGTAGGCGCAAAAGTCTCAAAGTAGTCCAGTCCTTCCACTTGTTTGAAGCCTTTCGCCACATAGCGCGCTTTGTATTTGTCCACTTGACCACTGGGTCCCAATTTCACTTTGTAAACCCATTTGCCCGGTATGACGTCCCTGTCTGTGGGTGGTCTCACTAGGTTCCAAGTCTCGTTTTCTTGGAGTGCCTTGACCTCGTCCTTCATTGCCCGGTGCCACTGGTCCCAATCGTCACCTTGCTTGGCTTCGTAGACTGTTTTGGGTTCCACATAGTCGCCCTCAGTCACAGCAAGATGGGTCCTGACTTCTCCAAAAAAATGCGGAACATTCCTTGCTCGTGTCCCTCGTCTGGGCTCTGCTCTGTCCGCGTGTTCCAGTGCATCTTCATTGAAGCCAACTGTCTCTAACTGTGAGAAGTCTTCTGTGTCACTGTCTTCTAGTGACTCTGAGTCTCTGTGACTCCCTCTTGTTGCAGTAGATCCTTCATCTAGCGTTGTTTCTCCAACATCCGAGGCCTCTTGTCTCAGTGTTGTTTCTTGAGTATTCACGCTCCCTGCGTCATGCCACTCCTCCTTTATTGCAGTAGATGTGTCCTGTCGTTCTCTGTTGTCATCGTCTTGATGACCATCATCTGGGTGCCAGATTCCCAGTTCCGACCCATCATCTAGTAGGTCCGCCGTTTCTTTGTTGTCAGGGATTGAGCCCACTTCAGACTCCTTGATGATCACATCTCGAACTGCCATCACCTTACGTGTGTTGGGTATGTACACCAGGTATCCGTTTTCTCCTTCAGTGTAACCCACAAACTTTCCTTCCAGTGCCTTGGGTTCAAGTTTGCTGACTTCTCTGTCCCTCTTCCTCATGAAGACTGTGCAACCAAAAATATAATTTACTAATTGAAAGCTTAGGTTTTATACCTCTCATCAGCTCTGCTGGGCATTTTTCTCCTCCTCGTCTCACAACCAAGTTTCTGATCCTTGCTCCGTGAAGAATTGCTGCTCCCCACATCATCTTTGGAAGTCCTGAGTCAATGAGCAAACATCTTGCCATCTCCAGCAGTGTCCTGTTGCACCTCTCAGCTAACCCATTCTGTTGTGGCGTCTCTGGTATGGTCTTCTCCTGTAGAATGCCTGCATCTAAGCAGTACGTCTCGAACTGCTCTGAGAGAAACTCCTTCGCATTGTCTTGCCTCAGCTTCTTGGGCGTCCCCACACTGAGAACAAATTTCTTCAGGCTGGCCAGTGCTTCACTCTTTGCCTTAAGCAAGTCCACAAACACAAACTTCGTGTACTGGTCTGCAAACACAATGCAGAACCGGAACCCTGACAGTGACTCTACTCTGAAAGGTCCCATCACGTCTGTGAACACCCTCTCCAGCTTCTCTTCTGCTTGGGTCTCTGCCACTCTTGGTACTGGAGTCTTTGTGATCTTGGCCAATGCACACACATTGCATACATCATCGAGTTCCCCCACTGTCTCTGGTGCATTCCTGACCACATCTGCTTGATTCAAATGACCCAATCGTCTGTGCCACTTCCTTGCACTGTCAAGTTTCACGCTGTTGGAACTCATCTTGAATTCTAGAACGCTGCAGGGTAAGTAAAACAAATTATTTTCTTGTGTTAGTTTTACCCGAGTTCCCTTCTGGAGTTTCATGCAGCTGTTTCCTCTCTTGAAAGTGAAGCTATGTCCCCACTCCGTGCATCTTGAGTTTGATAGGAGGTTTGAAGAATAGTCCGGCACACACAGAACATTTTTGAGTTCGCATTGGAATTCCCCTTTGTTTGAGGGTATGCTGATCCTCACACAGCCTCTGCCCACAACTCTGGAAGCCTCTCCGTTGGGATTTCTGACCACTGATTGAATGGGCACAAAGTCCAGGAACGCATCGATGTTCGTCACTATGTGATCTGTACGACCACTGTCCACTAGCATGCCTGCTGTCTTCCACTGGGTAAGAGCTGCCCAGCATTCCTTCATCTGGTGTAGCCAATGTTGGACCCATTGCCACTGACTCATGTTTGCCTCCATCTCTTTGTCTCCTGCATGCCCTGTCTAGGTGACCCTTCTCACCACACTTGCTGCTTTGTTCTGTCTCCTTCTTCCTGCAGTCCTTGGCAAAGTGTCCAGGGATCCCACACACAAAGCAGTTTCCTTTCTTGGGTCCCTTCTTGAAGTCACGCTTCACTGCCAGTGCCACTGAACCACTTTGTCCCTTGTGTCTCTGCACCGTGCTCTCATGAAAGTTCTGCAGCCTTTTCCTCAACTCTGTGAAGTTCGTTGCCGGGTTGAAGCTTTCCTGTATTACAAAACTTTCATACCTCATTGGCAGACCATTGAGGACCAAGGCGTTGAAGAGGGTCTCTGAGTGCTTCCCCTGCTTCTTGTAGCCTTGTGAGCAACTCCTGTCCTCTGATGAAGAAGCTGTCCAAATCCTCAGCATCCTCGAGCTGCAGTCGAGCAAGCTGTGCCACTAAAGTCACCACTGTCGGCGTCTCCACACTCTGAAATCTCTCTTGCAAAAGCTTCCAAGCCTTTGCTCCATCTCCAATGCCGTCATCTCCCACACAGTCATGTCTCATCAGCATGAGGGTTGTTGCATCTAGAGTCAGTGCCAGATGGCACCACACATTGTTCCGTTTCTCCTTGATGTCTGCAACTTCCTTCTCATATGCATCCTTCAGCACCTTGTGGTTCTTCTTTTCATCATTGGTTGCCCCATTGGCCAGTGGCGCAGGCTCATTGGGTTGCTCCTCTGTCCCCAGTAGTGATTTGTAGAGTCCCTTCGTCTGCATCATCGCCACAAATCTTGTGCTCCAGATTGGAAAGTCCTGTGCCTTTCCTGTGTAGGTCAGCAGCTTCACTGTCTGTTGATCCATTGAAGTTTGAGCAGGCAAAACAGTTGTGAAAAGAAAAGGTACTAAGCAGAAAAGGATTATGACTGTCAACAACAAATTAGTTTTGTTTTGGAAATTATTTTATGACTTAAAAAATTGCTGGGCCCATAACCTGTTGGGTTATGGACTTTCGCAAGCGGAATAAAAAGCGTTTTTAACTAAGTAAAAGAATTAATTTCTCAAAAATGAGAGAATAACAAAATGATATTTTACAGTAGAATTTAGAGATTTACAGGAGAGATCTGATTATAAGATCAAGATGGTGATTTGAATTTGGGGATGAAAAAGGACTCAAAAATCAGCTGTATATATACCCATTATCAGTGTGAAAAAGTCAAGATACAAAACTAATCTTAGCACCGTGATTTATAGTGGGGGTCGCAAAGGTTACCCAATATGGTTTGCTTCTGCAAATCAGTCGCAAAGGGAACCATAAATGGAATGCATTTGCACTTTTCTGAGAATTCATTCACACTTCCGGAGATATCATCATCATTTAATACATGCTGGGAAGATTTTACATCAATTAATCTAACTCTAATAATAGTTATCTAGATTCACCAATTTGAACCGAATATTGATTCTCAGCACCATTTCTTGACGATTCATTTATATAATTTCTTTGATCAAAATCAAATTGCTTGTCTTTCTAATCTGGTAAGTCAAACTTTCTTTCTAATTCTCACTAAGTTTAAGACTATAGTTTGATCGAAATTCTAACACTAACCAAAAATTGGTTTATTAGTGTCCTTTTTGTACGATTCAAAGAAGAGTTATGATGATCTTATTTTCTTAAACAATTGAAGTATTTTCGAAGCAGTGTACAGAACTCATTGCCGCACGTGAAGGTTAGTGTTTAGTTCAATATACTGAAAAAAAAATCAAAAGTAGAGAAACGGATAGAGTGGGTTTTTGTTCTTGTATCTTTTTGAGAAAGAGACAAAAGTCGAGAAAAGCTTATGTGAAAAATTATCGCCGAGCCAACAATTTTTTGTTAACTTGGTGTGTTTTTCAAGCTTGCTTCTCCCCAAAAAATTGACACCAAAAAATGAAACTATTAGAGCATTCTTGATCATTTAAAAATTTCATTGGGCCTTTAGAAAACAATTTTTGGTAACTTTTTAGCGCATTTCAATGACTTCATCAACACTAGTTCTGCAATAATGACCGTTTCTCAACAACTGTTTCTTCTTGTTAAATTTTTCTCATTGTCAAATCTTCATCGCTTCGGTTTTCCGTTGCTCTTCATTTATTCACACATTTTTGAAGCCAGCTGCAAGTCATATTTGAGTTGTGCTTTATTCACGTCAAAGCGCTAAGAAGAGTGATCATTCGAGTAGTTTCTGTCCCAATTTTGTAAAAGCCTGGTATGAACTTTTGGTTTTCGAATGATTCTTTTCAATAGCGTCACTATGCGTTGAAATTTGTTTTCACGTTGTTTTCTTTTAATTTTTCTCACGAATCCTATGAAAAGTTGTATTTTTCCCAACAGTAATTGTTTTTACGACTAGGACTTAAGTTATTGGTGGAAAAACTGTGAAATTTTCTATTTCGTTTGATTTTCATAGTTTCTCGCCTTGTAAATAATATTACTAATGACTGTTTTCATTGCTTTTATAAGTAGGCACTTTTTAACTAGAAACTTTTTAATGTGAATTCATGTGTTTTTGTGATGACGTCATAGTCGTTATGGTTGTTCTTTTTTTAGGTCAGTATTTTTTCTGAGTTATTTTTTATCTTTTTTTCTGGCAGTGTTGCAACTCTTGCTTTGATTGTTTAACTGTTATCACTTTTATCTAAGGTTTCATGTTGCTCGCGCTCCACGAGACAGCTAGCATCTTTTTTAAAATTCCAATCCATTAGCCTGGAAGTTACTGTTGCTGGTGTAAGTTGAGCAGAAAGTTGATTCTCCCGGACCTTTTATAGAGCCCAAACACTAATCAAATCATCGATTGATTGGTTTGCAGATTGATTGGTTTTCAATGCAGCGAGGCTCTGCGCTACAAAATTTTTACACGTAGATTTAAGGTTGGGTTGCAACATTGCTTACATACAAACAAAAAACGAACTGCTCGTTTTTTGAAAAGATCGTTCGAGATTGACCAGTTCCGACTATTTAAAGATCATTGGGGGATCAATGAGAAATCTGTAGTTGGCAGATATTGGGTGCAAAAAAGACCGTTTGCTGACGTATGAAAAAAATTTACGTCTAAGTTACTTATTGTCTCGATCCAGAAATTAAGATAAAGAAACAACCGGCTCCTGGACTTTACAATTTTTTCCTATTGTTGAAGCCTCAACCTAGGTTGTCTATAGAAAGGGGTACAAAATAATTCTATTAATCATATTTTTTATTTCTTGTACTATTGATTTTTAATGAATCATTAATCTTGATCAATACGCATTCTCATGAACCATTGCCGACAAACTACTCAAACTGTAGCCTTGCTTTTCGTAAAAAGTTTTTCCTTATTGAAGCAATTTTGTTAATGACCGGAACGTTTAATCTGTTGCAAACAATGATTTCTGTTTTGCAGCGCTGGCATCGATGTCTAGAGCGCACAGCTGGTGCCTGTAATAAAAATCCAAATAATTTATTTCTAGTAAAACACAAGGTTATAAACTGAATTTAGATTTGAGAAGTTTGAGAACATTTAACACTCTGACAGTCTCAGTCCCGATCTCTTCTCTTGCCCAAAGCCTCCAACCAAAAATTACCCCCCCCCCCCCTTTATTTGCACCCTTCCCCAACTATCCCCCTTCTATTTGATCTTCTCACGTAGCCCCTCCCCATAAGCATCCCCCAACCACCCACTAGAAACTCTACCCAACTAATCCCTTCAACTCCCTCCCCCTCGACTACCTCCCCTTACATAACTAGTACACTTCAAGTACTCCTACTCTCACTATATCTGTCCCCCTCAAAACAACTCCCGCCCCATCTGTATTTCAAGTTTTCTTCCCATTAGTAACAGGCATACTATTCGATTTTATGGTTCGAAGAGGAGTATTAACATTCTACAAAAACTTGCGAGTCACACAAGACTAGCCTGGGTCTTCTAGAATTATAATAAATAGGAAATACTGGTAAAATTCAAAGGTACTTTGGAGCAATTTTAATCCCATAGCAGTCCCTCCTCCCTATCCGAATCTTGGGCACCCCAAACCCCAACCTATCTCGTTCTCCAATCTAATTGTCCCCACACGAACCATCTTTGCCACCTATCAAACCCCGAGCCTACTAACACCCCCCGTTGATATACAAATTTATCTAACCCCGGACTTCACCCCTAGACCCCTTCCTCCTCCCAACAACTACGCCACCAACCTACCAAAAACATCAATCTTAGTAACCACGTCAACACCATACTAAAATACACCCCTCGCCACCAACCCCCCCCCCCCCATTCAAATTGAATTTCTCGTTTTTTCTCGTTTGACTTAAACGCTAAAAAATAAGGAAGTATCCTGCACTTGCCTCACATGGCTTTTACTCATTAAAAGTGTGTTCAATTAAAGAGACCAGGTCATATTTTTTCATTGTTTCGACCCGCTTTGATTTCGTTTTTCTATACTGAAATCTCCTCTTTCGAACCTACACTCCTACCTACAACCATCACCTCGACCTGTCCATCTAACTGTCTGTTGGGAAATGGAATTTCTAACTTAAGCTATCTGAGGAGATTTAAGAAAACTTAAGAAAATATAGCAAAAGTACTAACTTGCGTTATTTCTCAGAAGTTTCGACTTGCATTAGAATAAAATTATAATGGCTAACAAAATTAGGACTTTATAGGCGGTTTATTCAGCAAATATTGATCTTGGTAAGTAATGGCAGTTTTGAATTGGTCTCATATGAACAGATTTAGAAAGTCTTATGAAACTTAGATTTCTAGAACCGAAATAGAGATCCTATTCTAAAAATGGTATGAAATGGTTTTAATCATGTCAATTTTTGGGACTTTTTCGAACAAGATTAGTTTATAAAAAGAAATCGGACTTGATTATATCTCAATTATTTACTCTCGCGGAGTATATATACCGCTTGATTTTTGTAGAATTTCAGAGCTTCTTTTCAATTCAATTTTGTATGTGAAGTCTCTCCTTTCTGTTGGTAAGACAGAGAGTTCGTAGTTAGATTTCGGCTAGTTTTTGATATAACTTTCTCAGTAGGCATAAGTAAAGTACTAGAAGTTAGCTGGTGTAAGTTAACTTTTTCTTAGAATAAGATTGTGCCCGTTTTTCGTTATAAGTTAGTTATGGCAGAAGGTCTTTAAGAGAAATAAAGTCGCCTCGAGGGCTAACTTAGAGAAAAACATTACTTAGGAATTATTTTAAAAATGTGTTGGAATTTAGAGGCTAAGGCCTCCGAACCACATTAGCCGAATTTTAAATTCTACATTGGCTACAAAGATGGGATTCAGGAATTTTTCATTGGAATTTACGGTTATTAATGTTTCGCTAATGAAAGTTCGAAACATTGTGAACAGCTCGCGAGGTGTTAAAATTAATTTTGAGAAGTTCTTTTACTACTTAAGATTTCTGACTAAGCGTTAAGTTGTTAATTCTTTTATTTTTCTTTAATTACCTGTTGAATAACAAAGTTTTTCATTATAGCAAAAACCTAGATTCACTGTTTATATCATTCCTCGATTGATATAATCGGTTAACTGCCCCGAAAAACGATAGATGTCCGGACACGGTTATCCAAAGGGTGAATCGTTGACCGCTTTTGTTTTGAAGGTTTACCGTGGAGTAGTTTCTATCGATTCGATTTTTTTTAAATCACCTGCTTGTTATGTAAACTTCTTTTTTTGGGATGAGATTGTTTCAAATAATATTTCACAAAATTCACATTTGATTTTTAAGAATAATGGGGGGACCGCAGAAAATTTGATACAGAGGCACGTTTGTTGTGGAGATAGCTATCAACAGTTGTATTAAATTAAAGACAAAGATTCAACACTTTCTTTCCCCCGTACTCTTGAACGAAGTCTTCTGTTGGACCAGCTATTAAACCCCATTAATGTTTTAGACAAACGTCCTCAAAACCATGTCAATATCCATGCACAACATCAGGCAGTATCTGGGAGAAACAGTCATGAATTGGGCATACAGAGCGTATCAGACTTTTGTACGTGAAAACACCTTGTCCCCAGAGTCAGAGTTGGATAGATTGGCTAATTGGATTTCTACAGAAGGACTGCTCCATGGGGAGATCTCCAAAGAATTGAGGCAACAGACATACGTGGGTCTTGCTGTGATTGTGGGCAAGGCTTTAGACTTGAGGTTGAACATCCCCGCAACCAACGACGACAATGATGATGATCGGTGGAGAACCATAGCAACAGTGGTTGTACGCGCAACCAAAGAAATGGCAACGCAAACCGAGATGGAGGAAGTACCCTTGAACCCAGAAATTCACTTCCATCTTCTGGATTTGCTTCTTTCTGGGCAGCAAAAGATGCGGCGGGCAACAGAGCATCTGATCAGGGGACAGGAGGTAATAATCGGTGACAAGCAGTCCCAGTCAAGAGCTCGGGTGATCTGCAACACCGAGCTACGCCAAGGACACTACAGCCGAGGTTGTGCGAAATAAGGGAATTCTGCAGAGATCAACGAGTTAGAAATTCGAGGAAATTTAGTGAACTTCTGTATGCAGCAGACCATGATAATTAGACCAAAGACTTGCTAGGACTTTATAACGCTTCTACTTGTAATTAAAATGTACTTTCACTTTGTTAATGTAATTCTTTTCGTTTTTTACTACTAACTATTCAGGAGAATAGTTAAGTCCGAGAGGATGGTGTAAAAACAGAATTTCTAACTTATGCTTTCTTAGAAGATTTAAGAAAACTTAAGAAAATATAGCAAAAGTACTAACCTTGTGTTATTTACCAGAAGTTTCGACTGGAACTAGAATAAAATTATAATGGCTGACTAAGTTATTACTTTATAGGCGGTTTATTTGGCAAATATTGATCTTGATAAGTAATGGCAGTTTTGACTTGGTCATATATGAACAGATTTAGAAAATTTTATGAAAGTTAGATTTCTAGAACCGAAATAGAGGTCATATTCTAAAAATTGTATGAAATGGTTTTAACCATGTGAGTTTGTGGGACTTTTTCGCATAAGATTAGTTTATAAAGAGAAATCGAACTTGATTATATCTCTATTATTTACTCTCGCGGAGTTTTTATACCGCTTTATTTTTGTAGAATTTCAGAACTTCTTTTCAATTTAATTTTGTAAGTGAAGTCTCTCCTTTCTGTTGGTAAGACAGAGATTTCGTAATTAGATTTTGGCTAGTTTTTGTTTTAACTTTCTCAGTAGGCATAAGTACTAGAAGTTATCTGGTGTAAGTTAACTTTTTCTAAGTCTAGGATTTTGCTCGTTTTTTTTATAAGTTAGTTAGGGCAGAAGGTCTTTAAGAGAATCCAAGTCGCCTAGAGGGCTAACGTAGAGAAAAACAATATCTAAGAATTATATACTTAAGAACTTGTTGGAATTTAGAGGCTAAGGCCCCCGAACGACCTTAGCTGAATTTTAAATTCTACACTACCTACAGCCATCACCCCAACCTGTGCATCTAATTTTCTGTTGGGAAATGCAAGAACAGTTGCTATGATCATTTTCTTCATTTTCAATATCCCAATTCAATAATACGATTGCATGTTGCGTCAACTGTACAAAAATATTGGCTATCACTTGAGCTGTCCAATAAAAGATAGAACTACAAGTATGTTGGCGTAATATTTATCATTAGTTAACAGTAGTGTACGTAAAAAAACTATTTGACGTCCGCAAAAAGAAATACACTTATCAGTTAAGCACATTAGACTTCCGCTTTATACAGTCGTGTTTAATGGTTTTATTTGGCCTACAGCCTGTTTTCACTCCAAAAATAACTCAAAAGTTGAAAAACAGTTCTCTAATAAACTCTTGTATTGCACTCACTGGCCTATGCGCGGATGAAAAATTTTGTTCTCATTTTAGAATTATCAGTTTGGTTTTGGTAAATAATTATACTTTCGATTTTTAGGAGCATAAGAATTTTATTATTTGAATTTTTGGGGCGCGAAAAAGCTGCTAATTTGATTAACAGGTGCCCTCTTTGAAATCGCGTTTCTGCTCCTAATTTTTTCGCTCCAGGCTTATAATTGACAGAATAAATATTGGTCCCCAACCTTTTGGTTTCAAGACTTTTGAAAAAATCATTCTGAACACCATTTGGAGTTTCAAAATGCAATGAGTGAGCGGCTCTGATAGCTGTTAATTTGTTTCTTATCCAGTGAACTATAAAATGAACGCAAAAAATTGAGATCTGTTTTTACATAGTAACGTGCTACATAGCTACATGCACATATCTAAGAATTGATCCGGAGCTTGATCCTTCTAGCTCTGAAAATGAGCAAATTACATACCCCCCCCCCCCCCCCCCAGCTTAGATGCCGATGCCATATAACTTCTATGCCATATCGAATTATTTGGTGTTTTCGGAAATTCCAGGCCTAGACTGGGGTAACATGCACGCAATTTGAACACTTGGCTGTCGTAAGGCACGGGGGAGCAGAATAGATTCAGATTTTTTCCACGGTCTTCAGCTCGTAACACGTGTATCGTTTCTCAATGTAGTCATGATGCCATAGGCGATTGACTTGACATTTGGAGCCAGGGCAGAGCCTATAGTAGAGTTGCTGGGTCATGATCTGGCAGAGCACGGGCTGGGGGGATTTCTGGACAGAAAGACGCGGGAGGTGTTTGATGAGAATGGACAGATGATGGGAATTGCATCGAAGGAGATGACTGAGAAAGAGCAGTGGGCTCTATTCCGTAAACTCATTCTGTGCAGAATGCAAAACCAGGCTAGTAAAAAGGAACTGGAACCTTTCCATTTGTGACGTATTATATGCACCCCCCCCCCCCCCCCCCACCCCCAGATGCACGCGCCATATTTTTACATAATGATTTACTATGTAATGACACGTGCTCTGTTTAGCTGTGGGGTGCATAGCGTACTGGGGTGGGAGGGGGGGGGGGGCACAAACGGAAAAGATCCAAGGAATTCTTTAGTTCTGTACGTGCGCGATTTTTTATACTCTCTTGTGAGAACCCCCCCCCCCCCGTTTAGTGGGAATGGTACAACGTCCAGCCATCTCCATCTCCTAATATATATATATATATATATATATATATATATATATATATATATATATATGGGGAAATTCTTTAGTCTAGTATCATTCTAAGTTACGGTTATCATTACCGAAGAACAAATTGAAGCAATAATAAAATATGTGCTCCAAAATCACATTTTCTTGAAAATTGATGTCTTTCATTGCTCTTTTTCGAGAGTTGTTATTAAAGGTCTCAGCGATGTGTGATGTCATCTTTGGTGACTGCCTCATTTCGTTGGATAATTTTATAGCGCATAAGAAGCAGTAGCGTAATATTTGCAGATTGTTTCTGGGGTTGAAGTATCAGCGCCGTTTTCGCAACTTTTTTGTGAGAAATGCGCTGAAATTTTGAGAAAGCGCTTTTCTTACAAAATTTAAGCACATTTTCGGCACATTTCCATAAATATCAGCACTTTTCTCAGCCCGTTTCTTACAAAGTTTCAGCGCATTTCAGCGCATTCTTATGTACGGATTTTTAGTCTGTATTTGAAAATTCAGCGTATTTATTGCATTAATTTTTGGAAAAATTTCTCGATCCGGGTAAAAGGCCAGTAGAGTTTTCTGGATAATCTTTTTTGCACTATATGCTTGTTAATTTGAACTCAACGAGTTATTTGTGAGAGGAAGCCCTTTTCGCTTCGGATTGGCAAACTGTACCACGCATAATCAAAGTGCTCAATTTCATTTTAAACAGCTTTGTTTAAAAACTTTTAAAACTAATTCTGCATAACTGAACTGCATAACTGATAGGTTTCTATCTAAAAAAAAACAAAAAAATGCTACCTGTAATTAGCAATGGTAGGTTTTTTGGACATACGTTAATAATTGAAATGTAGTGTGGCCATGTGTTTGTCTGTCTGTTTGTTTTTGTTTGTTTGTTTGTGGCTGATAAAGAGAGCCATAAAGAGTGTGTTGTAGTACCCCCACCTGCCAGACAAGAACGAGAGGAGGAGGTCAATTTCGGATATGATCCAGAACATGGACATTGACAAGACAATGAAGGAAGCGAAGAGACGAACAGTGCAGGAGATCTCAATCGCCATGCGTCCATTCAAAGCACACTAGTCGCACAATAAACAACACAACAGTAAACAAGACAGGCACTAAAACGATAGTTGCACAGGGTGTCAATATAGTGTGTGCCGTAAAGTTGAAATAAGTATTTAGTCAGTCCCATAAAGTTGCAACGCTATATCAAACCTTTCAACGGTCAAAGTTCAAATTAAGAGACCAACACTTCGAGACCAACATTTCGTTGTTAATTTGCAAGTTGAGAGGTTTTCGAACGCTCGCTTGCGTTGCAACTTTAGTATCTTTTCCGTCAGCCCCCCCCCCACCCAAGCAAATTAGGCACCCCGTTGGTATATGTTTAAACACTGTGCATGCATTTGAATTGTTGTTGTGTGTGTGAATACGTCTGATTAGGCCTTTAGAAAACATTAATAGAGTGGAAGTTTGAAATTATTACGCGCATAGAAATAACTCTCTGCATTTAATGTAAACATCAACCAAAAATTTGCTTTTATCGCATTTTATGGAGTTACGCGCTTTGTAGTTGGATCTACTAGTTTTATCTTTTTAGTTTTGTATTTGTGTTGCAAATATGGTTGTTGATGTACTTTACCCGACACTTAGTTATGAAAACAAATTGTAGCGCGCATGCAAATTAAACGCGGATTAAAATAAGAGCAACGAGTACGAACTTACTTGTATGTAGGCTTGTTGGAAAGCTCGCAATTAGGACAATCTAATTAAGTTAATAACACCAAAGCTAAATTGAACAAATTTAAGTACTCTCTTGAAAGCAAACACATGGTGCCCCGAGTTCTCATTAAAACAAATATGCACACAAGTAAGCAAAGTTACAAACCGGATAAAGGCCTAACAAATTGGTTGAGTTTAGTAATAAAAGACTGTCAAAACAGATTAACGAGACAAATAGGAGACCTGAGTTGTATACATAAGCAAAATAGTAATAAGTTAGTTAAAATGGCAAGGACAAAGAATACAAGGAGTATTATCAAAAAGTTGAAATTGTCGCCTAACCGAGATCAGGACAGGACCACAGGATCTCCCGACAGCGAAATTGTTCCCCCACCTTCACCTCCGGCCTCGCTATTTGAGCCATCAGCCTCGGGGAAACAAGCTTTGGTTGAAGTGGGGCTGAAGCCAAAAAAGAAAAAGAAAGTGTCAAAGAAAAACACTAAAAGAATGGCGGCAAAAGCAGCAAAAGAGACTGTTACAGGGGGAACTGAAGACCCCAAAATGAAAGAAGCCTTCCTCCGCATGATTGAGGAAGAGAAAAATATAGAAAGTGAGAACTAAAGGACAGTGGGGATTATGAAAAGTATTCATATAATTGGAAAATTTACCTTTTGAGAATTTCTTTCGGTTTGCAGCGCCACACAATAAGGCAATGAGGCACCCCTTCCACAATTTGAAATTTCAAGAATATTCCCCCATAACGTACGCCGTGTTTTGTACCATTTAGACCCAGATAAAAAGGTTGCTCGCCATCGCCAGAGTCATAGTGCACAAAAATATTAATCCGATATTGCCGAGCAAAGAGTCGTAAGTCTGTTGTGGTAATAAATTCAGTGTCCCCAATCCCTCTAGACAAAACCACTTTACCAGGTAACGTGTACAGATGCTTATTGGGCCCATTGCGTAGTTTTATAAAAATTTTCTCTATTTCACCAGCTTGTGAACGATTACCAGTGATAATAGTAGATAAACATGCGCTGACACAATTGTATTTCGGATGAGCAGTATCTAACGTAACTGGATCATAAAATGCAGTATCGAAATCCGACTGGCTGAAAGTAATCAGAGTTACAGAAAACGTGTGTTGTCACGGTTTTTTTTTAAAAAAAAAAGTACTGGACTTACCTTACAAATAGCTCGTAGCAGTGTCTTCTGTATTTTATTAGGCCAGTTTCACGACATATCCGATCGAGCACATTTTCTGACACAAGATTCATTGGACCTTTGCGGTATTTATAAAGCACTTTGTCGTTACAAATTGAACATTCTCGTGATATTGCAGTGCACAACTCTCTAATATCAAGTGCGGAATATATATTTTTTGCAATTTTCTCCAAATTTCTTCCCGCGGGATGTCCACTTTCTCGGTGCAGCTCTAATAATTTAATACGAGCATTTCCCCTGTGTAGAACCTCCAAATTGGAAACAATGAGATAAAGTCGACCATCTTTAGTGAAATATTTCCTGCTCCGGCGTCGCAATGAATGTCTGGTAGTTTTAGTGCTTTTTCGAGGGAAAAGACCTGATTGCAAAAAATGCACGACTTCAAAATATTTTCTGCTGTCCATTTAATCTAAAATATAAAGGGAGGCTCAAATGAAAGTAACTAAGGGTGAAATAAATTAAGTTGATCACGTTCTGTGTGCTTTAAGTAAACAAATGTGCTATTTTGAAGTGACAAAGATAAGGGGGGTAGCCGAACTTGGTGCCCTACAACTATGAGGGTTATATTAAGCGGACGCTTATGAAATTTTAATGTCAGGTACACCCAATGATCCTCTCAGGCTGATATAGCTTTTGGGCCAATCCGACTACCCAACCCCGAGCTATTAACACCGGAAGTGGGGTGATTTGAAGGTTTTCGATATTTTAAGTGGAAATATGAACTTTTAAGTAAGAAATAACTTTATTAACCAGTCGAAACTAGGTTTACGTGTGAATTAATGTACTGAGTGATCATGGGAAGGGTTTAGGAAGTTGTGGGAGAAATTTATTAGCATTTTAAAATAAGAATAGGCAGTTTTCACTAAAAATAGTTAACACTTAAATTGAAATAGCAATTTCTCAAAAAGTTGAAGTCGGATTGACCTGAAAATTGGGGGATAGACTAATTTGGGTACGGGGAATCCGATTTTGAGGTCGGATTTGACCCCACACCAACCTGCATGGAACTAGCGCACGCCCGTGCTGCGGAACATAAAATTTGAATTGCTCGTGGAGTATTGGTAGTAGCCCTATGATTTTTGGAGGGTTAGTGTAACTTTTCAAGGGCTTCCGATTGGTGATATTTTCAATCCCAGATTCCGACCGGAAGTCGGTGCTTCGGGACGACCCGAGTGCCGAAAACCGGAAATTGGCCTTTTTGAGCGGCCGAATGACTTTGAAATAGTTTTAATATGATAACCTGAGACAGTTAGTGACAAAAAATAACCACCCCGGTCAATTTTGACGAACTCGGATTTTTCGGGTTTCGGCACCCACGACTCGTTGAAAATTTTCAAATTGCAAACGACTCGCAACGGCTGATCCGTTGGTCATGAAACTTGGCAGGCAAGTTGGTGGCACCCTATAGTTACTAGAAAACTTTACCCGGAGACGTTTTGACCACTACTTCGCAAGTTATTAAGTTTTGAAATTTGGGGTCATCCGGGAGGTCGATGAAAAGTGTGCGCGGTCATTGCTCGTGTTCTATTAGTAGTTAGGTCATAAAAATTGGTGGGTAAGTGTAACTATGGAAGGACTTCCCGCGCCAATAGTTATTTTTACCAAGTTGACCCTTCATCTTCGACTATTGACCTATAATTGACCTCTAGAGGTCAAATTTTTGGGTTTTTGGGAAATTTGGGTTTTCGACTAATTTTTGTATGGGGAATTGCACGGAATGCTGGGAAAAGCATACCAAGCCATTATTTTAGCTTTAGCGAGCGTGAATTAGTGGTATATTTACACATGGAGACTAAAAGTCTTTGAATAACAAAAGCGACGAAATTAACTTGGCGCCAAGTTTGTGTGCGCAAATAAGAGCGATAAGGACCGCGGACTTTGACGTTAATCTGTTTGTTTAGTGAAGGGAACCCCTCCTGCGGATGTATCAATCAGTCAGAATTACTTATGGTGTTTACTTAAGTTCTAAAAGTGTATTTAATTAAGATAAGATAAAGTTAGTCAAATAGAAAAAGTTGTAATCAGCTTATCGTGCTTAAGTTGGAGAGAGAGAGAAAAGACTGAGCTAGTGAGCAGTTGGTTTAGTGGGACTAAACTTAAAACAGTCAGTAAAGTTGCAAGACCAGTTAGGAAACTGTGAGCAACTTGGTTAATTATACTTCGAGTGAATCACGATAAAATTTTGAACTTATACAAGATTTTGCAGTTGAATTTGTCTCAAGTTGTTAGTTGATTGAGAGTTGCATCTCTTTACTGTGGATTCTACATTTGTGCTGGTGTTCTCTGTTCAATTTAACGTCTTTTGGGACAAAGCATTTTTAACAGCCTGCAAGAGTGGACGAGGGGAAAAACTCGGAAAAGAGACAAGGTAGCGCTTGCTTCATCATTTTCTTCGGTGTTGGTTTTAATTAAATTTGTTCGATCTTCTGGGCGACAGATTCCCCTCACTGTTGGCCTAGTTAGAAATTCAGAAGACGACAGTGGCGCTCCTGGGTGGGCATCGCTCCTTGTAATTTTCTGTAAGATTATTTTTTTTTTTTATCCGCTAAGTGGTGAAGTTTTCCAAAATGAGCGAAAACGGAGACGATCTACCTAACAATCCTCTCGCCTTAGACAGAGGCGACGAGGACGGAGATGACGAAGCTCCAGACAACGGCCGCGGGATTTTTGGACCGGGCACGCTGAGGCCGGATCGATACCCTTCGAAAAAACACTCGACGTGGATCCAGTGGAAGCAGCACTTTCTCTGGCTAGCTGACACCAATGGTTGGGATGATATCACAGCAATTCGGGCCCTTCCAACGTGTTTAACGTCGTGGGCGCTTGATGAGTTCACTGCCATGCCTGCCAGGTTTACGAGACAAGTGGGAAGGAATTTGCCGCCAACACTAGCGAGGGTTTTTGAGTACTTGGATCCAAGAATGTCGCCTTACAGAGATCAACGTACGGCCAGAGCAGAGTTCAAGGCACTCATGCAAGGCGACAAGGAGGAAACGCGTGAGTTCTCGAGAAGAGTAAGGGCATTGGGTGATATCGCACATACACACATGAACGCTTTGTCCCGAGATGACATGAACAGAGAACAATTTATCGATGGATTGTTCGACTCCGATATTTACGAATTGCTTCTTCGAGAGGATCCACAGACATTCGACGAAACTGTAAACAGAGCGCTGAGTCTTGAAGCAATTACGAAAGGTTCACGATTTCGACAGCGGAAAAGAATATCGGCAATAAGGACTATGGCAGAGGCAACTTCGTTTCCTCCGGTGGTAGCTCAACCTTTGCCTTCACAAGCGTCAAGAGGTGTTCAGGGCACCTCAATTGCACAAACTCCTCTGACAAATGATGCGCTGGGGACAAAAATCGACAAACTGGTTGACAGTCAGGAAAAGTTTATGTCAAATATATCTTCGATGATGAGTAAGTTCGTCTCGTCTGTCATACCGGGACCACCAGCAGAGCAAGCTCGTGCACCTCAGAACACTGGAAAGCAGTTGTTCAATCCGTACCCTCCAGATAGCCGATACGGACAGGGATTTGCGTCAGCTTCTCGACCGCAGGGACAATACAACCCTGGCCAACAACGACGACAAGGTGGTACAGGCTGTTTCCAATGTGGAAGTTCGGATCACTTCAAGAGAGAGTGTCCGCTACTTGCCAATAGTCCTTTAAACTAGAAAGGGCCGGGCCCACCGGGGAATTCCGGAGGGAAGGGTTTATCCCGGCCGAATACAAAAATAAACCCCAAACAACGGTTGCTACCAGCAACGAAGGAGCGCAGTCCAATCAGTTAAGGATGTATCATCAGTTGGACGAGCCCCTGGTTACGAAAACATCCACAACAGACCAAATGCGTGAGTTGCCTGAGCAAGGAAAAGAGCCATACAGCATTCTGGTCTCGGGCGAATTGAATGACACGAAGCTAGCCTTCCTTATCGATACGGGAGCAAACACGAACATAATCAGTTACGATACCTTATTTTCTTTGGACATTCCGGTTAAAATGGAAAAGTATACTGGTAGACTTGAGACAGCGGACGGTAAACGAGTTGACGTTATCGGCAGAGCAAAATTGCATCTACGTTTGGGCGAAATCGACACTGATATTGAAGCTTTAGTCATGCATGATCTCGACAACCACATGATCCTGGGTCTTGAGACTTTAAAGGGGCACCGTTGCATTATCGATTTGGATACTGATCAGCTTTGGACAGGTCAGAAAGAGGGATCAACAGTGCCAATACGAATTGAAGGACCGAAAAGGTTGGCAACTTTTATTGAGGCAGTTCCTCATGACCGTCAAATGACTGTGCATGCTACTGAAATTTCTAATGGATCAAAGATTGACCCAAACCGATTTGATCGCATAGCCAAGACTGCTGAAACACATCTTGATGTTCAATTACAGAATGATTTGAAACCGACGTCTCAACTTGTAGACGACGTCCAAAAAATTCTTGAATTATCGGCACCTGGTGTGACAGGCAACGATTTGAATGATTTGAGAGCCTTAGTTCAAGAGTTCCGTGATGTTTTTGCCTTGACCAACGACGAGTTAGGCCGCACCAATGTTGTGGAACACAGGGTTGAGACTGGTGACAGCCCTCCAATAAAAATTCCTCCCAGAAGAGCGGGTTTACCTAAAGTAGAGATTATCAGGGAAGAAGTTAATGCAATGTTGGACCAAGGGATCATTCGGCCGTCCCAAAGTCCTTACAGTTTCCCAGTAGTACTTGTAAAGAAGAAGGACGGAAGTGTGCGGGTTTGTATTGACTACCGAAAATTGAATGACGTAACAATCAAAGATGCTTTCCCAATTCCTAAGATTGACCAGTCGTTCGATGCACTGAAAGAAGCAAAAGTGTTTTCGTCAATGGACTTGGCAAGTGGATATTGGCAGATTCCTGTGGCCCCGGAGCATTGTCACAAAACGGCTTTCGTGACACCGGATGGAGGTCTTTATGAATACGTTCGAATGCCTTTCGGATTGTCAAATGCACCTGGTACGTTCCAACGATTGATGAATGAAGTTTTCAGAGACTACCTCTACAAATTTATTCTCATCTTCCTAGACGACGTCCTGGCTTATAGTACCAATAAAGCTGATCACTTGGAACATTTGCGGACTATTTTTCAAACACTGCGGGCGCTGAACTTGAAATTAAAGCCCAAGAAGTGTAAACTATTTCAACGAGAAGTTGTATATCTTAGTCATATTATTGGCAACGGAGGAGCAAAACCGGACCCCGATAAAGTTTCGGCGGTAAAGCATTGGCCAGTACCAAAGACGGTGAAACAGATTCGGTCCTTCGTTGGCTTCTGCAATTACTATCGACGCTTTGTGAGAGATTTTGCACAAATTGCAAGGCCACTCACGGATCTCACAAAGAAAGATGCTCGCTTCGAGTGGAATTCCGACTGCCAATTATCATTTGATAGACTTCGAGTCGAACTTGCTACCGCGCCAGTGATGCAATTTCCTCGTTTTGATTGCCCCTTCATCATTGATACAGATGCCAGCAAAGTAAGCTTAGGGGCAGTGATTTCTAATGTTGTCGATGGTGTGGAACGGCCAATTGTCTACTCAAGTAGGGTTCTCACAAAAACAGAAATGATGTACTCCACCACCAAACGCGAGGCACTTGCAGTGATACAGGCATTGAAATGGTATAAGAACTACATATGGGGACTACCGTTCATCATTCGAACCGATCATGCTAGCCTTCGATGGCTCTTCAGGCAGGACAATGATGATGATGCAACCGGAATGACGTTCCGAATGTGTCAGTTCCTACAGGAGTATAATTTTCAAGTAGTTCATCGAGCTGGATCGAAACATGCCAACGCAGACGGACTCACAAGACAAACAGAGGAGAGTACTGAGTGGGAACCCGGAGAAAGAGAAGAGATGACCGGAAATTGTCCGGAGGCTGTGGATATAAACACAGCCATTTCCAAGGCCACTGATCATCTACGGCTTACAGTTCAGGGTCAGTATGACGAAACAGCGGATCTAGAAGATGACCAACTGCTAGAAAACGATGAAGAACAAGTTTCAATAACTTGGACTCGTGGTGAATCGGACGTGAGGTCGATGCAAGAACAAGATGAGGCGATCAGCCGCATTCTTTTTTGGGCAACTGTAGATGAAAACAAAAACTGTCTAAACTTTGGAACAAACCTGATAACCAAAGATGAAGCTGCCCAATACGGGCGAGAGGTGATGGCACTATGGGGAAGATGGAATGAACTGTCGATTAAGAACGGAATACTATATCGTAAGTGGTTTAAGAACGAGAGTGGTTCCTCGGAGGAGCCAGTCCTACAACTGATTGTTCCAGCAAGTGGTCGTAAAGAGATATTAGAACAACTACATGACTCTCCCGTTAGTGGAGGTCATTTTGCGTTCGAAAAAACACTCAACCGGGTGAGACAAAGGTTCTGGTGGCCGTCAATGAGATTGGATATAGAAAAACGGTTTTTGTGGTGTCTTCCCTGTGCTGCAAGGACAACCGCGGGCCGGAAACGTGTTGCCGGCCTCCAGCCGTTCAAAGTTGGAATTCGATTTCATAAGGTTGCGGCCGATATTTTGGGACCAGTAACAATGGCCAAAGCTTCGAAAGCAAAACATATTCTAGTGATAACCGATATGTTTACAAAGTTCGTTGTGAGCACACCTCTCGTAGGTACAGAGTCGGAAGATGTCGCGCGAGCAATTGTTGAGAAGTGGGTCTTAAAGTTCGGAGTACCAGATGTTTTGCACACAGATCAAGGAAAAAACTTTGGTAGTCAGTTAATCCTCGACCTGTGCAAACTACTGAAGATTGACAAAACACGTACGTCTCCGTATCACCCTCAGGGAAACGGCCAAGTGGAAAGGCACAATAGAATTTTGGCGGATGTCATATCCAAGTATTGTGCTGATAATCCTTGGACGTGGGACGAGATGTTACCCTACGTAGATTTCGTTTATAACACAACCGTTCACAGGACCACACAAGCCACGCCGTTTAGTCTAGTGTTTGGACAGGAGTGCCAGTATCCAATCGATTTGTTTTATCCAAAACCCCATGATGAAGAGCGTAGCCAAGGAGAATTTATCGAGTGGCTCGAGGCACAGTTTCGTGAAGCTCATGCTAACGCCAGGGAGCAATTAGGAGTAAACCAACAGAGACAGAAGGACCTTTACTTCAAAAAAGTTTATGGTGAACCTTACGAAATTGGTGCAAAAGTTTGGCTTTACTCGAAGCAAAAGGCCAAGTCAAAGAAGTTCTTTGTTCCCTACGAAGGCCCTTACATTATCCAAGAAGGGACTTCAGAAGTCAACTACATGATTTACAAAGAAGGAAGACCGAGAAAAACGAGGATAGTTCATTTTAATTTGCTGAAACCATATAATGGGGAGCGAACGGGCGACGCAAGTGGCAGGACCAAGCGACCTACACCTTTTCGTTCGCAGGATTTCTTCAATAAATTTCCTGATGATAAAGCGGAAGAGGATGATGATGATGGGGAGGTCATAAGGAATACCGAAAGCACGCTCCATAAAAGGCAACAACGCAGACGTAATATTGCTGCGGCACAAGTCCGTTCACGTGATGAGAGATCATACGAGCCCTCCGTCCCGCTAGTTGAAGCCGAACCAGTCTCTAAACCCTGCAATGTGGCGGAGATTGTAGACGTGTTAGCTGACACAAACATTGGCCACGCTAGTGATCTAACAAAAGCCAACCAGAGCAACGAGGAGAGTCCAACAGCTGTTAGAAACGACCAAGGACTTGATTTGGAGGAACAACCGGTGACCCAAGCTAATGAAACGCCTGAAACGCTAGAAGAGACTCCTTTGGCGCGCAGACGACCTCGGCGAGACATTAAGCCCGTGATCCGACTCGGGATTGACGAATAGACATTTTATTTTGATTTTATTGATAGGTTTTAGTTTTTTTTAGACCCCTCCCTGCAAAAATAAAATCAGATCAAAAAAAAATTACTTTTAGTATATTGGGTAAAATTATTTGATCTCGATTAACGAATAAGGTTTAATTTAGTATTTCGTAGTAAAATAATATTGACATTTATTTAGATACAATCCTTCATAATGGGAGGGGTGGTTGTGTGGAGGGCCATTGCGTTGCTCTCGTTTGCCGGAGTGGTGCAATCAGAGACTGAAAGAAACACGGCTGGAGCGGTTTTCATCCCTGAAACGCCAGTGATAATTTCAAGTGGACTTGAAGCGACGTGGGTAACCGTGCCAATTCCCGGACTACCGGCGATAAATTTGACTCACTTAGACTTGGCTTACCAGGAATTCCAGTTGAATTTGGCAATAAAGTGGAGAGGATATGATGGAACCATATGTGGGGATCAAGAAACACATGAACGATTGTTGAACAGTACATATGTGACAATCAAAGGAGTGGAATATGAAGTCCAGGAGATTGAAAAGGTTTGGAGGGACATTAAGGACCGAATAGGCACTTTTGTTAATGGAACGACTAATCCCCGTCACGGCCGCGAACGTCGCGGTGCTGGAGCAATTTTTGCCGGTATTGCGGCCGTCTCAGTAGTTTCCTCAATTGTACTTGCCCCTGTACTTAAGGAAGGTTTCTGTCACTATATGTCTTTCTTTGGTTTCTGTGGAAGCAGTAAGGACATTGACCGTTTGGGAGAAGAATCGGAATTCTTGGACGGAGCTATTCGAACAGTTACGTTGGAATCAGGAGAAAAGATTCACTTGCTTGGCCACTCTCTTAACAAGACCCAGGGTCAACTACGGCTGATATCCAAGGATGCAAATGCGAATTTTCACACTATTAGAGTTGCGGTTTCGCAACTAGCAAAAGCGGTATCTTATGGAGCTTATGGTGACCAAAAATCAGGATAGTGCGACAAAAGTCATGAGTGGGCATCAACTTTTAAAAAGAGCATTGCCTTCACAACAGGAATTCGAAATTTCAGCGATCATATGACCGCTATAAGATTGGAGTTAATTGCCTACAAAGTTGCTTTGCACAATTTTGGCTACGTGCTGGACGATGCATTGGGTTCTCTGGCTCAGGGACACATTCCTGCTACTTTGATTCCACCGGAAGTTCTGTTGCAGGTCCTAGACGGTCTTCAACTTGACACCCAGAAAGAGGCAATTCCACGACATGATCTTATGACGTATTATGGGTTTGAACTTGTGGAATCGACAATAGTTACACACAATAGTTTGAACATTCTGCTCAACATTCCGGTTCATCATACGAATGGTTTTCATCGTGTTTACCGCGCGGTACCTATTCCACAACCAATAGCAAATGGGTCGACGGCTACCAAGTACAGATTTGATAAAAATTATTTGTTGGTTTCGGAATATAATAATAATTTTGCAGAAGTTACCGAAGGAAAGATGAACTCGCACTGTAGGGGGAGTTCTAGGTTGTTGCTCTGCATGAAACCTTTTCCAATGGCAAGAAGCTCCTCGGCAACATGTCTTTCGAGCCTATTTTTCAACTTACCAACCTCTGCTTTGAGACTTTGTCCTCATGAAGTTGAAATTTTACCCGACGAAGCAGCTGCGGAATACCTGGATGACTCAACTTACCTGATCACGTCCAGCAACGATGATTTTAAATTCATTAACTATACTAGAGTGAAAGACCAATCACAAGGTGAACAGATACCTGGATGCAAGAGTTGTCTGATTAGACCTAGTTGCCTTGGAAGGGTTGAAAACCCCACGGGAACGATCGTTCTATATCCGGATTCCAGAACATGTCAGCACAATTCAAGCAAAGTTGTTATTGTTGAACAGCATCCGCTACTGCAGTCGTTGTTTGAAGTTTTGAGAACGGTGGAAAACGAGAAAATAGGAGTCGAAATTCCGGAAACTTTTGTAAACGCCGCCCATGAGGAGATGATAGAATCTTTTAGACTGAATTTGGTAGACTTACCAGAGGGAACAGTTGACCATGGGGAATTGGAATTGATTGCCAGGCCTTTTGCGGAACACATTCTTGACAAACATACGCCGTTCCACTGGAAGGCGTACCACAGTTCACCCCTGCGCATTCTTCTTGGTCTGGTAGCCATAACAATTCTGCTCGTTATACTATGGATGATTTGGAAAAAATTGCAGGAACTCAAATTGTGTCCCTGTCAGGAGAGACTGCACGACGAATCGTTTTTCGAACACTTGAGACGGACTGTGGTTCCCCCTGTGCGCTACCACCGTAGACACAAAAGAGGTAGCATCGATCGCATCAGCAATGATGAGGTGGTAATCGGTTCGCCGTCCCATAGCTCAACCAGGATGATTTTGGACGACATGGAAGGCAGACGACGCAGTTGGATTCATAATCGTGAACTGCTTCCTGAGGAGGCCGACCTACCGCAGTACGAGCCTGAACCGGCCAAATTGTTGGTCAGCTCGCAGGGAGAAAGGACAATGCCGAGACCCTCTAAGGCCTCACCCGGACGCGATTTGTTCCAGAAGGACTTCGGTAGGAAGTGACGTGGTTTGGTTGCGGAGAGAGCACGCTGGCCCTCAACACTAAGTTTTTTTTCTTCTTTAAACAGAAAGGACTCGCGTGAGTACAGACCTTCCTTTTTCTAATTTTAGTCAAGATTGCTTGGTGCTAATCGGATGACTTTATAGTCAAATCGTCTTTATATTTTAAATACGAAACTGATGTGCTATTCAGAACCTCTTGTTACCTGTTTATTCAGATCCAACAGTGAAACTGAGAGACGCTAGTAGTTAAAGTTCATTTAACAGTGTACCAACGGGATTTAAAGTGTTTTGATCTTTGAGGCGGTTCTCAGTTTTATTTTTGGTTTATTGTAGCTTAGTCTGTATTTGCTGCGCAGTTTAATCTTCAAACTTATACTCTAATGCTAGATCTTACCGGGCCTTATAACCTAGATAATTACTAACGTGATTCACTCAAAAAAAAACCATCGATTGAGAAACAAAACAGGTTTTAAGGTAAATTAATAAGAAGGCAGAAGGCATAAAAGTCTACAGTATAGAAGCGCTAAGTAAAGTAAAAGTCCCATAAGAAACAATACTGTGTTTTTTAAAAAATATATATACATCGAGTCCAGTCAAAGGTTTCTGAAAGTTTAACACGCGAGTTTAGGTTTCTCTAACCAAATGAGAGCTGAGTGCACAATTGACCCGTTCTCGTGCCACTCGGCTTCATTCTTTAGGGCCAATTTTAGTCGTTGCAGTGGGGCTGACGAATTTCCAAGCGGTAGCTTGGTGTCCTGGCCTTGGGGAATAACCGAGACATCTAGTAGATAGAATTCTTCCGGATTGGTTGGCACAGGGCTTTTAGAGACCACCTGGACCAGAATGCAATCAATTTCCATGGTTGGGAGGAAATCAAATGGTTTGCTGGTCAATCCATGAGGAAGTTAAAAGGCCAGAGTCCTGTTGTTGAAGGCGTCCCTGAAATATACAATGAGCAATGAGTTATGAAAAAAAAATACAAAATTTGGATCAACACACAAGTTACAGTATATAAGAAAAAGAAGATATAAGTATATAAAAAGATTAAAATTTCCTTACATTTTGGGTTTCTGTTGGATGACTGCGTTTGAGAATGCTGAACGGTTTGACGATTGAGCTGGTTTATGGTTAGGCAAAGATTGGATGTCCTGATTGAAACAATGGTTATCTTGAGCAAATATAGAATACGGCTTACTTGACAGATGGCGTGATTAATGAGATGTTTAAACAATGGGTTAGAATGAGTGAAGTTTTCTTATCACAAATTAAACATCCTTGAGTAAACAAAGAACTGACAAGACAAAAGAACTTGACTTGAGGCATAAGATAAGAGCATCCGGGGTAGTTGAAGAGAATTTAATTCGACCATTAAAGCGAATCATGAGCAGCCCACGACCGTGGAGTGACAGCGAAGGTGAAGTAAACACTGCGAGCCGAATTGAAGTCAGAGAACTAAATGAGTCGGCTAATGATCTGGATCAGGAGGATCAACAGAATCAAAACAACACAAATGCAAGGCACGCTGAAACCACTGGTGAAGGATCCGCTGCGGTAAGGGGATGGGCACCTAGATGGGGCCAGAGGCAAATTCCCCCTTGGGCCAGTAGAACCACTGGACAACGAGTGGCGTACTGCGTGGGGAGAAGACGCAACACTCGAGGGGTGAACACGTTTAGGAACGCGCACATTGCATACAAGCGCAAGATCGAGCGAGCGTTGGAGAGGTGCAGAGCGCGTGAAAGATCTCTGCTGGAGGAATTGTCTCTTTTGGAGCGAAGGGAAGTAAGAGTACAAGAACTGGGATTGTCGTCAAGCGACGAAGACTAAGTACTGCTTTAAAAAATTTTATTGTCAGGAAATTTATTTCTCGTTTTTCTGTATTAATAATTTATTTTAACTTGCAGGTTTTGCCATCATCCGGGAGTATGATGAGAATAGAGGGGGGGAGTGTAGCGCGCATGCAAATTAAACGCGGATTAAAATAAGAGCAACGAGTACGAACTTACTTGTATGTAGGCTTGTTGGAAAGCTCGCAATTAGGACAATCTAATTAAGTTAATAACACCAAAGCTAAATTGAACAAATTTAAGTACTCTCTTGAAAGCAAACACATGGTGCCCCGAGTTCTCATTAAAACAAATATGCACACAAGTAAGCAAAGTTACAAACCGGATAAAGGCCTAACAAATTGGTTGAGTTTAGTAATAAAAGACTGTCAAAACAGATTAACGAGACAAATAGGAGACCTGAGTTGTATACATAAGCAAAATAGTAATAAGTTAATTAAAATGGCAAGGACAAAGAATACAAGGAGTATTATCAAAAAGTTGAAATTGTCGCCTAACCGAGATCAGGACAGGACCACAGGATCTCCCGACAGCGAAATTGTTCCCCCACCTTCACCTCCGGCCTCGCTATTTGAGCCATCAGCCTCGGGGAAACAAGCTTTGGTTGAAGTGGGGCTGAAGCCAAAAAAGAAAAAGAAAGTGTCAAAGAAAAACACTAAAAGAATGGCAGCAAAAGCAGCAAAAGAGACTGTTACAGGGGGAACTGAAGACCCCAAAATGAAAGAAGCCTTCCTCCGCATGATTGAGGAAGAGAAAAATATAGAAAGTGAGAACTAAAGGACAGTGGGGATTATGAAAAGTATTCATATAATTGGAAAATTTACCTTTTGAGAATTTCTTTCGGTTTGCAGCGCCACACAATAAGGCAATGAGGCACCCCTTCCACAATTTGAAATTTCAAGAATATTCCCCCATAACGTACGCCGTGTTTTGTACCATTTAGACCCAGATAAAAAGGTTGCTCGCCATCGCCAGAGTCATAGTGCACAAAAATATTAATCCGATATTGCCGAGCAAAGAGTCGTAAGTCTGTTGTGGTAATAAATTCAGTGTCCCCAATCCCTCTAGACAAAACCACTTTACCAGGTAACGTGTACAGATGCTTATTGGGCCCATTGCGTAGTTTTATAAAAATTTTCTCTATTTCACCAGCTTGTGAACGATTACCAGTGATAATAGTAGATAAACATGCGCTGACACAATTGTATTTCGGATGAGAAGTATCTAACGTAACTGGATCATAAAATGCAGTATCGAAATCCGACTGGCTGAAAGTAATCAGAGTTACAGAAAACGTGTGTTGTCACGGTTTTTTTTAAAAAAAAAGTACTGGACTTACCTTACAAATAGCTCGTAGCAGTGTCTTCTGTATTTTATTAGGCCAGTTTCACGACATATCCGATCGAGCACATTTTCTGACACAAGATTCATTGGACCTTTGCGGTATTTATAAAGCACTTTGTCGTTACAAATTGAACATTCTCGTGATATTGCAGTGCACAACTCTCTAATATCAAGTGCGGAATATATATTTTTTGCAATTTTCTCCAAATTTCTTCCCGCGGGATGTCCACTTTCTCGGTGCAGCTCTAATAATTTAATACGAGCATTTCCCCTGTGTAGAACCTCCAAATTGGAAACAATGAGATAAAGTCGACCATCTTTAGTGAAATATTTCCTGCTCCGGCGTCGCAATGAATGTCTGGTAGTTTTAGTGCTTTTTCGAGGGAAAAGACCTGATTGCAAAAAATGCACGACTTCAAAATATTTTCTGCTGTCCATTTAATCTAAAATATAAAGGGAGGCTCAAATGAAAGTAACTAAGGGT
Source organism: Convolutriloba macropyga (assembly GCF_964194025.1). Classification (NCBI taxonomy): domain Eukaryota; kingdom Metazoa; phylum Xenacoelomorpha; order Acoela; family Convolutidae; genus Convolutriloba; species Convolutriloba macropyga. The sequence continues at coordinate 74,442,137 of NC_134474.1, read as the reverse complement.
GAAATAAATTAAGTTGATCACGTTCTGTGTGCTTTAAGTAAACAAATGTGCTATTTTGAAGTGACAAAGATAAGGGGGTAGCCGAACTTGGTGCCCTACAACTATGAGGGTTATATTAAGCGGACGCTTATGAAATTTTAATGTCAGGTACACCCAATGATCCTCTCAGGCTGATATAGCTTTTGGGCCAATCCGACTACCCAACCCCGAGCTATTAACACCGGAAGTGGGGTGATTTGAAGGTTTTCGATATTTTAAGTGGAAATATGAACTTTTAAGTAAGAAATAACTTTATTAACCAGTCGAAACTAGGTTTACGTGTGAATTAATGTACTGAGTGATCATGGGAAGGGTTTAGGAAGTTGTGGGAGAAATTTATTAGCATTTTAAAATAAGAATAGGCAGTTTTCACTAAAAATAGTTAACACTTAAATTGAAATAGCAATTTCTCAAAAAGTTGAAGTCGGATTGACCTGAAAATTGGGGGATAGACTAACTTGGGTACGGGGAATCCGATTTTGAGGTCGGATTTGACCCCACACCAACCTGCACGGAACTAGCGCACGCCCGTGCTGCGGAACATAAAATTTGAATTGCTCGTGGTGTATTGGTAGTAGCCCTATGATTTTTGGAGGGTTAGTGTAACTTTTCAAGGGCTTCCGATTGGTGATATTTTCAATCCCAGATTCCGACCGGAAGTCGGTGCTTCGGGACGACCCGAGTGCCGAAAACCGGAAATTGGCCTTTTTGAGCGGCCGAATGACTTTGAAATAGTTTTAATATGATAACCTGAGACAGTTAGTGACAAAAAATAACCACCCCGGTCAATTTTGACGAACTCGGATTTTTCGGGTTTCGGCACCCACGACTCGTTGAAAATTTTCAAATTGCAAACGACTCGCAACGGCTGATCCGTTGGTCATGAAACTTGGCAGGCAAGTTGGTGGCACCCTATAGTTACTAGAAAACTTTACCCGGAGACGTTTTGACCACTACTTCGCAAGTTATTAAGTTTTGAAATTTGGGGTCATCCGGGAGGTCGATGAAAAGTGTGCGCGGTCATTGCTCGTGTTCTATTAGTAGTTAGGTCATAAAAATTGGTGGGTAAGTGTAACTATGGAAGGACTTCCCGCGCCAATAGTTATTTTTACCAAGTTGACCCTTCATCTTCGACTATTGACCTATAATTGACCTCTAGAGGTCAAATTTTTGGGTTTTTGGGAAATTTGGGTTTTCGACTAATTTTTGTATGGGGAATTGCACGGAATGCTGGGAAAAGCATACCAAGCCATTATTTTAGCTTTAGCGAGCGTGAATTAGTGGTATATTTACACATGGAGACTAAAAGTCTTTGAATAACAAAAGCGACGAAATTAACTTGGCGCCAAGTTTGTGTGCGCAAATAAGAGCGATAAGGACCGCGGACTTTGACGTTAATCTGTTTGTTTAGTGAAGGGAACCCCTCCTGCGGATGTATCAATCAGTCAGAATTACTTATGGTGTTTACTTAAGTTCTAAAAGTGTATTTAATTAAGATAAGATAAAGTTAGTCAAATAGAAAAAGTTGTAATCAGCTTATCGTGCTTAAGTTGGAGAGAGAGAGAAAAGACTGAGCTAGTGAGCAGTTGGTTTAGTGGGACTAAACTTAAAACAGTCAGTAAAGTTGCAAGACCAGTTAGGAAACTGTGAGCAACTTGGTTAATTATACTTCGAGTGAATCACGATAAAATTTTGAACTTATACAAGATTTTGCAGTTGAATTTGTCTCAAGTTGTTAGTTGATTGAGAGTTGCATCTCTTTACTGTGGATTCTACATTTGTGCTGGTGTTCTCTGTTCAATTTAACGTCTTTTGGGACAAAGCATTTTTAACAGCCTGCAAGAGTGGACGAGGGGAAAAACTCGGAAAAGAGACAAGGTAGCGCTTGCTTCATCATTTTCTTTTAAACCTTCGGTGTTGGTTTTAATTAAATTTGTTCGATCTTCTGGGCGACAGATTCCCCTCACTGTTGGCCTAGTTAGAAATTCAGAAGACGACACAAATAACCGCTTCAGAAGGGAGCCGAATTTTTTTTTTGGGGGGGGGGGGTGCCTATATTTTGGCTATATGGGACTGGGGCACTAGCGAAGAAGATCCCAACTTCATTGGTCTAACTATTTAAGTTGAGTGACTCCGCTTGAAGTCATTGAGAACTTGTGGCGTTTATAGAGAACCAAGTAGAGGCAGATGTTGAACCAGAGTTGCTAACTGCCTTCTTGAGTGTCACAATACCTCGATGGAAAAGTCAAAATTTCATGTTAAGTCAAATTTACAAACCTACTAAATTTATAGAAACTTGGATCTTTTCAACAATTGCTCCCCTTGCCACCTAGTAGAGGATTGCTCCATTTCTGGGCTCTTTTCTGTTATTGCCCCCCCCCACCCCCCCCCCCCCCCCCCACGTCCATTTGCACCCCCCACTTATAGCATGTTATAGCATATTGGTTGCGTTTCATACACTTACATATAATTATATGCAAACGGCGTTTACAATTTAATTATGCCGCGAAGTTTTGAAATTAAGACGTGTACGGTAATTGAACTTTGCTTATAATGTAAGCAGACAAAGAATAATCCGTGTTTTTAATATTTTTGCGCTTTTCTTTGGCAGGAATAGCTTTATGGCACTAATTTTTTTGACAACCGGAAACAAAAGTTCATCCATTCGCCTACCGGTACCAGCAATTTATTATGACTGAAATAAGGGATCTCTAAGGACCAAAAAGTACATATTTGGGGGGTGCAAATAGACTGGCTATATAAGGCTGGGGGGCAATAACAGAAAAGAGCCCATTTCTGTAATATATTCTACCACAATATTACTTGGCCTACAGTTTAGATAGCCGAAAGTTAGTTTAAGCACAAATAAGGACTGCTGTGCACGGGCATGCCACTCATGCGCTGTGGGATGTAATCCGGAATTCGTGGGTCGGTTATTGCGACGAACGCGAAGCTCGCCAACCGACCGGAAATTTTTTTTCTATTTGTATTCCAATTGGGCTATTTAGCATAGCATGGCATATTTAATTCTATTCAGTTTGACATAATCTGGTCTGTCATAGTCTCTGATTGATTAATAAATTGCTTGCTAATTTTCTGTTCAAGAATAGTCCCGTTTGCAAAAGGGGACAATAGTTGAAAAGTTCCAGAAACTTCTGGAACGTGGGTGTTTCATGTGAAGATTTTATAATCACGGGCAATTGTTCAAAATTCAAGTTTTGCATCCAAAAACAGATGACATGAATTTATTTTCTCCCATAAAGTTGTAACGCTAGCAAACAGTTAGCAACAGTGAGTGCAGAGTAAGCCGAAATAAATGCAATCCTTAAAAAAGCCAGCCGAGAGTTCTGTCATAGTTATGTAATCTATCAGAAACAATATATTGTTAACGGTTAAAGTCAGGACTGCGCATAGTATTTTAATTTATAATGTGTTACAATGCACCAAAGAAACAATGGATCTTTTCTGCTAGCGCCCCCTCCCCCCGCTTAGTTAGGCACCCCCCATTTATAAATGTGTAAACATATTGTTAAAGCGAAGTAATCTTATACGTGAACATATATGAGCAATATGCATTTACTAAAAAAGCTAGCACAGCTATGGTTTGAAAGTATTACGTATTCAACCAAAATTTGTTGCATATAACGTAAGCATCAATAAAAATTCGGTATTAGATCATTTTTGGTGTTATCGGCTACTATAGAGCTTGAATTTTCAAAACTTTTTAAAGGAAACTATTCTAAAAGTGCCTTCAATCTACCTAGACACTCTTGTTTCAATGAAATTCAAATATCGCTCTTACAATTCGCGAAAACTTAGATTTTGGGGGGTGCAAAATTTATCGGCTATATAAGGCTGGGGGGCGCTAGCAGAAAAGATCCGAAACAATAATACGTCAATTTTTAGACATCTATTGGTCAGGGACCGATGTCCATGGTCATTCCTCTAGCTCGCCGTGGGATGTAATCTGGAATCCGCGGCCCGCCATGGACAATTTAGAATAGGGACCAAAATTTTCGGCTTTCTTGACCTCATTGTCAAAATTCGGCTTGCTTGGCAGTCACCTTTGACAACATCATGACTTGGCACTTGCTATGAAATCAAAGATTCGTACAAACTTGCATGATCTTTGGTGACTATCAAGAAACAAGATTTTGGCAATATAACCAAGAGAGATGAACCATGACATAGCAAGAGATAAAAAGTTCTAAAAGTTATAAACCCCCTTGATTTAGAAAATTTATAGGATTAAGCACGAATTAACATGATTTTATTATAACGAGAATTACAACTTTGCGGGAGGAACTGGGAAAAAAATATGAAGAAGCGATGTATTTAATCGACACTTTGACATCTTGGCTATATTATAACATGCTCCACCTCAACAGACTGTATTGCAATCGTATTATAGAAGAAATGAATATGAGTTATTCTGTTTTACCTCAACTGACACTCACGCTGAACCCCCGGACCGAAATGACCCTTCAGCAGACATTGCGTGTGCTTCTCTTTCCAGAAAAACTATTTTCAAATACAAAACTAGCCAGTGTTACCCGACGCAAACCTGACCAGGGGGCAGGAACCTCATTTTGATGCCCACTTTTGTGGGGGCTGTGCTGAAAAGCGCTAAACAAAGTGGACAACTGATGCAAATAGCAACAACAAAAAATTGTTAAAAAACAGATATAATTCAGCAATATCTCGAAACAGTATCAGAACGTTTTTTCTATTTCTCCATTTTTTTGGGTTTTAGTAATAAAATCGAGTGTTATGTCAACTTTCGACGTTCGTCCCTTCTTTATTTAATGAGGTACTGAAACAAAGGATGTCGCGCGAATTGTCCTTGAACGACTGTCGCAGGCTGAACTTTACTGTTGCCTGCTTTTACCGACCTGCAAGATTTGAGGGCTTTTGAAGGCCTTATGTGGGAGGGGAAATTTAGATCTCACAAAAATAAAACAATAGAGCGTGGAAAAAACATTAAATTTTGAAGCAATTATTGCAGTCGTATGTGTCTTTCTTTTTATGCAAAAATCTTGCTTGACCCTTTTGACTTTCGCCACGCACGATTTCTTGCTTTTTGCATGTTGCAAGATCTAAATGGCGCTTCCAATCAAAACTGTAGGGAACTGAACTCGAGTGGTGGCAGTTTGCGACGACTAAAAATGAGTTAGTCACTCAACTATCACTGATAGAAAAGTCATGATGGTTTTTCGGAAAACTGCTGAATTACAGCTAATTTTTTTACAATTCTTTGATGTTAATATTTTCATCACTCATCCGTTTTCTTTTCTTTCAGCATTTTTCAGCATAAAACTAAAGACACACAAGTCTGCAATGACTGCTTCCAAGTTTATTGGAGGGTAGTTAATAAAAGCTTAATGTCATTAGTAGTGGACATAGCTGTGTAGTAACTATTACGGGGGGACATTGCATGTTTTAAGACAAGGAATAACCACATAAGGAAAAAGAAAGGGGGACATAGGGGAACATTTTGACCTTTTGCATCCTAGAAGCAATCTTCTGAAAAAATTTTGAAGTGATTCTTGTTATGTGGGGGTCTGTAGATTTTAAAATTTTGGGCAATTTTGTGTTTTGGCTCTTTAACCCTTCGATAACCTGGAACAAATATTTCAATTTTTATCCTCGCGATATATTTGTTTATTGTTGAAAATCTTAGTCTAGCTACTACAACTTCTAGCCACAATTAATTGTGATCCACAATCTATGTCAACAGGAAAGTCGTCTGTATGTCTGCTATGACTGACGTCCAGTATATAACCAATATGATGAAAACCTTTGTGTGTAGGATCAGGTTTTGCTTGGAAACCAAGAATGCCGGGAATTTCTTCGCTTTAAAACGATAACCCCTTGTTTTTACCAAATGTCAAACTGAGCTGTCATGTAACGAAATCAAATTTGTAGTCGAATTGTGCCAAATGAGCTAACCGAATAAGTTCCTGAACCAGATCTTCCGTGCTTTTGTAAACAACTTTTCAAAGTTTCCTGAGTAATTCGGATCTATGATGTGAAGCATCAAGTTGAGATCCTGTGTCGATATAAACAATGATTTCTGCTGAGTTGGCTTTGCTGATATTTGATGGTAACGATATAGACGTTAAACCGATTTCCACTGTCGTTGAAGCTGTATCGGCTGTGATAGTTGATTTCGAAATGATGCCATTGTATAATCACGAAAAGTTTTTATCGACGCGTTTGATATTAAGTCTAATGTAAAATCAACGCTGGATGTAAGTGTCATGGTTTGGCTGTTGCGATTGACCATCTAGTTTGACAACTTCAGCCTCGTAGAATTTTCCCAGGATTTCTTTTCTGTTTGCATCCACAAGGTTGTAAGTGGGCGGACTGACTGTGGTATTATTCGTTAATGTGAAAACTTCTATCGTGTAATTTTTTGTGTAACCTTTCAGAAACGTTTCATTTGGCAAGCAATTCGAACAAAATTGCCTGCTTTGACACGTGGTGTACCTTTATTGTTGTCAAACAAAAATGCGATCAAAGTATGTTCGTGTTTGTTTTAAAATTTTTTGTGCTAATTTAGTAAAATGGTTTACGTGACTGTTAATAATATTTTACAATTTTAAAAATTTCTGTAACGTATGACTAGGACCACTTTAGCTCCAAAAACTGTTAAATAATGTTTTTGAGCGATCGAATGTTCCTCTCACCAAATGCCCAGTTTGTTTTTTTCTCTCTTTTATAAAAATGAATTCCCTTTTTTCACCAATTTTTTTAAAATTTTTCTTTGAATTCAGAGCCATGTCTGTGCATACATTCTCTGGTTGTTTCCTCTTGACCTTTTTTAATGCTTGAACTGCATCCTTTGCATATAAAGATTTCAAGGTTTGCACACGTAAGTATCTTGATAAAATATCGACGGCGACCTGTATAACGGTTGTTTGAATTGTTCTTCCGCGTTTGCACTACCTTCCTCATCAAGGCTAGCAGTCTCTGTTTCTTCTGTTCTCTTGACAGCAGTGTTTTGTTTCGTCTCCTTAGATTAATTTTCCAGCTGCTGTTTTTTTGTTCTTCAGGTTGTCTCAGGAGTTTTTTGCGTACGTTTTACAGTTAAATTGTTTGGGAATGTTTAGATTATGGAGTATATGATTATGTTCATCTGTTAGCTTTGACGAGGTCTGCTGTAATGCGTACAGAAAAATATGTGCCAAAAATATTGTGTCCTGTTTTGAAAAAATTAGGTTGCCTTTGTTGTCAATGGAAGCTATTCGAGAGTCATTAACTGTTTCTATCTTTTTGTTTTGCTTTTTGGATCTCTTCGTCTTGCAGAAAGCCGATATCATTTTGAAACTTGCTGCTGATGTTGTTATTCAGCGGTTGATTTTCTTTGTCAGCAGTTGTTACGTTACCAGTGTGCTGTTTTGAACTGAAATGCTTTGTAGATTGAGCTGTTTGTCGTTTTGAGTCTCTTAGCAAGAGTGACAATTCCCCGGCCGGATTCTGAATTTCGGGATTCTTCAAAACTTGTGAGCCCTGTTGTCGCTCTTTTAGAAACATATGGCTCGGAATCAGTACGAATCCTTCAGTTGATATTTTTTGTAAATATTGCAGACAAGGTTTAGCTGAAAACTGAATGAGACGATGACATCTTGCTGTTTGGAACAGCTTACTTCTCAACCCTGCGCTGAATGTTTTGTTAGAAAACTGTCGTAGCTCAGTCGCAAATTTTTGGATGTTTGTCTTGTTTGAAGGTACCACGTTGGAGAAAACGTTCAGAACACAGTTACTGAGAAAACAAACGAAGTCCAAATCGATCGTCAGAATTTTTCACTTATTTTTGTATTTCGAGTTAATGTTAACGCAACAAAGCTTTAGCATACACCTGTTTTCCCTTTTCATCTGCTATTAGTTCGATGACTGCTTCCTGCGAAGGAGTGTAGAGGATTGATGGTTCGGTTCTATTGAGGTTCGATGAGAAGCTTAAACCTGAAATTGTTTTTGGATCCAGATCGATCGCCAAATGCCCGTACGACTGAGCTGTGGTCAATTTTTAAGCATCTGTTAGCAGACGGACACAATTCAACTGTTTCCCGAGATATTCTATCTGCTGAATGTCACGTAGCGACTTGAAGAGAACAAAGCGAGTTGTCTTTTGGTACATTATGCGAGACCACTTACTGTAGTGAAACAAATTGTGTTTCACATAAATGACATGCAGCTTTTGTGTTTGCTAAATATTGCACTTTTGACAAATTCTTTATCGTTTACTATTTCTTCGCAAGAATCATCAAAAATCAGCAGACAGTTCGTTAAAATTTTCGTTATTTCAAATCTAGAAAATTTGATAAACTCGACATGTGGAAGCTGAAGTTGTTCATCCGTGAAATTCTCTTGGTGCTCTTAATGAAAGTAGTTAACTTTTGTAAAACGCGGATAGAATGTTAACCCTCGTAACATGTTGAATATGAGCTTAGTTTTTATCCTAATCCACTTTCGAAGACTTTGTTCAGTTTTTTTCACAGCTCTTTGATATCAAAAAGAGCATAGCAAAGCAAAGGCTTATCACAAGCACAATAATGACAACCTGCACGAAGAATATAACCTCTAATCGCGGAATTACAGTATCAAATCAGCAACGTCATGGTGGCCTCTCTTTTTCGCCTCTGTCAAAAAATGAATTAGTCACGCCACCATCAATTTCATCCTTCACAACTCGGCTAGTCATTGCAAGGGTTACTGCTGTAGACAGTTTCGAATAGCGAAATGAATGACTCAAATAATGTATTGCTATAAATAGAAACCTCCTCATTCTAAAACATGATTCTTCTATTTTTCCGATGACTCATCCGTTCATGCGCGACCTCTCATCTCGAATAGTATACCTGGACATGTTTAAAGTTATTGGAAATGTCCCCCATGTCCCGTTGCTTCCTATCTTCAAACATGCAATGTCCCACCCGTAAAAGTTAGTACACAGCTATGTCTACTACTGTCATTACTGCCAAGTAGCTCTCTGCACTGGGAATGGGTGGTTGCACAGCACTTCAAAATTTATTGGTGTGCGGGATATTCATGTTACAGTGCGCCTTAAACTGCTATTCTAAATTTTATGCCTTTTTCCAGTCATTTCTGCTCGCAAACGCAGACGATCTTCTAACCCATAATGGCCGCATGTAAAAAACGGCATAATTTTGTCTTCCACTCGTTTTTATTGAGTTCCAATGACAAGTTTCGAAACCTCGAAAAACAAATGACTGTTTTTCAGATATGCACGGACTTTAAAAACGTTGAAGTTTTCAGGGAACAATTGTGTTAGTCTCAGCGTTTCATATGGGCTTCTACAGAGTATATTTTGTTTTTGATCGACCAATATTTTTCATTAATTGGATCAGAAAAACTTAGTGCGATTTCCGGAAAATATAAACATGGTCTTAAACACTGATGAAATATGGATCTTGAAATTTCCCACTACAAAACAACCACCAAGATAACACGAGAAATGATTGATTTTTTTTTCGAAAACAGCTTATGCTAACTGGGTTGAACACATAATCTGCGCTGAAATTTGTATTTCAGAGAGCACAATAGTACTTATTTTGCAGGTTTATGCGTTGAGACATTTAGAAAAAGCCCGTATTGGTGAAGAGCAATTTTCTCCTTGCTACCCAAGATATAATCGTCTAAACCTTAATGGCCTTAAGTTTTTCAGTTGCTCTTGAGTTTGTAGCAATTATATAAACCTTGTGGTCTTCCTTTAATATAATTTTCGGTTTACGGATGTTTCTTCTGACCCTTTTGACCTTTTGTCTTCGAAAAGTGGACAATTTGGTAACACCCGAAGAGCGTCGAGTTATTTTAGAGCCTTTCGGATTACTAGACTGGATTCAACTGCGATTCACGGCAACTGTTCTGGAGACAAATTTATGGTGTGAAGGGCGGTTCTTAGAGTTTGACGCCCTCGCTCGATCTCCCATCCCCCCAACCCCTATTCACCGCTCAAATCATTATGCACCAGCACCCATTATCCCACCCGTAACTTATCTCACCAGTTGTTCGAGAGCAATTTACCCGAAGCTAGCGGTTATGTTTTTATTTTGGCAGTCCACCATAATCTCTTTGATGTCTTTCATGTGACAGCAGTTTTTTAAAGACCCGTGTCTTCTTGGTTACATTTGGAGAACTATTGAAACAAGTATACCCTGTGTTCTTGGATCAACTGTTTACTTTCTTTGAGTCAGCATCGCATTGAAGTTTTTTTTAAATGTGTAAAACTTTACAATACCATCTCAAATTCTTAAGTCTTTGTACACGCCCTCACTGTTGTCCACGGTTAAGGAATCTAATTTTCACAATAGTTTATTTTAAAAAAATGTCATTTGGACAAACAACGAAAACCTAAAGCAGACGATTAGTAGTTTCATACAAACCCTGTTCGTAATTGTTGAAACATTTCTCCAAAAATAGACTAAATAATTTCGAGCAAGCGAAAATAAAGTTTTTTTTGAAGAACTTCATGCTCAAAAAGTTTTGCAACATGATCTGTACAACTGAGTTAACGAAATTCTTGCATTTTACAACGGAATGTCAGTGTTGTCTGCAAAAACTCCCTGGAAACCCTAAAATTAAATAGTTTATCAGTAGTTACTGCTTACATTTTATCTTCGTCAGAAGTGCTGAGCAAGATTATTATTGGCGTTAATAAAGCCCGGGTCGAGGTTTTTGGGTGAATTTTTTTGTAAGAATTGCGGTGCATGCGGTAAATTTTCGTAAGAAATGCGGTGAATGCGGTGAAAAAAAATAATTCACCGCTTTTCACCGCATTTCTTACGAAAATTCACCGCCAAACCTCGACCCGGGTGACATATTTAGGGTGATAGAACGATGTGAGACTAGCTATCAAAATATGTCATTACAAGGCTAAGTGGGGCTAATAAGGCTATATAATGTAATCTAAACATGACCATTATCCGCGGTAGACAGCCAGAAAGGCAGTTTTCAAATCACTCTAGTTTGGTTTCAATTCAACTATCAAGTTCCAAAATTATGCCTCCAAATGCCATGATCTCGACCTGTACTGTTCATCAAGAGACCCATCTTCTCAACTTAGATACATTAAAAATATCGTAAATTTTGACAAGAGTGTCAAATTTGAAGTTAAAATTGCTTCGACAAGCAGTGGGTGTTTTACATAATTCCGGTGACTTCTAGTAGATAAGCGTTAGAATTTATGCACTGTTATCAGAATCAGTAGTTAGTCTGTGTTGGTATAGTTTCTTGTAGAAGACTAGGTTCTCTTCGATTGTCTCTCTGATCTCTGCTGTGAAGTGTGACATGTCTGGGGGGTGTTCCAGAAGATTCTGCACATCTGGCTGTCTCTTCACTGTGCTGGAGTTGATCAGATCCACAAACCAGGAGGCGCCCCATTTCTCCATCTCTGAAAAAAGAAACAACCTGACCAATTAATTTAAGCAACAACATTAATTCATTATTCAACGCCTTCTTTGTTTACATAGCGTGTGTGAACAAATTTGTTATTAAGAAAAACTTGAGTGAAAAACATGTGTGAAAAACTAGCGCTTTTGGGCACTTTTTTAATGGAAGTAGAAAAATTTTCTGCTTAAAAAACTATTTAACTAAAAAGGTTTAATAGCTCGGATTTTGGACTTTAGCTAGGAAAGTTTCGATCTTTTCAGCTGAACTTCCCAACTTTAATTTTAATAGATTAGCCAAATAATTATAGGGACAATGCATTGTTTCAGACAATCTTTCGAATCTTACAAATCAATCAAAAGTTAATATTTTAATAAAGTTGATTTTTAATTTGACTCCTAATAATCCTTTTTTAGATTTAAGCTCATGAAATAGTGTGTTCCTTTCAGTTTTTTTTAGAAATCTTCGATTTTTGGTAAAAGAGAAGATTATGTGATAATGTCTTCTGTCTTCTTCTCTGGGACGGTGATGAATTCAAATGGTCTTATGCTCAGAGCTCTCTGAAATATTTGGAAATTTTGTCTTCATTTTTTCCTCTGAATGTCTCGTTCAACTCTCGTTATAGACTGTAATTACTATTGGATGCACAGTATGATGTCTAGAAGTAGATTGAGTAGCACTCCTTTGGCTACGCCCTTGTGTTCAACTTTTTATGGTCAGAAATCTTTTTTTCTTTGGTTGCTTTTTCAAAGATTGTATCCAGCATTTTTTTCTTGTTTTTGAATGCTACCATAATGTGTTAGATCCAGATAAAGATGAAAGTGTGATCAATTGTTTCCGTGGAAGCAATGATCGTTCTTCCTTTTAGTGTAATAACCTTGCTCAATAATCAGGTTGCCCGGACCTAACGCCAAATCAATATCAGTACTGGCGATGTCTAGTTGAAAGTCTATTCTGGTTTTTCCGTATTGGGCAGCAACAAATTGGTTGCTGCCCAGTAGCCCCAAAATTGATTCCTAAATGCAAGTCCAACAAGTCTTGACCAAGAATCGGATAACACTTGCAAGTTGATTCCCGAGTCAAAACTAACTTTTCAAAAATTTTCGATTAGAAATTTCGAATTTCGAAAATTTTTGTAACGTGCCACGGTGTCCAGGTTTATTTTCAGCCACTTTCACGGGGTCTTGAACATTGACTCAACACTAGCACTGCTTCCGATTTCTACCTGCTTAAAACAAACAATTTGCGCTTTTTTCAGACATCCGATCGAATCAAGAATCCTCAAAACTGACTTTCTGAAGGTTAAAGAAAATTGCAAATGTGACGCTGCAGATTCTACAGACAAATTCGATCTCAAATATATGCTTTAAGTCTGTACTCATATAAAATCTGTCCCATTATTATTATTCTGGCGTATCTAATGGGGAATTACAAACATCAACCGACTAATGTCGGAAGAATTGCTTTCGAACGACAGGCGATGCAATTTAATTCAGGGGCTGTAGCCTAGATAATTTTTTTGGGTGCAACAATAGTTGACCACGCCGGGATTGTCGCCATGGACCTCGCAACCATGCAACAATCTTTACTTTGTGAGAGCAATAGAGATCACTCGAAAATGAAGAACGAAAGCGTGAAAAAGTCGCCTGATAAGTCAAAGAATGTTCTAGAATGTTCTAGAAGAATAATTAGGCATCGGCACTGAGGAGATTTGATTTTCTCTTACCTTCATTGAAGACTTGGTTGTTCCAGTGGAGCATGGCGTCACAGTACTCTATATTGTAGATAGAACAATATTTCCTCAACATTCCCTCAGGGTCACGCACAAAGTCATCTGCGTCTAGGCAAATTCATAAATGTATGGGATCTATTCTGTTTCGCCCCCCCCCCCCTCAATGTGTTTTACGCCCCCAGTTACAAATTTATATAGCACGGTATTATGTAAGAAAATAGCACGTGTTCTTGGGAGGCGTAAAAAATATAAGCCCACTAAGCTGGGGGGGGGGGGGCAGAAAAGACCCGATGTATGTTAGGGTGTATAAGCATGTAACGGCTGCTCTCCTTGTGTTTCACAAAGAAAGTTTTACACCGCCAAGTTCGCCCTGAGTGGTTACAAAATCTGTCCGGATACTTCGTTTATGCAGATCGCTTTTGTAACTGTATATACGCTCTGCTGTACTTACCGTTGCATTAACTAATTTAATTAACTTAGTTTTGGATTTTTTCTCAATCGAACTCCACAGATCACACAATACGGGATCTCTATATGTTTACCAGTTCAATCGTTTTGATGAAACAAATCTAAGGCAAAAATATATGCCTAAGAAGTGTTATGAAAATTGGTTTCCAACTTAATCCTAGGTGTGTGTGTGTGTGTTGCGATTTTCGCAGAGTACTCACGAGTTGAAGACTGAAAATCAGGACACAGAAAATTGAATTCACTGCTTGAGACGTTTTCGATACAAGACACAATATTTGATATAATATTGCTCAAGACAAATTTTTGTTATCAAGACAGTTTAATTTTAACAAATATACTGCTCAAGGGTTTGGTTTTAGCAAGACGCAGTAACAAATATACTGCTCAAGACTATATTATTTCAACAATTTTATTGCTGAGTTTATGTGCTAGCTTGAGTTGCTAGGCTGACAAGACAATTGGAGTTGTTATGAGTTCTTATTTTTGTTCAGTTTGTTAACAATTTTTCTGCTGACGTGGCATACGCGGCTGTTTCTGATTTGCTATACACAATTTCCCCGCTAGGGGGATCGATAATCCGGATAAAAATGGGATACAGTAATAGTTTTCGTCCTACGAAAGCTTAGCGAGCTCAGCTCCAACATCGCCGGCCCTGTTTTCCTTCGTGAAAACATCTTCGTCCATTGATAGCACTGGAGCGAGCTTCACTACTGGTCTCTTGTAGTATCCAGCTTTCGTTCGGATTTTCGCTGATCGAATCACTCCGACGGAACCTTCAAAGGTTTCGGTTATTCGACCCAGATTGTAATATCCACGTTTGTCACTGTCTTCCCCTAACCACACAAGATCACCCTGCTGAAGACTTCTATCCGTTGTGGTCTGGCATTTCTTTCGACTATTCAACGTTGGCAAGTATTCTTTACGGAATCTGTCCCAGATGAGGTCTGCGTAAGCTTGTGTTTGTCGGAAGAGCTTTCTATGATCAACAAATTGCTCTGCACCTGATAGATACGGTAAACAAAGGTTCTTGTTGCCAAGTAGGAAATGGTTCGGAATAATAGCTTCTAAATCCGTAGCATCAGAACTGACCGGCGTCAGCGGTCTAGCATTCAACGTCTGTTCAACAAGACACATCGTGATTGAAAGAACATCCTCCGTGACTGATCGATTGCCCAGCACTGCATACATTGCCTTCTTGCAACTCCTAACCAGTCTTTCCCACACTCCTCTAAAGTGTGGTGCTGCAGGTGGGTTGAACTTCCATCTGATTCCTTGTAGAATCAGATGTTCTTCAATTCGCACCTTGTTTCATGCTGCTATATACTCTGCCAGTTCTTTTTCAGCTCCAACGAAGTTTGTCCCGTTATCGCTAATCATTTTGACCGGTTTGCCTCTTCGTGCAATGAATCGCATAATTGCGTTCAGACAACAATCAGTGTCTAGTTTTGTTACAATCTCTATATGTACCGCACGTACAGTAAGGCATGTGAATAGACAGCACCGACGCTTTTCGTTTCTTCGACCAATCTTTACTGTGAATGGTCCGAAATATTCTACGCCCACATTCGAGATCACTGTTGATGCGACTAATCGTTCAGGTAGACCTGCCATTACTGGTGCCTTTGTTTGGGCTCTTCCCTTTCAACATCTAATGTATTTGTTTTTGATCGATCTCAAAGCATTTCGTATGCCTAGGATCCAGAATTTCTGCTGAACTATGTTTCTGACATGTTCAGTACCTTCGTGATGACTATTCTTATGTTCATTTCGCAAGAATAAATCAACTACAAGGTGCTTCCAATGTAACAGTATTGGATGCTTGGTTTCGAAGTTCAGTTGACTTTTACCTATTCTGCCTTGGGCACGAATAAGTCCTTGCTGGTCTATGCTGGTCAAAAACTGGAGGATTTTGCTGTTTTTTAGAATTTCCTTTTCAGCCTTGAGAGATGTCATCTCTTCAGCAAACTGTTCTTGCTGCAGTAGTCTGAAGATGCCTGCTTGTCCACCCTCTCTTTCTTCAACACTTAGTGTTGTTGTTGCCGGTTTGTGTTTTCTAAATACGCGCTGTACGTATGCCATTGTATTTACAAGTCGATTGAAATTGCTGAATCGTTCCCACTGAATCATCAGCTTCTTCTCTTCAACCTTTGCTGAGAAGACATTTATGATCGTTCTGTTCTTCTGAATCAAATGTTAAATTCACCTGTTCAGGCCATTCGTTTTCTCGTTGCGCAGGCCGGCCCTGTGAGCCATTAGCTTCTCTTAAGTTCGTCAACATTGGTCGCTCGTGTCCCGATGTCAGCTGGATTGTTAATACCACTCACATGATTCCACTGTGAAACATTAGTTGTATCCAAAATCTCAGCCACTCTGTTTGCAACAAACATCTGTTGCTTACGGTGGGAGCTATAAATCCATTGCAGAACAGTAGTGGAGTCTGTCCAAAAGTTACAACTGTGAATCTTCGATTCGTGTTCCTTCACTATCTGTTCTTTAAGTCTCACCCGCATCACTGCTGCTTGTAGTTCCAAGCGTGGTATGGAAAGGTGTCGCATCGGTGCAACTCTGCACTTGCCGATTACAAATGCTAAGTCTGCTGAGTATTCTTAGGGCTTTGAACGTAGGTATGCCACTGCGCACATTGTGTCTTCAGATGCGTCGGCAAACACATGAAGTTCCCATTTTTCCTTGGCTATGCTGAAGTCTCTTCTATCAATGCTGGTTTCTGCTACTTCTGGGAGCTGGTTTTTCCAATTCAGAAACTCTTCTTCTTCGTTAGGTTCTACTGAGTTGTCCCAATGTTGTCCATTTTTTGTCTAGATGCTCTTCAGAAGTCGTCTCAAATGAACACTGAATGGTGCAAACAGTCCAAGAGGATCGAACACTGAAGAAACTAGAGATAAGAACTTCCTTTGGGTGATTGAGGTCTCAACTTTTTTGCTTGTACCTCTACAAACCTGTAGACTATCATCGGTAATCGTCCACTGAAGCCCAAGCACCGATGACCTTTCCTGGTTGGGTTCTACTTCAACCTGCTTTGTTTTGCTGATTGATCTTAAGTCCTCTGGGATTGCGTTGGTTACCACGTCGCTGTTGGTGATCCAATTCTTCAGTTCAAATCCATGTTTTGAGAGAAGGAGTTGCAGTTGTTTGAAAACCGTGATTGCTTCTTCAGGTGTCTCGACTGACTTGATGAAATCGTCCATGTAGAAGTTGTTTTGGATTGCTTTTGCTGCAATTGGGAACTCGTCCTCCTTATCGATGGCTACTCGTTTCAGAGCGTAGTTGGCACATGTTGGTGAACTCTTTGCGCCGAAAATATGACGCTGATACTCGTAAATTTGCACAGGTTTGTTCACTGTTGGTCACCACAGGAATCTCAAGCAGCTTTTATCCCGTTCAGGAACTTGCAATTGCAGAAACATTGATTCAATATCTGCGGTTAGGGCTATTGGTCCTTCTCGAAATCTGAATATTGTTCCAATCAACCCGTGTAGTAGCTCGGGTCCGGCTAACAACTTGTCATTTAGGCATATATCCTTGTATTTTGCTGCAGCGTTGCAAACACGGCGAACTTTACCCGGTTTGTTGGGGTTTAGCACTGGATGGTGTGGCAAATACCATTCCTTTCCGAAAGTGCCTTTGACTTCCAATTTACCAAGGATCTTCACAAACCCCCTTTTCAACATCTGTATCAATTGACTGTTGATACAATTCTTTTGAATTTGGGTCTCGTTGAAATTGTTGTTCCAGTGAGTAGAGCTGACCAATGGCCGAGCTGTAATTGTTTGGAACATTGGGTTCTGGTTCATTCCAGAGCATGCCCACTTCGTACCGCTCGCCTGTAAACTTTGTAGTGCTCTCTAGAAACTTCTGAGCTTGTTGCTCTTTCTTTGATTGACTTACAACATTTATTTTGGAAGCATAAATTTCTATGTCCCACCATGATTGTATATTTTCGGCCACTTTCACATCTTCTGTGGAAGCGAAATGACAAACATTTTGACTTTTCTTGCCTGTCATGGGACCACTGACTACCCATCCTAATTCTGTTAAGACGGCGAAAGGCTCACTTCGTGTTCCATCTTATATTTCAATGGAAGTTGAATTTCGTAGGCATCTTGTCCAAGTATGATGCCTACTTCCATCAGGTTGAATGTTCTGTTAGCGAGAACATTCAAGTGTCTGAATTTGTTCTTCAGTTCCTTGTATTCATATGTTGTGTTTCCCAACGAGATTGATGCGTGTGCAAACGCTTCAATCGAATGCACCTTTGAATGCAGTCCCTTTATTGTGATAGGAACCTTTTCTGTCCTCAAATCTTGCGTCCCATATATGCCAGCTGTGTTCAAGGTAACGTCCGTGCCTTTGGCTTGTAGTTGATCCCTGACACTTTGATCAATGAATGATACTGTTGACCCACTATCGAGGAAAGCGTAGGTAGTCAACCTGTTACCACCGCTCTGAACCGATACCGGAACGATTTGATGAAAACTAGTAACTTGGTTACTCTGGTCGATTGTTGCTGCGCTTACATTAACTGCGTGACTGCCCTCGTCCATTTGGTTTTCTGAGTGTAGCAATCTGTTGTGCTTTTTGGTACATCCATTTATACCGCACGGGTGGACTTTGCAATCTTTGATTGCATGCCCTTTCCCTAGGCAACCATAACATAAGCGTTCTTTTCTCACTGCCGCATAGCGATCGGTGACATTCTTACTCTTAAATATTGGACAGTTCCATATTTTATGAGTGCCATCCGCCAGTGGACAGTTGATGTTTTGCATTTGCTTCGTTTCGTTCGCATTCGAACTCGCACTGATATTTGACGATTTTAAGAATCGTTTTTCCGTGTTAGCGTTTGGTCGATCATCTTCCTTTCGTTCGCTCTTGGTTGATGGCATTCCTTCATGGACAAAAGCCATTCGAGCTAAACATTTTTCAAGGAGAGTGAGACCGGGTCTATCTTCTTGACACTCGTCAACGAAAAAGAACCACTTTTCTTTCAAGTTTGTGGGCAGTTTTTCAATTGCCACTTGCAGTGTTGAACTTGAACACAGATCGCCCTCATAATTGTATTGCTTCAGTACATTAACTAGGTTGCTGATTGTTATTGAGTAATTAATTATAGCCTTTGAGTCGTGCATCCGATTTGGTTGTTTGCGCAATATGTTAAGCTGAGCGTCGACAATTAGATAAGGTCGCCCAAACATCCGTCCCAAGAGGTCCCACGCTTGAGCATAAAACTCTCCCGAATAGCCCATTCCTGATATAGCTGACTTTGCTTTACCTGTCAACAATGTTTTCAAGTGGCTCATTTTCTCTGAGTCAGGTATATCGCGATGGTGAACCGTTGCTTTGAACATATTCGACCACTCCGGCCACTCTAGGGGGTTTCCGTCGAATGAACTCAACTTCAATATAGGTAGTTGACTACTACTGCTTGGTTTGTTGCGCTTAAACTTGTCTTGTTCCCAGGCTGCGCTGGCACGCTGTCCACTTGGTGACCGTGACTTAAGTACACCTTCGCGGTTGAAGCTTACCCTGGGATAATTGTTGTCGATCCTGGTTTTCGCACGCTCGAAACTATAATCGTGCAAGTTGGAGAAGTTATCCGAGTTATCGAGCCAACCGGAAACATCTTTGTTCTTAGGGGTTTTCCAATTGAATGGCGATCTACTTCGAATACTAGGGGCTGCACTTTCATCAGAATCTGTTGCTCTTGCGTCAAGAGCTTCTTTCTCGTATTCCAGTTTCAGTGCACCTTCTTCTTCAAAAAGTTGCATATCCATTTCAAGCTCTTTCCTTTTCAATTCGAATTCAATTTTCTTCAACCTCATTTTTGCTGCAAAGTCTTTCTCTAAAGCCGCAAGTTTTTCTGCCTTTTTAGCTCGTATATCAGAGGAGGCCTTTAAATCATTGTCCTTGTTTGGGTTTCCATTTTCAACAATTCGTTGAGAAACTCCTCCAACAGACTGTGAAATCTTCGCGGCAGTTGGTTCTGCATCGCTTGTCAATTGAACAGTTTGATTCTGTTGATCCGTCATGTTTGTTTCTCCGCGGATATATGGTAACCACTCTGCGTTTAATGTTTGTAAGAAGTTTAGTCGTTCGGCTTCGTAACGTTCAAACAATTCGGGATCACGAAGAGTAGTTGCCCGCTTCCGAGAAAGAGTGCAATAAGAGTCGTCAAGTTTCAGTATCCGTTGATAAATGGTCTTGAGTTTGCTTGATCTATTATTGTTTCTGATTAGCTCCTGGCCCTCATGAGTTTTTTCGTCGAGTCGTTTTTTACAGTTGCTAATCTGTCTTTGCAAAATGTCTTGACTCTGTGACGTAGTCACTTCGTTTGTACTTTGGGACTTCAGCTTGAATCCCTACAGTACTTTAGTTTTTTTGCTTTAATTAAGCTTTGATATTCAACTTCTAATGCACTTTGCCTAATTGGTTTTGCGTCGTTGAATTGCCTGTTGAGTTTTGCTTTTTTCGTTGATGCCTTTAGCACTTCACTTGTTGAGTTGGACAGCAGTTTGTATTTCACTGTCCGGGTCGGCGGACCAAATGTAACGGCTGCTCTCCTTGTGTTTCACAAAGAAAGTTTTACACCGCCCAGTTCGTTCTGAGTGGTTACAAAATCTTTCCGGATACTTCGTTTATGCAGTTGGTCTTTGTAACTGTATACCCGCTCTGCTATACTTACCGTTGCATTAAGTAATTTAACTAACTTAGTTTTGGATATTTCTCAATCGAACTGGGTCCACAGATCACACAATACGGGATCTTTATTTGTTTACCAGTTCAATCGTTTTGATGAAACAAATCTAAGGCAAAAATATATGCCTAAGAAGTGTTATGAAAATTGGTTTCTAACTTAATCCTAGGTGTGTGTGTGTGTTGCAATTTTCGCAGAGTACTCACGAGTTGAAGACTGGAAATCAGGACACAGAAAATTGAATTCACTGCTCGAGACGTTTTCGATACAAGACACAATATTTGATATAATATTGCTCAAGACAAATTTTCGTTATAAAGACAGTTTAATTTTAACAAATATACTGCTCAAGGGTTTGGTTTTAGCAAGACGCAGTAACAAATATACTGCTCAAGATTATATTATTTCAACAATTTTATTGCTGAGTTTATGTGCTAGCTCGAGTTGTTAGGCTGACAAGACAGTTGGAGTTGTTATGAGTTCTTATTTTTGTTCAATTTGTTAACAATTTTTCTGCTGACGTGGTATACGCGGCTGTTTCTGATTTGCTAAACACAATTTCCTCGCTAGGGGGATGGATAATCCGGATAAAAATAGGATACAGTAATAGTTTTCGTCCTACGCAAGCTTAGCGAGCTCAGCTCCAACAAAGCACGCTCAACTACTGTGAAAATAGACCAGTACTGCATTCGAACCAGCATCTCTTACTTGGAAGCCTAGTGTACTACGAACTATTACACCAATTGGTCTTAAGTTCTCGAATGCCTGCAATTTATTATAACCTGTTTTCTGGTTCTTTCTTGTTACCCAAGGCTTCATCTCTCTAGCCAAGTATACGTTGAAATCCCTTTGGATTCCGATTCATGTAACCCGATATATTTTAATACCCCTACACTACATTATGCTGCAAAATTTTCAATTAACCTGAAATTCTTTCCCAAACCCTACATATCTCATGCTTGTGCTAGCTGCGAATCTTAACCCAAAACCATCGTACTCCTAATTTTAAATATTACCTGCAACAAGTATATAAAGAATAAAAATTGGGAAATTAAATTGATGGAAGGGTGAGAAGAAATTGCGCTTAAATGATAGAGGGTTAAGCAACTAAGAGTGAAGAAGTAGTACACCAGTTAAAACAGTTAAAAGTATAATATCTAAAATATACTTTTTGATACTGTTCTTTAGTTACTTTTACAGTTCCACTGATTGCTTTAAATTGAAACCTTGTTTAGATTTATTCCTTGTTCAATCAGTTTTTGGTTCTTAGCTCAATATTTGCTAACGAAGTTTGTGTGCTCACGAAACATGCTTTGATCTATTTATTCTGAAAATCCTGAATGATGATATCAAATTGACAAGTTTTTTTAAGTGCTGCAAAAGGGAGGGAGTGGAGTGATCGTTTTTATGGTCATCAAATTTGTTTCACATTTTCTGTGGTCATGTCAGAGGTTAGCTAATGTATTAGAAAAACAATTGTCAGGATCAGAGTTTCAATTTTCCCCCGCATTGTTGAATTTCTTGCCCGTTTGACACCTCTTTGCTCGTTGTGTTGATTAGATGTCAACACCATGGTAATGAGGGTAAAGTTTGGGACCTTTTGGGTTGCAACCACAAAGTCTCTTAATTGCAATCCTGTGCTCTCTACTGATTCAACTGGTCCACACTGGGAGAATCTTACCACGCTCTCTTATATTGAGAATCATTTCAAGTTCTAGCTAATGATTACATGCTTAATAGAGTGTATACTCTAACATTTGTTGTCATTTTTTCTTTAAAACTTTAAGAAGTTATAAGTCAATGTTTAGATTAAGACAAGCAGACATACATTGTATTCTGCTGACAAAATTCGAGATAAACAAATTTAAAGATTTGAACCTCTTGCAAAATAATAGTCACAATTTTTTTTCGTTTTTCTAACAAAAATAGCTTTATTCTTGACTTGCGGACTTACGTTTGATTATTTTACCGTGTTCAACAGTTAATTTTTGAAGAACTTACCACGGCAGAGTAGTAAAATTTCTTGTTTAAAAAGTGCATTTTGGAACTTTTAGCATAGCAATATCTTCTGATTACTTATTTGAAAACTTCTCTCAATCTAACTTCTGGCAAAATAGATATATGTCAATTTCAATTTTAGCTAATGTGAGTTCTTTGCAGCGTCCGATAGCGTGTTGTTTTCTGATATTTGAAATTTAGTTTGGTATCATTGTTTTTATTACCAGAAACTCGAGTTGCTCAATATGCTTCCTAAGTACGCAGGAAATTTTTTTACTTGATTTTTTTTGGCGTGAAAGCAAGCGCTTCTCAATTAGTTTTCGCAATCAACGAACGATCTAGCGGAATCTGCAGCAAAATAGCAGGTTGTGTAGTGGAACTCAATATAAAAATTAGTGAAACCTTTAAATCAAACACCGGGCCTCTGAAAAAAGGAAGTGAATGAAAAGTTATTTGTCAGCTATATGTGCTGCCATTTCAGTGATCACATTTAGAGAAATAAAGATTTTTCATCGTCAAATCTCTTATTCCAAGAAAGCCAAATATTTCCTAATTCACCATGAATGCGACGCCACTAGTTTGCTGAACGTACGCTTAAGGTTGACGTAACCTCGCCTTTTCTTTTTGCAGTTGAAGTCTCGTAATAATCTTTTTTTTTGCTGACCCACTTGAGATTTTGCAGCTTTATCCCTCTACTGACGCAGTTGAAGTCCTGTGTCTATGTTTTTTGCTTAGCCGGCTGAGGTCTCGGAATTCTATTTCCAGGTTAATGATCCCCGAATAATGATCCCCATCAATCTTTTTATCATTCCTGAACTTCAATACTTTTTAAAACTTAATTAGGTTTTGAAACTATATGTCAAATTAAAGCAGATAGATTGAGTTTTGGGCCATATACGGAACCCCATCAATAGAACGTCTTCTGACACGTCTTCGAACGATCTGCTACACTGCAGTTTTATGTCGCAAGTGGCATATGAACTAATGCAATCAGTTTTTTTTACCTCCTTGTCTTCAAAGTAGAGGAGACAAGCTCTAATTTCTAAAAACAAAGAAACAAATAGTAAAATGGTACTGTTTTTATCTTTAATCAGAAAAAATATACTCCGTCATATCGTCCTTTATATTGTCTCCTTGTTTATGTTTTTCTGCAAAACATATGATGCTTCCCAGGGCGTCCCAAGCGCCAATTATTGGAAAATTGCACACTCATATGGAGCGCACTTTGATGCCTTCAATGACCATCAGCATTTCTAGTCACATTGCGTCTGGCTTTCCTATCAAAAATTTAGTGGCTTTTATCTTAATGTATAAAATTATAGGTGATCTAGAACTGTATGCCAAAAGGGTTGTCCTTCAACTCGAGTTTTATACTCGAAAAAACTGTCCAAGAAGACAATTGGCTTCCTTTGTCAAGTTTGACTAAAAGTTTGTCAAGTTTCACCGGGAAAATAAATGGTTCTTTTCGAACCATTATTGCAACCAATGGAAGGTAGGTTTAGAGCGAGTGAATATCACTTGTTGCAAACTTTTCAATTGCGTGTTATTCCAGCAGTTCATGCACACGGGCTCTATTTGTCCTATTTCGGGACTGCAAAAACTTATCTTTGTCATCACTCAAGATCCTCGGATGGATCTGTTGCTTATTTTGAACACGCCCCAGACATTTGAGAATTTTTAATTTGTAAGATCTTACAAATTTATAACAAAATTGTCTCATAAGTACTTACAAGACTATGCGTCGCCTGACTAAGACTTTGTAAGACAATTTATCAGGTCCTACACGATGAAAAATTTTATCAGGTCTGATAAGATATTACACGATAAAGTTCACTTTTGTCAGATCTTACAAGATAAGAATTCTGGCTTATCAGATCTTACATAATAAAAATTCTGCCTGTCAAAAATTTTTATCGTGTAAAATCTTATAAGAATCTTATAAGATCTTACAAGATAAACATTCGGAAAGCTATGACTCAGCTTTTTGATAAGATTTTTATCAGGTCTTATACGATAAATTTTTTTTAACTATGACAGTCTTAATATTGAAGACAACTCAGTGTTGCTTTCAAGCAGTAGCCAAAAAACTAAATCATGCAACACTTAAGCGTCAGAGCAACCAAGAGAAAATTATCTTATATTGTCTTTTGAGACTTAAGATATTGTGAAAAAAGTTATTCGAGTGTTTGGGGCTCTTTCGGAGATAGAAATTATCAATCTAAGCTGTAAATTTTTTTTCAAAGACCAGAACTATCTTGGACTGCTAAATTTAGCCATAGTACCTAGTTAAGACTCAGAATAATACTGGAGTCAAAGAACAACAAACATTTATCGTTTCAAAATTGGTTAGTTGACCGATTGTTTTTTACTTTCATAAGAACTTGACTACGTTATACGGTTATATCGAAATCATTAAAACATGTCTTTTCAGATCTTACGCGATAAAAATTTAGCCCTACGTGAACTTTTATCGTGTACGATCTGATAAGATACTTATCATATCTTATAAGATAACATTTCAGCAAAATTGAATTATTATCTTATAAGATCTGATAAGTATCTTAACAGATCTTACACGATTAAACTTCTCCTCTTTGCACAAATTTCTCTGCGCACCAAATTATCCAAGTATGACCTGACAATTTTTAGACTTCCGAGTCTGATCTGAGGCTATCTTGGCATAGGACGTCACATCGTTTCTGTATAAAAAATACATGAAAAGGGGTCTGATCGAATTCTACTAGAGTCCTCAACAATTGCACCTGGACGAGGAATTTTAACACAAGCTTCCCGCCTCTGAATGCGTAGGTTTCTTGATGTGGCAGCCTGGCGACTTGGTATGTTTTCATTAAAATATTTGCCAATTTCAAATTTCATGAGATACATAACAGAAGACCCCGGTTCACAAGCCCTTTTTTCGCATAACGCAGAAAACTTGTGGGGGTCAATTTTGACCATAATAGGACAGTCGAGCTTCTTAGTTAAGGTAGCGCAAAAGTCTTTTCTTGGGTCTTGAAAAATCTTTTTATAGGAATTCACAGTCGAGCTTGAACTCTTCATAGGTCGAGCAAATGTCTATTTATAGCAATTTTTGTGCCAAGCCTGGTCTTTTCATAGGCTTTTTCGGTCAAGCATGGTCTTTTCATGGCTTGAGCTGAGCAAAAGTCTTTGTAACTCTGATTTTTTTTATAAGTATGGAGAAAAATAATGTCTTTTCCTGCTACGCATAATGAAGCAGCAATGCAACGAGATTAGCCAGTAATGCACCGATGCAGTCGGACATAAAACCATTGAATCAAACTAGGTAGT
The DNA here is from genome assembly GCF_964194025.1 of Convolutriloba macropyga. Classification (NCBI taxonomy): domain Eukaryota; kingdom Metazoa; phylum Xenacoelomorpha; order Acoela; family Convolutidae; genus Convolutriloba; species Convolutriloba macropyga. The sequence continues at coordinate 74,416,470 of NC_134474.1, read as the reverse complement.
TTAATTTCAATAGCCTTCTTCCCATTAGCCAGGCTTTTCAGTATTTTTCCTTTTCAAAATAATGAATTGCCATTTTTAACAATGAAGATTTTTGATAAATTAATGGTTTTCCAGAAATGCAAAAATAGAGGAGCATACGTGCTGGCTAATTTTTTTAAGCAATTGTGAGCAATAAGTTTGCACGTTAAAAATCTAGACTGAAAAAAAGACTTTTGCTTCATTCATGATTTGAAGAGACCCATGAAAAAATATTTTCAGAACTTTTAATTTGACTTTCGCTCAACGCATTTTCTACTACCGATAATTTTGGTTGAGGAAAACTAATTTTGGGTTCAAGCAAATGTCCAGAGTGACAAAATTTGGGTTGCGCAAAAATCCAGCGTAACTTTTTGGTTCCAGCGAAATTCCAGGTGATTTATGAAGTCTGGCAAAATTATTTTCATAGCCCTTTTGAGAACAGCGTGGTCTATTGGTGCCTTTTTGGTCGAGCATGGTCTTTTCATATGTTAAGGTCTAGCCTAGGGTTGAAAGCCTTCATTTTGCTCTGGACAGAAATCTAAGTCTTGCGTGATCTCTGAACAAAGCTGGCCAAGTCTTGAGAGTCAAATTTTAGTGCAGCAGCACTATGAACCATTTTTTCTTTAGGTCTGAGTCTGAGACCAGGAAAGTTTAAAAACTACGCTAATCGTCTTTTTGTATACTTACAGTGACATCATTCTGGAAACCCAAGACAAAAACCCAAGACTTGGGTTCGGCTCTGACCAGAGAGCTCTCAAGTCTTCGGCATCTCTCTGCCAAGACTTACTTACTCTCTGGAAATTCTCTGAATCAGGTCTGATGGACTCTGGTTCAAGCTTGTACTGTTCCTTCAATATACTTACCAATAATTGTGGCGGTTGGGTCTATTGTGTTTCTAGCGTGGTTGTAAAGGTTCCAGATGTCCTCATACCGGACCTCGTCTGGCTGGAAAGTATGGTAGCCTGGTTCCTTCTCCTTACTCATAGACCGCACCATCGAACTAACTGCCTTGAACGGATGTCTGAAAAATACAACCCGCATGCTACACTAAGGTACCAAAAAGTTACGTACGCCTGAAGATTTTTTAAAATGCAATACAACATCAAAACATATCAGGACAAGTCCTGAAGTACAATTCAAAGAATTGAATGAAAAACTTAGAAGTACTCTACCTGACCAGTGGATCAATTGAACAATGCCAGCCAAAACAAACAAAATCATCTCAAAAAATTGAGAAACAAACAATCTAAACAAAAATATAATCATTGCTAAAACTTTGAAGCTTTTACCCCTAAGGCAAAATTTGCTCCCTTTAAATATACCTATTTCGGAAATATGTCCAAAACTCATTTTTGTTTCTGAAATTGCTGCAGTATTATATCTGCAAGGCCTGAAAAAACTCATTGGCCCTTGAAGATTGTTTAACTCGAAAACGACCCAAAATTTTTTAAAAACAATGAAATCAATTGCAAATTTTAATGTAATGTTGATGAAAATTGTGATATTTATGTCTCAAGAATCATTTCTGTGTCTCTAGAGGCTATCCAGTAACCCAATTCCAAGCCTTAATAAATTAATTGGACAAAGAACAATAGGAAATATTTTTCATTAAAAATTTCAAATTTCAAAAAAATAAAAAGAAAATAGTTCCTTTAAAATGTTGAAAATCATTCAATTGCCCACTAGGAACAATTTAATAACATAATATAAAACACTGTTTGAGGATATCTGGCTACTTAGGAAAAAAAAACAGAATAAAAGACAAATGATTTATAAAATTCGTAAGAAACAAATTTGAAAAATAAATTGTTGTAAACAAATCCATTGAAAACAACAACCATGCAGTCTTTTTTTCAAAACCGTGGAATAGGTTTCTAGGTACTTGAGAATGGACAAATATCAAAAATTGACAAAAACTTTAGTAAACCTTATAAAAAATGCAGATTTTATCAAAAAAACTGATAAAATTCGAGACATTAAAATTTTGAAAACCAATCCATTGTTACTTGAAACTATACAGTTCCCTTTTATCAAACCATAAAGGAGAATCCCTGGCCTCTGAAGCTGGAAAACTCAAAAAATGACAAATATTTTTTTAAAAAATTGATAAAAAATTGCAGAAATAAGTATCATTGTGGGTGTTTTTAATACCGAAACATATAGCTCATAAAACGGTCATAACGAGAAATTTTGTCTCGCAAAAGGCCTTCCTCAACACTTAAAAAATTCAAACTCAGACTAATCAAACAAAAAACTTAAAAAAATTACAAAAAAAAAACATGAAAAGTTGCACCGATTTGAGCTCAAAAACTTCTAAACTGAGGCCATCCCAGCAGCTGCACCACTCTAAGCACTTGAAGGACTACTAATGTCCACTTTGGGCCTCTAATGAAACTTAATGCCCGCTTGGTTTTACCTGTTTATCCCGTTTTGAAAGATGAAAGTCCTTGAAAATTGTGTGAACATATCTTAAAAAAAGCACAGCGCCCCAATACAATTCAAATTCTTTGAATTGTAATAATATAACATTTTGAGTTCAAATTTGTTCTCTAATAACGCGTCATTGCAGATTTAGCGTTTTTACCGTCTAGTAGACGGTTTGTATAGTTTTAATACAGGTTTCTCACGACTTTATGTCACTTTCATTCCAAATTTCATACGCTTTTTTCTTCTAAATTTTCTCAAAAAACTGTAGTCGTAATTGTTGCTTCAAAATTGCCCAAGAAATTTCAATAGTATTCAGATCTGTACTGTATGCTGGCTATTTAAGTACCTTCCACTCGTGTTCTTGGAAAACATTGCCGATAATCTTTGATTTATGCACAGGAGAATTATCTTGTTAAAAAATAATGTCCATGAAATGCATTTTTTCTTGTCGCAGTTTTTTCAAAATTTCCAAAAAACCGGCAGCTTTTAACTTGTTTGGACATTTAACAAGCAATTTTTGTCCATCTGCTCGTATTGCACCACAAAACATAAGTGATCGTTTGTCCGAACTCAAAACTTTGTGCTTTTTTTTTTCAAGGAATCTCGTTCCATTTCTTCGAAAAACTCTAACAATTCCGCAGCCGGAGATGCGCACCCTTTTCTATGGAAACAACATTCTGCTAGAACGAGAAAGGCTTCTTGAGCATATTGATACACCATTTTGAACGAAAAAACTTGCTTTTCTTCTTCAAACTGATATTTTTGCAGCATTTCTTGAAGAAACGCCATATTTTTTAAGAATTCGTCTAACTGTACCTTTGGAAATTGTATCGTAGCAAGAGAAAAAGTTATGAGCCACTCTAATGCGCTCCAGTGAGGTTTTGGGATCTTTCAAAACATCGGTAACCCACTTTTTTTCTATTATTTTCTGACAATTTTGGTGGTTTTTCCACTCGATTTTTGAGCCTCAAAACTTATTTCTTAGGTAACGTTTGTATTCCTACTGTGCACTGGAGCTTGATTTCAAGCTGAGTTGATTTTGTTTTTTAGACTACAAAAATCCGACATTTCGTAGCGCAGCAACTTGGCAAAAGGTGAAAGAACTAAGCGGTTTTTTCACGCCTTAGCGCAACTCATGCTTTAGAAGCATTATTCATGCTCTAAAAGCAGAAATGATGCTGTACATAGCTCTTTGGTACCATGGTGTATGTCTCCTAACCTATGATCATAGGGGTGGCAAATGTTGGCATTAATTAGACAATCATTTATAGACAAAAAATAGTTAGAGACACTATATTCTTTAAATTATTCGAATTACTCGATCTAAATTATCCGAATTTTTCGATACTTATGATCAGCCCTAATCCAGTCAGTATCAAATTCACTCATACGAAATAGTCGCTAAGTTTGGTTTGAGTTAGGCAAAAACGACGAAAGCCCTTTCGTTATTTCCTCATGTATTGTTGGTATGCTCGGTTTTCAAACGTGAGAAATTGTAGGTAAATTTAGTTTCTAACGATAAGAAAACATAATAAAACGACTTAATGTACTTTTTGCTATGATCGACAGTTCATAGGCGGTGCAGCCAGTTTCTGGCGCCGCAAACTGCTCAAACAGTTACGACTACTCAATATTTTTCTTCAAGATATGAACAACAATTTTCCATAAAACTTATATTATGAAGTATTTATTTTTTAATTGGTCGAGAAAAAAGTAAATAATACACCAGCTGAATTTTCAGATGCTGGAAGATCCATTAAACCAGCAGATATGCGAAACGATTTCTTCATCACAGATATACCAAACAAACTTCTTAAATGAGGATTTATATAGTTTTTTTTGTAAATAACCTCTTGACTCAACTATATTGAGAACCATTGTCCTCCGGCAATGCTTCTCAATATAGTTTCTCAAATTGGCATAATACCCAAAAAAATGCATCTAAATTTATTAATGAGTTTTTGATGAAACGCAGCAAAATTGAATAAAAATTGTCAGCTTCTGAAAAATGCCAGTGGTGATCGGTCGAGTTTCTTTTCTTTACTTTTTGCACACTTGAGCAAAATTTAACGAGACCAACGACAATGCAAATATCACCGATAAAATTGTCGTTCCTTTGTCGCTAATTTCGTCACATCCCTTTATGCGCAATCTAGTGACAATAGCAATGCGAAAATTGGCGACAACCCCCCTCCCCGAATCAAATCATGTTCAAAGGATTAATACCCTTGGTCAGAGGATTAGAGTCAATTGCACTTGTCACTAGATTGCGTACATCGTAAAATGCAAAATCTACCGAGCTATATGTTAAAGTTTGAGCATGTACGACTTATTCCCAATCGCTTACTTTCTTGATCTTAATGCATGTGTGCAGAAAACAGCGATATTGCCAATCAAAAACGTTATTCTTTCAAAAACACCGGTCGGAAGTTAACGCTCAAAAACAATCTCTAAAAATACCGGTCAAAAAGGGAGATATTTTCCAAATTTTCGTGCGGCTTTCTGATCGCGTGGTCTCTTCAAGTTGGTACTAGTGACTATAACAACCCTCAGATGGTGGTTTAGTTGTCTTGTTAGAGTTACCTTATAAGGAAAGAATGTCTGTATCCGTTGGGCAGGTATTTATAGTACTCTTTGGGCGAACAGTAGAATGCCATCTCCTTCCCAAATATAACCCTTTTCCCAGGGTACTCTGCCTCGTACTTCCTCTTCACCAGTTCATATGTCTTCCCATCTTCTGGCAGAGTCGGCTCGTACACAAATGGTCGTTTGGATCTCTTCTCCTCGCCATGGTACCAGACAAGACCGTATGCCTCACACAGGGTCACTGACCCCTCCGCACCCATCATGCACCTCAGGAATGTCGTGCTAAGGGTACGCCAGGTGCCCCATTGGATCACACGCACTTGCAGCCCCTCCCCCTTATTCTCGCTCTCCTTCTAAACAAATCAAAATGACAAAAACGCAAAATTAAATCACTTCCTTGGTTAAGCAAGAATTCAAAACTTTTAAACTTTCGAAAGTTTTTGAATTCATTTGAAAGGGTGTTTTATTGTTTCGCCAAAAATATTATTTGGGTTTCGAAAGTTACATGGATATGAACAACTTAACCAAAACTTACTTCTAGTGCCAATTAGGGAGCAAAAATACTTCCGAATTACTATTATGAATCAATTCATAAATTTCACTTATATTGTGTTTTCCCCACTAAAAAAATTCGACAAGATTAGTTTTGAACCTTATGACTGTAAATGTTCCTCAAGCTGAAGTAATTTTTGTTTTTCAAATATTGTTTCGCAAAATATATATAGCATCATCTTCCAAGTGAATTCATAAACTTGCAATATTCTTGCAAGTTTTCAATTCTTGCTTTACTAGGGTTACTTCCAAAAACCGTCGTCGAGATGTCATAAAGCGGATATAAGTGGATTATTTTATAAGAAAAGCACTTATTGCGTGGAATTTTTTTCCGAAATGTGATGTATGTGTTGAACACTTAGTAGTAGGTGTTGAAAGAAGTATTTCCAACACTTCTCAAAGCATTTCCTACAAAATAATTCGGCACATTTTGTAGCACATTTCTTACATAATATCCACATTTTGTGAAATTAGGGCATTGGGTTTATTACCGACATGAATCTTTAAAAACTCTATCGTTACTTATATTTATCATTTCAAAAAATCAGCACATAAAGCACAACTTTCAGAAAATTTGAAGAAATACAATTTGAAAAAATACAAACAATTTCCAAACATTGAAAACATTTCACTGCTTCCAGGCACGTACCTTATATAAAGTGGAAGCGTACTTTAAGTAAGGTACGTGCCTGGAAGCAGTGAAATGTTTTCAATAAGTGGAAATTGTGGTTATTTTTTCAAATTGTATGTTACATTTTATACAAAAACTCTGCACTGCCTCAGCACAATCCTTACAACTTTTCTACAAGAATTCAAAAAGAATTCAAATATTGGAGGTTTTTTAGATAAATGCCACAAATTTTTTTTAAAAAAACAAAAATTGAAACAAACTATTTGCCCTGACCTCAAAAAAGTGATAAATCAGAGCTTTCATCGCATATATTACATCAATGAAAAACAATTAATTTTTAGAAGTTTATGACTTTCAGCATCCCTTAGATGAAATAAGCACTTAGAAAGAGCAGTTCGCGCAATATCTTCTAGCTTTCATAATTTCTGCACATGTGCTCTAACTTTAAGCACGATAAGTATGAAAAACATGACGAAAACGATGACAAAATATGCGAGAATGTTGCTAAAAGTTTGGAAATTATGTAATTTATAAAGGTAAGGTTGAAAATTATGTTAGGAGATCGTAGAAATTGTGCAAAGGAAGGCTGGAAGCTGATAAAAGCCATCAGTAAAACATGGAAATTGTGTAAAGAATGTTTAAAAGCAGAAACTGTAAAACATCAAAGCTGCTGAAAGAGTACTAATGATGAAAATTTTGAAAGAGTTGGACAGGCGAGTGCACAAGGGCTGAAATTTATGTGCGAAATTTTTTGAATCTGTAGAAGATGTAAAAAAATAGAAAGATGAAAAAATGTGCTCAAGTCCTGCAAAATGCGCGTGAGTGCTAGAATTAAAAAGAAATGATTGAACATCCACTGATATAAAGTAACTACACAGCAATCCGTTTATAGTTTTGACAAATACAGAATTTGCGTGGGAAATGAGTTAAGTCGCAGCACAAAAAGAGGGGAGGATAACTTTAAATATGGCAACTTATGTGTACTGAAGAAGCCTATCTTACATAATTTTTATACGGACTTTAATTTCCAAATTCATCGGTATAAAGTAACATATAAAAAATTTGACGCTCTGGTGAGAAAAAAAAATGTTTGCCTGAAAATATTTTCATGGATGAATTTTAGTGCACTATTGCACTATTTTAATCATTGATGCTGTGTTCCCAGTTTTGTATGAACAATTTTAAATAGTCCTTGTAAAAAATAGAGTTTAAAAGATAACTTAGAACAATCTTGAATAAATTTCCTTTTTTACTCAGATTTTGTACGATTTCTTATTACGCTCAACAGAAGACTAAAAAGAACCATTAAGCAATTACTTTTACGCTTCCGCAAAAAATTAAACATTTAGCCAAAATTAGGTTAACGCACGAAACAGTTATAGTTTTTGAAAATCTAGCAATCAGGACAAATGGAGATTGTTGTTCAACGGACAAACTGATTGGTGATAAGTTAAGATAAATTCAAAAAAAAAAAATTTGGTTCAAGCTCAATTATCAATCAAGAAACAATGTCAAAATTTCAAGTTAATTTTTTGACAATTATCAATTCCTGTTGTTGTTCGACTATTCATGACTTGATTGCACTCTAACAAACTTGTGTTTTCTCTACAGAATAATAGAGGTAAACAATATAAATCAAAAGATTGAGAAAAATGAAGTTTTCTTTTGGCGTTACTACATTGGCAACCGACTACCAATTGTTACCAACAATAAAGGCCTCGGTGAATAAGCACAAAATCAGATATAGATTCATCCAACTTCACACTATCTAACTACACGTCCAAGATCAAATTACACATCAATTGTGGTGTGATAAAGAAATCGGTCAAATTATTTCCAAACAGCTCAAATTTAAAAAAATGACGTCAGCAGATATAGAATTTTCTTTTTTCTAATTCTAGGAGTTCTGGGACAAAAGTTTGAAAAACAGCCGTTGCTAAAGCCATCATCTGAAATTGAATTGAAATTTCTATTTGAAATAAGGCAAAAATAAAAACACAGAACAAAGCCTTCTGAGAAAAGAGCTATAAAATATCTCAATAGAAATTAAAAGTTTTGTTGAAAGCTATCAATGATAAGAGACTGCATTATTGAACACTATGTCTCCCATAAGTTTTTGACTCCATTGTGCCTCCGTCAGTTCTTAACTCCACTTTTCGGAGCCAAAACATTAATTTTAGCTCACTTTCAGTAGCAAACAGCAACAATCAAACATTTGTCAGAGCCCACAAAATGAAAGCCTTGAATATGACGGCCATAAACTCCAAGATGACCGCCATAAGAGTTAATCTTGCTGATTCGATGAACAAAAAAGAATCAAGTCACATTGAAAAAAATCATACAGTGAGATCTTAGACTAAGAACATCGGTACTTTACTTTGAGCAATTAGTCAAAATTGTAAAATTTGTAGAAAATAAGGAGAAAATGTGCTAAGTTTTCTTTTTCAGTACACCAAATGCAGAACGTTGAGTGGGCAGGACAAGTGATCACACTTATTCAGAATTCAATTCAATGCATCAAAATTTTTCTTATGTAGTTTCCTTCATCTTTTAAAATCAGTGAGATAGCGGAAACGGCGAAAAAGAAAGATGCAGGTTTGCAAACTACTCCCCTTTTGAGCAGGTTTGAACAATAAGAGTTGGAACAAACATGAAGAGAGCAATCAACCAATAAAATCATTAGAAAAAGAACAAGTTCTGAAAAAGTGTTTTTAAACTCTTCTGTTGAATCATTTATCCACGATGACTCAAAAGTTTTTAAAATGAGCAAAATTAGAGAAAGGATAGGTAGTTTTTAGGCTCCAATTTTCTTACATTAAGTTTGGAATGATAAGCAAGCGAAATTGTTGTCAAATATTCAAGGTTTTTTTCATTTCACAGATGTTTTCATTCCTTCAATTTTTTCTTGGAAAATCATGCTGAAATTTTGTCTATTTCGCGTTATAGATGAAATAAAATTATAGTAGTGTTGTTATCGATTTTCCATTCTTTTGGAAAAAACTGGAATTTTTTCATGGTTTTGTACACAGGAACTTAATCCATCAATACTGTAATCGCTCCAAATGCTGATAAAATTTGTATAGATCTCACGTATGGATCATTCTACGCGGCAGAATTACGAGCGGACAACCGCTCCCAGGATCCATACACTCGAGACAGACTACGAGAAATGGGTTTTTGCGGCGGGATAAGGCAAGCCCAGTCTATTTGTTTCTCGTATGCTTTGATTGGGAAACATATTTGACCTGTTTCTCCTCCTCCTCATCCTCGGATGCATATAAACCAACCTCGGCCCAACTTCTTGTGATATTTGACATCGGACCAATTGGAATCAATATGGCGTCCGGTGCGGCAAGGGAGGATAGGTACATCTGAATTGCACAAACTTAAAGTCCGTAGAGCAATGAAGCAACAAGTTCGACTGTAAGCGCTGCTCCTGGAGTAAAATAAGAGAAGCAAATCCTACAAAGTAAAGTTTTCCCGCACACGACAACACACACCTCAACATTTTTCAACTAAATTGTAATGGCCTCAAACAAAAACTAGACAACATCATAGACTAGATGGGGAAGTTAACATTCAAATAGCTGCCATCCAGGAGACCAACCTCATATAATAACCACCCAAAAATGCCCACCTGGCTACTGCCTAATCCCAAAAAGAGGCCCAAAGAAAGATGCAAAGGTATAGGGGTAGCTTTGATCCAGGAAATTAACCTTCAGATTTCTGACAAACACCTAGAAGTCCAAGCGACAGAACTCACCGCAGTTAATCAAACTAGTGTAGAACTACATACCACCTTCTTCTAGCTGTGATACAAGAAATCAATCAGTTAGCTACTTGAGTTAGATGACTGCTTTCTGTCGGTTATTTCAATGCCCATAGCCCAGTATGCCACTCGCAACTACCGGAGGACACAAGAGGAAAACATTTTGCATGTGAATTATACCTCTCTAATCATGTAATGTTTAACAAAAAAGACGAGCACAAGAGTATTTAGTTCTTGTAAAGGCTCCCACAGATCAGTTTTGCAAGAACAAGCATAGCAATAAATAATGACTGGCGCACGGAGTACGCATTAGGCTCGGACCATTTACCAATAATTCTAGACATTACATGTGGCCTCATCACACACACAACACCAAAAAAAACATTCATCAGCATCCGCTAAGCTGTCGGGGCTGGTTTTATAGACGACATTGAACTAAATTTTAAAAAACTACAAAAGCAAAAAAAGGTCTAAAATGCGGAAAAGATCTTAAAGAATGTCATCAATGAAAAAACTGGCTGGCATATCACACAACGATTGATAAAAACGTTTGTTGCCAATTTTCACAGCGAAGCAGGAAGACACACTGAAGAGAGCTGAATTTCAAAGAAAACATCTTCGAGACGCCAAAATATCACAACTAACTCATATAATAGACAAACTTGTTCACACTCAAAAGAGAAAAAAATGGATATAGTTTGTACAAACACTTACTCACAAAAGTAACTGCTCTAAAATCTGGAGCACAGTAAAAAATGACAAACCTCAAGCAACGCTAAACCAACTGAAAACGACCATATACGTGGAAGTTGAGAAAACTACTCCTCGTCATGATCCAGGAAATGAGGGAAAAAGTTTAACCAACAATACACTCCACATTCCAAGAAAAAGGAAAGCCGAAGAAAAAAAACACTAAGAACAAAAAGATAACATGAAAAAAGGGCACAAGCTTTAAGTGTAACAGAGTGAAGGAAGTTATAAGAGACACCAAGAAAAGTAAGTAACTGGGCCCAAATATAACAAGCACCATAGATTTAACCGTCTGGGCCCCATAGCAATCTGATAGCTCAATAACACCATAAAAACTTTCTTGTCAACAGTGAAAAAATCTCGAACATCTGGAAAGTTGGCCGGGTTATACCCCTACACAACACGGGAAAACCCATAGACGAATCTAAAAGGTTTACGTCAACTGCATTCCTCTTGCCAATTGCAAAACTATCAGAAAACTCTTATTAAGAGACTTTATAAAATATCCACTAAAAAATCATCAGCACGGCCGTAGAGCTGACCGCTCTACTACTAAAGCTCATAATAATGTCTCCCACGATGTACAGAAAGACCTTAATCAAAAGAAACCTTGCAACCGTACTCTACTAGTAGCTTTAGATTTCATCTTCACTTTCAAAACCGTTGATCACAATCTACTACTATAAGACCTAATCGAGGCACCACTAACAAGTAGCACAAAAAGTGGGTAGCTTATGGAATATGATAATTCCTTACCTAAATAATTCACACGACTGCCCAAAATCAAGAAAACGTAAGTTGTCAGCTGAGAAATTAAGTGCAACTGTGTTCACAACCTGAAGCAAGGAGGCCAAGTCTGACTCAGCCCTCTCAACAATTCATCAATTCAGTAACGTCCAAAGTCAAAGTACTTGATGTCATCTTTGATAATATGCTCAATTTTTGAGAAAATCGAAAGAACACCACTGAGAAACTACAAAAGCGCAATAACATCCTGAAAGATATTGCTAGAGGCCACAGATGCTGCACAAAAAGTCAATCTCAGTGACTTACAAAGCTATCGATCGGAACGTCCTGATTTACTGGGCTCCCATCTGGATTTCCACAATTCGCAATACAAATTGAACCGCCTGCAAACACATTAAAACAATTACTGGCTGAGTAAAAACGTCTGACATCAGTTACTTACAAAATGAGGTGAAATGCTGCCTGTTAAAGCTCACACAGAATATTAGCAGGGCAATTTCTCGCCCGAAGTTATCAGAGCCACCATGAAGATCACAAAAATCTCTCCTCCATCAGTTTTTCTCCCATGAGACCGACACTGAACGATACTTATAGGGACCGCTTGAGACAACACACAAACAAGAAAGAGCAATTAAAACGCAAAAAAAGCGAATTTGCCCTCAATGGCATCCACTGATACACAGTCCATACTCAGTTAAACAAAGACAGCAAACAACTAGGCACACCTCCAACACAGTTAGCAGAAGAACAAATTCTGCCACGAAATTCGCGTATCCGATTAGCACAACTGCGAACTAAATACTGCTCCCCTGCTCAACTCCTACCGGCAGTAGGATCTGTAATCCGCCTTCCGTGTCCCTTTCCCCGATGTTGACGATGCCCCTCCTGACCCCTAACCCGGGGACCGCATGTCATTCACTATGGTGGAGATGCAGAAAATTCGCCGCACCACAAGCAAGTTGTGGTTAGGCGGTCACACTACTGCTAATATATATATTTTTATAATGATACAATTGCAACAAAGGTACCAGTTAAAAATGCTAATAAGCGCCGGCAGTCAGCCAAAATTATCTGCGAATTTCAGCTCTATGCGACAGCTACAACAAAAATATATGGTTGATTTGTTTACATTCTCCTGTCCTTGCTTAGTGGATTTTTAGCCATATAGATTCATAGAAACAAGTCAAACCACACAACTGTATACAAGTTCTCTTGGTAAATTCTTTTCCATTATGGAACACACAAAAGTTGACCACATTTTATGATTTTTTTTCACGCCTTGGGGGGACTATGCATTGAAATCCACTAAATTCTTAAAAATGGTGTCTTTGTGCTTACACTCAGCTGGAATGCGAAATAGGAGGTTGATGAGACTTTTGGTTGATTCTAAACGAAAAACATCTGAAAAGAAACACTTGCACACAAAACTGAGGCGATCACTGTTCTTTTTCAACAATTGCTCAAAACTATAACCCTCAACCAGATTCAGTTACGATTCTGTAAAAAGCAAATGATGGGGCCTGTGTTTGATATGCGACGATGCGGTGGTCACAAGCCCATCAGATTTAGAGAACAGTAATAATTTTTAGGTCATAAAAATCTCATCTGTCTCTTGAAAACAATTAAAAAGTACGCGTATCCATCCGTAAAGAATTAGTTGTTCTTAATTAAACCGCCTGCAATAAGACTACAAGAAATTAACAATAATAAGAATAAATACGAAAGGAACAAAATGAAAAAAAGATCAAGGGCAAAACTCCAAAAACACAATTTTTTCGGAGAAAACACATGGTTGGTGTCAAAGTCATAAAATTTGTAGCTTCTCCTTGATTGTATGAAACCATAGCATCTATGCCACATGAGATATCTTTTATCGCCCCCATACCCTCATGACAAAAAAAATCGACAACTAAATTTGACATGACAAAACCTTGACTCAGTTAATATTACGTACTCTTTTAAACTAAATTTCGATGAAACTCTTTCTATTGGGAGTACAAGATGACTATTACAATTTATAGAATTCCTTACAAGTCAAAGAACTTGAATTGTATTGGGGCGCGGGGTGTAGGATGTTAAGTGGAAATTCGATTAGGCGAAACAAATTTTTGCAGCATATAGGCAAAAATTCTTAACCTAATTTTTGTGGAAATTAGGGGAATACCAATTAAAGCACTGAAATGAGGTACTGAAATATCCGATTGATGAGATAATGTAATTAGGTGACTGTAACAATTGCCTTCAAAATGGTATCTCCAAAGAACAATAAAAAACTTACTGAAGTTTTCGAATTTTGAGCACGTTTACCATGTGTTTTAACCCGCAACTTCCCGGCATGCGTTATTTTTCGACCGGTAGTTCAAAATTATTCCTAAACTTTATTTCTAATTATTCTAAACCTTTCCTACTTTTTTAACTAAAATCATTGGCTGTGATAACACTGCGCAGAGTAAATGAGCTGCAAAACACTGAAAACAATGCTTCAATTAGCTTGTACTTTTAACAACTAGTTTGCATGTAAAGACGATTGTTAGTGAGACTTGACAACTTTACAGCATCCAGTGGATTATGAAGTACCCGTTTCAAGTGTTTTAATAGCTACTCGCCTAATTTTCACAAATCTTTAGTTCCCAATTTTTGCTTAATAGCTGCAAAAATTCGTTTGCCTAATCGAGCTACCGCCTAATATCGCATCCCAATTGGGGCGCTGTCTTTTAAAAACCTGTTCACACATTTCTTGATTTTGAGGCCAAACATAAGTATTTCTAGTCACGCCGAAACAGGAAGCGGTGCGAGAAAGCGATTGGTTTTTTCCGGCTTGAAATTTTTTTTAATTGTAGTCACAAGCGGTTCAGAGAGAAAATGGGGGCGTTTTTGTTCTTATGCGGCAATTTTTCTTTGATTCTACTGCTTTTTTCAATTTTTTCATGGAATTTTTCTCTAAATGGTCTCCCCAATCTTTTTCATAGTTCAATTTAGGTCTAGTATAAAAACTTGAATTGTAGGTCAGGACTTGTCCGGCTGTTTTTTAAAATTTTCCATTGTGTGATTTTTATTTGTCCTCTGGGGAGGAGAGGGGGTTTAGAATGGCGAATTTATTGTAACCGTTATTGTAACCGTAAATTTTATTGTAACCGTTATCATAACTAACTTGCTTTTCCTGTTCATCAATTGAATTGTTGAGCATTTCATCAGCTGCCATTTTAGACCAGAAAGATAACAACAGGAGGGATAATTAATAAAGTGAAGTAAAGTAAGGCAAAGTGAGTGAAGCAAAAATTTTTAATTAAATTAATTAGTGAACGATATTATTTTCAATTGTTAATTAGTTTCTGTTGGCTTGGTTAGCTTTAGTTCATGCGAACTCAAGTAGCTTTGTTTAGTTTCAGTGACGGATTGACCAAAAGAGATGATCAGTAGAAATCATAAACTTATCATAAGCTCAAAAGGTGTTTCGGTCTGGCCGCAAACAAACGCCCCTCCTCTTATCTAGTTAATTGTGCGATATATGCACACGTATTTACGTATCTCAGTTATTATATTCGAAGTTGTGGAATTGAGCTATCATCAAAATCGTAATATTGGTTATAATAATTCATTATCAGTTATGTTAGTAACTCCCATGGTCGATAACCCATTGATTAATGGATGAAAGTAGGATTATCATAACGCTACAATTATAGGGTCTTTTCTGTTTGTGCCCCCCTCCCCAGCTAAGTGGGTGCATATTATTTGAACCCACCCCCCGACGCACGTGCCATATTTTACATAATGATTTACTATATAATGCCACGTGCTCTGTAACTGGGGGTGCATAACGTATTGGGAGGGGGGGGGGGGGGGCACAAACGGAAAAGATCCCCAATTATAAATAGAACCTCCGCGAAGAGGTTTGAGGTGAACTAATTTAAAATTTGGTCCCATGAAGTTGCACCGCTAACGAACGTTATAAAGGTCAAAGTTCAAAATTAAAACGTTCAAACATCAACATTTTGTTGCTCATTTGAGGAGCTTTTCGAACGTCCGCTTGTCTTGCAAATTTATGACTAAATATACTCTGCTTGAAGTCGCCGAACATTTGGCCTTTATCGAGAACAGAACAACGAAGCGGTTCGCGATTCTCGGCAAGAATTTCGAAGTGAAATCTACAGCGTCACGTACCCGTGCGTAAAACCCGCACGTGCAAGATGCCCGAAGTCTGCAGTGCTAGATGTTAAAATGCTACCCCGTTCTAGATAAAGAAGATGAAGAATTCCAGAAGTTCTCAGTGACTTCAAGCAGAGTCACATAACCTATACTTAAACAGGCAACTTTCAGGTTTCAAAATGCGGAAGTCAACCTAAAAAATCTGTTGGAAGTCAACATCTGGCTATGTATATAAGAACTTCTTGCATTCTAACTTCCAGCGCTGCAGACTTTTAACCCGAAATATTTTACAACCCGAAAGTGCGTTTTTTAAAATAAAGTTCAAACGCAAATAAACGTTTTAAAAACTGGTCGCCAGAGCTGAAAAGACCACGTTAAAAATTTAAAACGTGCATTTATTAAGCCAGATGAATTATTAAAAGGAGAGAGAGAGCAATGACACAAACATGCGCCAAACTAATATGAGATTGTTCACCACTGTTCTAACTTATGACAGACAATTCTTTCTCGCGTCATCTTGTTTTCAAGATGCATTTATTAGCAAATTTTGCATTTATTAGCACAATGTCCCCCACTAACTGACTTGGTTGGTAAAAACTGACGGGAGATGAAAATTTTTTAAGGAAGCGAACGTTTTTTTTTTTAGTTTTTGACCCTATTCGAGTTAAGAGAGTCGATGGATGTTCAAAAATAAAACAAGATTGACGAGCATTAATCGTGGAAATAAACGCACGAATAAGCGGACTGATAGAATACTAAAGATGATAGCATGGTTTTTTTATTTTCCCCTCATTCTGTTGGGAAAAAAGTCCTAACGTTGAAATTCCTCACATATTTGTCCGTCTATGCCCTTGGGCTACATCAACTCGCGCATTTAGAATCTTTTATGCGTTGGCTTATATTTAATTTTTGACCTTTTTCGCACAGTACATCCATATGGTACCAACAACCCTAATGGTAAAAACGTTTTCAATGAGAAAAATTAACGTGTCTTTCAGGTTTTCATTTTAAATGTTCTTTTTTGTTAAAAAAACGAAAATAGGTAATTTTAACCTGGACTCAAAATTAAGATAAAGTTGAGGTTACTTTTACCTTAATTCTACCTTAACAAAAGTTTACTTTAACTTTTTTAAAGTAAAATTACCTAAACGTTTTAGTGTGATACTCCGAACTGCGGAGTTAATTTCTCAGGGGTTTTTCAGAAAATGTTTTTAATTATCGTCGACTTATTTTTTATTTAAAAAATATTATACAGACACCGATAATCGAAGCCAGCACGCTGAAGGTTTTTTGCATTATAAAATTGCTTGAAAGATACTTCAAGAGAATCGACCTCTAGCAGTTTTTTGTTTATAACCGTTTTGTTACAAGAGATCTGCAAAATACCCATCAGCTAAACTAATGACAAAATGAGAATCTTGAAAGAAGAACGTCTAAATTTTTCAAG
This sequence comes from Convolutriloba macropyga, assembly GCF_964194025.1. Taxonomy (NCBI): domain Eukaryota; kingdom Metazoa; phylum Xenacoelomorpha; order Acoela; family Convolutidae; genus Convolutriloba; species Convolutriloba macropyga. Next base: position 74,399,397 of record NC_134474.1, on the reverse strand, counting down.
AGTGTTCTAAGATAACCGTCTAATTCAGGGTTTGAAATGCAAAAAAACGGCAAACATTTTCTTGCTTTTCAATATGGCTTTTTGATTTATTTGTTGCCTAGATATAATTGATGCGTTGTACGACCCCAAAAACTTTTGCAACAAAAAAACGGAGAAGCTTGTCGCCTAATAATAGAAGAGAAACAAATACAAAACACATGTAAGAACACAATAAATTATGCGAGATAAGTGCAAGCTAAAAAAAAATAAATAGGAGTTCTCTGAGCATGAATTATCATTTATAACAAGGAGGCTTGATAATGTGCGTTAGCACATGAAGCTCCGACCCTGCTCATCCGCATTTTTGTCAGAAATCTCTATACCATGTGAGAAACAGAAAGAAACTCCCAAAAATTCAAATTTTTAAAAAATGCGTATGAACATAAACTTTGTCTCCAACGCAAATAACTCAGTGTAGTAAAAAAAACTGCCATATTAGATTGATGAGATCAACCACTGTTAAGCAAGGAAGTCAAGACGAACAACAAAATTACACAACAATAACATAAAACATTAATTATATCCAAAACTTTATTTCCAATAAAAAACTTATTAAAAGGTCAAAATAGCGCCAGATAAAACTTAAACTAATAAACATAACTTATACTTCACTAGAATAGATATGGGATCACCTTTTTAAAAGACTCGGTAACAATTAGAACAAACGGAACAAAAAAATTTTTAAAAAAACTTTTAAAAACATTTAATTTCAAAGTAATAAAAATCTTAGATAGCAATTGAAATCATCCAACATGTTCATGATCACATGCGCTTTTATAGGAGGGCATTACGACCTGTCATTATTCAACTTTCTGCGGTTAAAAAACGAGCACTAAGTGGAGACAACGAACAAAAATTCAGTTAAAACTTGCGATAAATCGCTGTCGAAGCCGTAAAAGCCATATTTTGTCCAAAAAAAAAGAAAAAGGGCAAAATTATGTAATAAGTTTGTATTTTTCGAAAACAGTAATATACATATATATAATTTGTAACTTGGAGCGTGAAAAATACTGGGGGGGGGAAACAGAATAGATCCGTCCATTTGGATCTTTTCCGTTTGTCCCCCCCCCCCCCCCCCCCCAGCTTTGTGAGTGCATATTATTTGCACGCCCCCAGACGCACGTGAAATATTTTTACATAATGAACTACTACGTATAATGACACGAGCTCTGTAACTAGGGGGTGCATAAAGTACTGGGAGGGGGGGGGGAACGGAAAAGATCCGTCCATTTTGTGAATGAAGGTGTTAGTTGTGAAGATGAGTGACTTCTGGTTGTATCGGCAGAACAAGAAGGGCAAAAATATGTGACTGTTGACGTCATATTCCAATTGAACACGTGCTCAGTTAAACATAAGTATATTTGGCGACTATTTGATTATAGTAAAGACGCATTACTTTATTGTATCATTACCACCACATTTTCGTCTCATTTTTATCTTCGGTTCTTTCCCTCACTCACGCTTTGTAGGTGTACATTGGATCTATTCGGATCTGATCAGAGCTGGATTTCGCGTTGATCGAGTTGCTTGGGGCGGGGGTATATTTTCGTGGAGGAGGGGGGGCATAGAAGAGACCTGATTTTTGGGTGGGTGGGTAGGAGACGTTTTAAATTTTAAGACGATGGTTGTGAAAAAGGTTTCTACTTCCTTTCACCTTGATTCATTCCCCCCAAGCCATATTTTAACAGCATATCTTTTAACCACGTATCATTTCATCCCCCATAACTATTTCTCCAAAGCCTCTGAATTGCCAATTAATAGTAAAAACTCATATTTTCAACACAAACTTCGCTTATCCTTATTTTGAATGTTAAGCAATTATACATGGAATTAAAATTGAGTTGAAATGATAGAGGAATGAAATAATGGGGTCTTTCCCATTATAGCCACCCCCCCCCCCCCCCAGCTTAGTGGTCAGATAACCTATAGCCCCCCCCCATCATAGTAATTATTATACCATAATGGGGGGCTATAATTTCATGGGGGGGCTATAATGGGAACGACCCAAATAATGGATCTTTTCGTTTGCCCCACACCCCCCCCCCCCAAGCTTAGTGGTTGCATATTATTGGCACCCTCAGGGCACGTGCCATATATTTACACAATGAATTACAACTAATGGCACGTGGGGGAGCATAACGTGCAGGGGGGGGGGGGTGGGACAAACGGTAAAGATCCGAAATAATTGGGGTTAAATGATTTGCAAAACTATTAGGGAGTGAAAAAGCGAGACTCCGTGGAAAAGAACCTAAACTTGGGGGGTGTTTCCCTTTATAGCCACCCTAGCTTATTGGTCAGATAACCTATAGTCCCCCCCCCCCCCCCAATCATGGTAAACATAACATAATGGGGGGGGGGGGGGCTATTATGGGAAAGACCCCACCTTGATGCAATAGTTATTCATTCATTGTAACATATATAACTTAATTGCGTATTTCTAATTTCTAATTTCTTGTTCCACATTTATTACTTGAGCACAAATTGATAAATTATTTATGAATATTTTTCCAACTGTGGTATCTACATTACATTATGCTGTGTGTATATAAATGATTAGTTTTGGCGTTGGAAGCAAAGGAAAAACGTGGAAAAAGAAGAAACACCTGCGCGTGGAATCATTTGTGTTCACACGGAACAGTTCCACTCTAATGAACAACTGAGTAAAAAAAATAAAAAACAACAATTGCTGCTTGAAACTCCTTGAGAGATTTTATCTGTAAAGGTACACAAAATTAAGAGCAGTGAAAAGAGATATAGTTTATTATTTTACAATCACAATTTACTACACTTAACAAAAGCATCAGCCGCTGGAAAAACGAAAGTGCCTTTCAAAAGGAGGGAAAAACTGGAAAGGAACTGAATATTTGAAGCAGCGTCGTTGAGGAGAGGTCACGTGTTGTCAATTCGTATCAAAAGAGCCGTAGACTAAAGAGGACTGGCATTATGGGTTGTGGGGGGTCACGTGATGTGGTGGTGGAAATGCCAAGAAAAACACCCAGGCGATCGTCTTTACCCACAGATGGAACCTCAAAACACCCCACAGGTAATAATGAGTAGGAGTCAGTAGCACCTAGCAACACTCACTGTAACAGATGGAAAAGGGATCTATTCCGTTTGTGCCCCCCCCCCCCCCCCCTCCTAGCTTAGTGGGCGCATATTATTTGCACCCCCCAGACGCACGTGCCATATTCTAACATAATGATTTACTATGTAATACGTACTGGGGGGGCACAAACGAGAAAGATCCCGGAAAAGAATCTGGAAATATGGGTCAAAACAGATTAGATCCAAAATACACTTGGCCGGATTAGTCCTTGGTCTCCTCTAAAACAAGAACACAGAACACATTTGATGCACAAAGTTTCGGGATCTTCTCCGTTTATCGTGCCTCCCCCCCCCCCCCCCCCCCCCCAGGTTTAGAGGGTGCATATTATTTGCACCCGACAGACGCACGTGCTATATTTACATAATGATTTACTATTTAATGGCACGTGCTAACGTTAAGTGAGGAGTGCATAACGTACAAATTTTGGATCTATTCTGTTCCCCCCGCCCCACTCCCAGCTTAGTGGGCATATGGCTTTCAACTTTCGATGGAATATCACTGGATCATAGATAAACCGGGTCTTTCCCATTATAGCCAATCAGGGATCTTTTCCGTTTGTGCCCCCCCCCCCGCTTAGTGGGTGCATATTATTTGCAACCCCCAGATGCACGTGCAATATTTTTACATAATGATTTAGTATGTAATGACACGTGCTCTGTAACTGGGGGGAGCATAACGTACTGGGGGGGGGGGGGCACAAACGGAAAAGATCCCCAATCAGCTTAGTGGCCAGATAACGTATAACCCCACCAATCATGGTTATTATACCATAATGGGGGCTATAATTTCGGGGGGGGGGGGCTATAATGGGAAATACCCATCTACGTGATTTCACTGGGTCATTGAATACGCTCAGATGGGATTAAACTGGATAGTAGAAAATTCGCCAACGGAAATCACTGGTTCAAAAAAAATCCACCGAGGGTATATTATCAGTGAGTTATCTTCTTTCTTTGGCTCAAGCCGAAAACAGCTAAAATTAAATAGACTCACTCTCTCCTAAAGTTACGACATTTTTGTCTTCAATTTATTTGACTTTTCAAAAAAAGAAGTTTGCTTTGAAATACATTAAAGCTGGACAACCAACAAACAAATACAAATTTTAGCTCCGCGGAAAATTTTTCATCGAGTTAAATTAAGTTTCCTCGGTGGAAAACTTGAAAACCTGCGGTTTTTAACTTCTTTCTCAAATAAATTAATCTCATCAAAAAGATTTTCGCTGTGTCGGGGAATCATATTGAACAAATAGATTTACTTAGTTTTTAGTAACTACCCATACCTAACTCCAAGTGCGTTTCAGTACTGGGCCAGTATAAATGCAATTCCTCATCATTACTGAATCATAGACTGATTCATGTCACTTTTTTCACTTGTCAGACTTGCATTCAGTCTGATTTTACAATGGCCAGACTTGGGCGAAGTATAAAAATAAAGTTCCGTACGGGTATCGAACCCACGATCTCCCTCTCCCTAGACGTCCGTTCTCTTTTCTGCGCCACCACGTTTGTTGAAATTTGACTTTTGGGCCGTCAATATACGCCTGAAAGAAGCAAATTTCAAGCCAGAAAGCGAGCAAAATATATTACATGGTAGACTTGCATTTACAATTGTCCAGTACTGCTTTACACTTGGAGTTCGGTACGGGTAAGTAAACTTGCTATTTTATTCTTGTGTCAAAAACCCTTAATTTTGATAGAATTAATTCAACTAAATTTGACAAAATTGAAGTTTTAGCAGGAGCTTTGGAAACTGAGGCAAAAAATTTAGGGAGGAATTCTTGCCATCAAGACGTCAGACAGTGTTGGAATTTTTTATGCTATTTCTGCATATTAACTACATATATTGAAATTTCAGAAAGAGTTGACGAGCTAATAAATGAGAATTGGCATAAAAATTAATTTTATTTTTATTGGTTACAAGGAATTTTTCTCTTTGGCTCTCTATGCTTTTTGATCAACCATTTACAATGGGCAGCAGCAGTATCTCCTCATGAAGTAGAATTTCTGTTCAATTTCATTTGAAAACGATGGAATTTAGTACCGGATGCACCTGGTTGAGAAATTAAAAAGTACAAAAATGTTCTCCTTCTGTAACCAAATTTTTGTAAAAGTTTGTTTGCTTTACCAGAATTTAAATTAGGCTGCCGATTGGGTTGCCGGTAAATTTTTGTCAACCGCTCACAATATGGAGCACTCCGGATTCAACAAGACAAAGGAAGTTTTTCAGCAAGCATAGTTTTAAAAGCAGCATACTAAGACAATTTTTCACGTTTTTCTATTGTTACGAATATTTTGAAAACACAATAGCAACAAATTAAGTCCTCTGCGATGAAACTATTCGGTGGAACATGAAAGCTCATTTTCATTTTATACGTAGTAGTTGTTGTAGTTGAGAATTCACAGCCGCACTTCTGGGTTTACTGTCTTTGCTGCCATGATTGAAACATTGTCCAGTTGTTTTTGCAGCTGTTGCCTTCATAAAAGATTTGGCATGCGCAGCTTTTATGTTCAGAGTATCTTTCATTAACAAACCTCCTGGTAATAAGCTTTGGGTTGATTCTTAGTTCATTGTTTGTTTCAATCGCTTCGTTTGTCACAATAAATTACTTTAGTGTTCCAACCCCATTTGTATATAACTACAAGTGAACTATATGATCATGGGTTTTATTGGGTTATATTTGTTCAGTCCCTTAAACCATGGGTTTAATTTGTTCAGTCGATTTTGGTCGACCGAATTGTTTATCGCAGAGTGGTATCATTAAAAAGCTGGTCCAGCGAAGAATTCGGACTGAAATTTTTTTTTCGAATTTCGTGTTTTTTTTTGAGCAGTTATTGAGGTTTAAAGTTTTGTGTGAACAGGGGATATTTGGCATGATTTCGTTCACTTTTAGCGTAATACGTTTTCAAATTAGGGTTTTTTCAACAAAAATATTGAATAAAAATTACATTTCACGCTACGAAATGAATCAATATTGTGTTCCTAATAGACGAAAGGCAATAAAAAAGGTTCTGAACTGATAGGTAAGTTCACTATAAAAAAATTGAATTCTTTTTCAGAGCTGTTTTTCAGAAAATTTTTACTATTTTTTTTACTCTACCCGTTAATAAGATGTCCCGTTTACAGTCAAATGATGCCCAATGAACAAAAAATTCGTTTTCAAGGGATTGGTCATGTTATTTTTGGCTTCGAATCTGAGTTTTTGTAATTTTTATTGAAATTTTGCGGTTTTTGAAATTTTACTAAATTTTGGTAGACCTGTCGCATGGACTCGTCGACTTAAAGTGAGATAGGTTCCTGATTGAGTTTTAAGTGAACCCATCTAGCGCTTTGAGTGGACATTTAAAGGCTGTTAAAACTTTAAAAGGATTTTTTCGAAAACTTCGTTTGCACCGTAACCAGTGTTAATCTTATTTTTGTGAACTTTAAGTCAATCCTCAGTAATGACAGGACCTCTTCCTTTCTACTGCAACTAAATTTAATCTCAATAGCGGTTTTGTCCTCGTACTTTTGGTTTTATGATTTTGATGCCAAAAGTTTTTATAAAGTTTTTTTTAATTTTTGGATAATTTTTTTTCTTAATTTTGGTTCATTGTGAATTCTGAACACAGTATCTCAATATTGATAGTTGCCATTGGTTGAAAAAAACATTCAGTTCATCCTATATGAAGTGTTCTTGCGCTTTTTTGACAAAATTTGCCTGCATTTGTTTCTGTTTTCATAGTCATAAGTTTTATCGCGAGGTCTTATCGATGACTTATGAACAAAAAACATCATTTTCGTCCCATGAGACAAAATTTTGTTTGTTGTCGTTAAAAACTTTTGAATTTAATTGCTTGGTAATACTTTTTTCAAAATTTTTCGGTTTTATTTTTTCTGTTTGATGAATTTTTGAAGACTTTTTGTAAACTAAAATGCCATTGCTGTAAAAAAAATAGTCGAAAATAGAAAGGTTTTTACTGAAAAAATTCTTTGTCAAAGGCTTCAACGTTTTTTTCTCAATGTTTTGGAATTTGCTGTTTTTGCCTGTTGTTCTTTAATTTTGTTGTAGTAAAATGCTGACAGGTCCCATTTATTTCTAATTGAGCATTGAATTATCGTGCTCAATGCAGTTAGTATATCCTAAGAGAGTTAGAGTTCATGATAATATTCAAAAACTTTTCCAGGTTTTCAGTTTTGTATTTCTTCTCGTTAATTTTTAAGCAATTCTCAACATCGAGAGGTCCCATCCAATTTTTGTATTTCAAAAATTAAAATAACTCTTGATTTTATGTCGTAACTGATGTTTTTTTTGTCGGACAATATGCGTTTTCATAAAATTTGTAAGTGGTCAATATTTGCGTTTTCTTTTCTCTTCTTTTAGCACATCCACGTAATAGCAGATCCCAATTGCTTTCAAATGAGGCCCCAGTGAACTTCATAAATCTTTCAATTTAATTTTAGCTGAATTAGGGTAAATAAACAGTGAAACAAAAAACAATATGCAGATGATAGCTAAGGCTTTAATGGCCTCACTAATTTTTGTTTTCTCAAAGTGTTTGTAATTTTGTTGAGTTTTTCCTGCATCTGTAGTCCGTTTTTATGGCTCAGTCTAACCAAAGACAGGTCCTTTCTTTTTTTGTAGTGTTTTTTAATCAAATTTATCAAGAATTATTTAGTTAACAGTGAATGATTTTTAAGACGTTGAAAATGATCCTCTCTAAAAAAATATTGAATTAAAACATTGAATTAAAGTCCCATTTGCTGTATAGTTAAGAAGAAGTAAATTTGTGAAGTTAAAACTTTATCAGATTGTGTTTTGACGTTGTTACTATGTGCTTTTAATTTTTGATATTGCGTTTGTGCCGTGAAATTTTTGTTTTTGCTTATTGTTCGTTTTTTTTCTTCTCGTAGTCTTTTTAATTGCAGATCTTGTGAGGACTATAATGAGGCAAGGCATTATGTAATTCAATTATTATCTTGGGTGTGTTTTTTAAACACAAACATCTATATTTGATTGTCAGTGGTATTATATAGCTGTATTGGGATAGGGGGTTATCCTGCCATGGGGATAATAGGGTATAGAATGCGTGAGGATAATATGGAGTGGTATATCCAATGAGGATAATATGGAGTGGTATATCCCATGAGGATAATATGGAGTGGTATATCCCATGAGGATAATATGGAGTGGTATATCCCATGAGGATAATATGGAGTGGTATATCCCATTAGGATAATATGGAGTGGTATATCCCATGAGGATTATATGGAATGTTATATCCTATGAGGATAATATGGAATGTTATTTCCTGAGAATAATAGGTTATGATATATCCCATGAATATAAAATGGAATTGATTATTGTATGAGGATAATATGAAATCACATTGGAGCATATGGAATTGTCAATTTTATTAAAGAGAGCCTATAAATTCTCGGCATAAATCAACTGATGAAATTTTCACTTTTCGGAGATGTGATAGAACGATATGGTTGCTACTATTGCTACAATAGATTTGAAAATAATACACGAAAATTTTTTGTTTGTGAGGGAAGTTTATCCTGAGTACAGTGAGCAGTTATATTTGGAGACAAAACCCTCTTTAACAAAATACCGTTCAATTCGATTAAATTTTCCCAGGCTTAAAATTTTTGTAAAAAACATAAATGAAATTTGGTCACTGGATTTGGCGCACGTTGACAAACTAGCGGAATATAACCGTAACATAAAATATCTCTTGGTAGCGGTTGACTGTCTATCAAGATATTTACGTGTGCAACCCTTGAAAACAAAGTATGCGACGGAAACAGCTGAAAAGATGATCAAAATTAAGCAGCCTGAAAAAGTGTGGGTTGACGATGGTAAAGAGTTTCTTGGAGCTTTCAAACAATTGTGCAACAAACGTGGAATTCATTTATACAGTACTTTCAGCGAAAAAAAGTCTGCATTTGCAGAGAGGAACATTAGGGTCTTAAAAGAGATAATTCATCGGTACCTCGAAGAAAGGTGGACATATTCCTACATTGATCAATTAGACCAATTTGTGAAAACAATCAATTCAAGAGTAAATCGGGTAACCCAACTTGCAGGTAACCCAAATAAAGTTACAAAAAAGGATGTACCACGGTTAGTGTCATTGACCGCGCAAACAAGCACAACTCAGAAGCCCAAAGTTTACGTTGGGGATTTTGTGAGAATAGTTAAAAAGGACAAAGCTTTCCGGAAAAGTTACAAGCAATCATTCACAGACGAAGTCTTTGAAATAACGGTAATACCTACATTAAACCCGCCAACATACTCTTTAGTTGACGCTGTCATCGAACCAATTCAAGGAAAATTTTATCAACCAGAACTACAACTTGTCAGGCTCCCTCCCGTTGAAAATGTCCAAAAACCGGTTTGAAGACGAGTTTACAGTTCACGTTGTTTCATCCGCTTCAATGGAAATATTTGATTCAAACACACTTGCATCATTTCGGAATTTTTTAAATGACGAAATTCAACTTTCAGGTGATGGGCCAGTGGCGCTAAGCGAAATCATATTCCCAACAAAAATAGAAAATTTTGTAAACGGAAATCTGACTGTGTACAACTTAAAAGAATATAAAGATTCCCAAAAGATGTCTTTTGGAGCCAATGTTATTTCTAGACCATATAGCGGGCAAAAACTAGTTTTTATGCCAGGAACATTTGATTCGGTGGCGCAACTTCTTGCCACAGTTAAGCGCACAGTTGGATTACCCCATTTTTCTTTCAGAGAAATTAAGAGCTCTGGAAAATACAAAATTTTGCTAGGGAAATATGAGGGAATTACATTTCCCAGTGAAGAAATCCCTAGCATTATTGGCTTTGAAGGTATTCCTGACGGTAATGGAATTCATATTGGGTACAAAATGAATCCAAATGAAAACAGGCCTATGAAAAGTGATGACACAAAAGCATATTATGGGCAATTTCCAGCCGACCTTTATGCTGGAAAGCATCTTATTTTCATCTATACAAACATAATTGAATACCAATACGTCGGTGACACTAAGGCGCCTCTCTTGAGAGTCATTGATTCGAAACAACGTCTGAAAAACGGTAGTGTATGCGAGCTTGAACCAACTCATCGAATCGTTTTTACAAATTTAGACTACAAGAAACTTTTGACCAATACAATTCAATCAATTTCAATTGAACTGCCGACGGAAACAGGACAATTAGTTCCGTTTTCGGGAACTGGAAAAGTTATTCTAACACTACAATTCAAAAAATTTTAAAAATAAAATGGATTCTTACTATGCTAATCAAGCGACGTCTTTGCTTCATTTCTCTGGACATTATCGACAAAGAGGAAGTGGTTTTGGCGCCTTAGCTGCAGGAATTGGACGTGTTGCACTGCCCCTAGCATGTCGCTTCATTTTGCCAACTGCTAAAGGTATTGGGAAAGAGCTTCTGAAACAAAGTGTACCAGAGATTCTGGATGTAGTGGGCAACAAAAAATCTCCTAGACAAGCAATTAAGAACACAATTTCAAAAACTGTTTAAAACAGACTGGAGGCTCTCGACGAATTACTTCACGTAGGAGGAAATCAATACGAGGCAAGCCAATGAAAGTAGGCGAGAAACGCAGAAAGACCATTTCAACGCAAAGAGCACCAAAAAGAAGTCGGTCGGATTTTTTTGCTAAAGTGAACGATGATCGCTAATTTGCTACTATCAGAAGCAACTCACAGCTCACTGGACTTATTTGAAAAACCCTCACTACTGGTGACTTTTGATGGTAGTTTTTGTCAAAAATTGGGTCCATTCTACAGCCCAAATGGACCCATGTTAGAATTTGAAGTCGCTGGTGACAGAAACAACTTTATAGATTTACAAAAAATTTTTCTCGAAGTTAAATGTAAAATTGTCCAGTCTTCTGAAGCTGATTTGAAATATGACGCTACAGCCGCCGCTGACATTACAAAAACGGATTCTCCCTACTTTTGTAATAATGTGTTACATTCACTATTCTCTGATTGTACAGTGTCTGCTAATGGACTGAAAATTTCAAATGCTAACGGAAATTATGCTCACAAAAGTTTCATTGAGACCGAGTTTTCACATAATAAAGATGCAAAAAATACATGGCTGGCCTGTCAGGGCTACTCTTATGAGGAAAACCCGGGAACGCTATCAACTGCGGAAGTGAACAGAAGAAAACTTTTGGTGAGACAATCAGCTGAATGCACATTCTATGGCAAAATTGCTGTAGACTTTTTCACTTGCGACAGACATCTGCTAAGTGGCGTGACACTTCGAATTGCATTCAGACGCTCAATTGATGATTTTGATATAATGTCTGATGATGCTGCGAAACAATACAAAGTAAAAATTGTCGAAGCTAAATTGTTTGTGCGGAAGATGACCCTTAATGACACTGTTGTGTCCGCCATTGAAAAAACATTATTAAGTAGTCCCGCCTTCTATCCTTACCTTGAAACCCTCACAAATACGTTTCTAGCTTCAACTGTTCTACACAGTTGGAAACAAGAAGATATATTTGCGAGAGAACCAATCCGCCGACTGGCGATCTGCTTAAATACAAATGAAGCTTTTCTGGGTAACAACCGGCAAAATCCTTTTCATTTCCGAAAATTCAGCCTAGAGCAGATTTATGTATATCGAAACGGTTTGCCTGTGGCAGATGGTCCAACATCTAAAGCTGACGACAAACGTCTTTACTTTAATACAATATCGGATCTAGCTTACATTGATAATGGACATGGAATAAGTTTGACAGATTACACAAACCATTTCGTAATGGTTTTTGATTTGACCAGTACCCAACAAGCATCCCAGGACTTTATTCACCCTGAACTGACAAATTGTTCAATATATGTTGAGTTAAAATTTTCTGTGGCCTTACCAAACAATATTGAAATTTTCATTTTTGGTGAAAAAGCTAGTACAATTTTTGTTGATAGTGCAAGAAGAGTATCAAAGAATCAGATTTTAACAAACTAAAAATGGACGAAGATGATATAAATGATCTAATTCTAAGATGTGCTTTACTCAAGCATAAATTTCTGGGTGTCTTCGCTGCAAATAATTTTCCCCAAAAATTGAAACCAAACAGTTTCCTAATTGTTAACGCAGCAACTGCAGAAAGTTTTGGTACCCATTGGTTACTATTGTGTCAGAAAGAGGAAGAGGATTAGTTGTTCTTTGCTGATCCTCTCGGACAGTCTATTTCGTCATACAAAGATGTTTACCAAAGAATAATTTCTCTAGAAGAAAAGGCAAAAATTTAACAGTTACTGAAGGATCAGCCAATTCAAAGTAAAAATTCAAAAAAATGTGTGGACTTTATTGTATTTATATTGCTCATTATGTTTTTAATTCACAAAAAATTGTAAAACTGAGTGATGCTCAATTAATTCGCTTTGCTTTTCATATGATGTATTAACCTTTCCTTGATTGCAATAAATTTATTTTTTTTTCTCAAAATTTAATTTTTTCTTCATACACAAGGCCAACACTCAACAAATCAGTATTAATATTCAGTTTTCCGTATCCACTAACAAAAATATCCATAATTTGACAAAAAGCACCCGAATGAGGACCAGACAAAATGTTTTCAACTCTTCGGATACTTTCACTATTAACAAAATCAGTTTGAACTTGTTTCGATGGAGGACGGGCGTTGTAGATAGTCTTTTGAGCAAATACTGGCATCTTTGCACAGGGTTTTTGATTCATATTCACTGGTTTTGCATTGCTGTTTTTCACATTACTGTGGCAGGCAAAAGCTGGCAGTTGTTTGCGTACTGTCTGTGAGTCAACTTTATCTGCGGAGCTGTTGAATTCAACCGCCAATTTGAGCTTTGTAAAAACGTCTCCATTAGTCTCCAAAGTTGTTGCAGTCGAAAATAAGAATTTGAAGGTTGTAAAAATACAAGGCACAGGAAAATTCTGGTTTCGTTTCAAAGTTTCTTTTTCGAAAGTTGTTGTATCAAGCAAAACGTGATAATGGTTAGTTACTAAACCGCAAAACTCAGAATCAAAATGGGCACACACTGCATAAACATTTGTGTTAGAAAGGGTAGGTTTCTCTTGGACAATCTGAAACTTGAACTGTTTTTGAAATTGTTTAAAGTAATTTGGTGAGCGCTCGTACATCGCCTCAACCATTTTTTTTGCTGGTGTTGTTATTCGAAGTTTCTTCTAATTTTTGTTGGAATCGTGTTTTCTTTGCTGGAGGTGGTTTTGTTGATTCCTCATGGGTGAACTGAGCGCGTATATCAGCTGACTTTTCAATCAAGTTCTCAAATTCTAGAACAGTTAGAGAAACTCTCTGCTGACAATCGTAATCGCTTTCCGCTTTCTTGAACAATTTTAGAAACACAAAGGTTCCCGTCCTTTCATACGTTTTCACAGTTGCCCTGATTAAGCGCCCAGCAGTTTTCGAAATGTCGAAATAACAATCGCCAAATTCTGTGTCTTTAATGGAAGTGAAAGAGATGGCGCAACCAAATTTTATCTCTTTCAAATAAAGTTGTGAGCGCTCCAACTCAATAGCGGCGGCAAGCTGGGATTACACATGTGTCATCAAACACTCAATTAAAAACAAATGATTGGCGAATACAGTCCCAAGTATGCCTACGGCGTACTTGAGTCTGTTCATTACGATTTTTATGGCAAACATATGGTGCACGAATGTGATCTTTGGAGTGATTAGTTTTTGAGCTAAAATATCCAGATTAAGACTATCGAATCAATAAAATTTATTAACATCTGTATGTTCAACCTTAAGTTTTTCGGAATTAACAATAATTTTATTTTGCAAAATGTGCACGTTTTTTGGCCCAAAAGAACTGTTAACATTATGCCAGCAGCTGTAGCAGCGTATGAACCCTGAAATTCATTCATAATTTGGAAAAAATTGTCAAAAATTGTAATCTCTCACAGAAAAAAATCAAAAAATTGTACTTTAAAACAAAATGATGTCATTAGGCTGAGTTAAAAAAAGTTTTAACTTCCTCTAGCAACACCTCCTAGTTTTGGGCTCTCGTTCAAAAGGGTAAAAAAAAGCAGGTTTGTTAAAAAAAATTGAATATTTTGAAAAGAAAATTTTTTTGATAGATGACCTCTGACCTTTGACCCCAAAAAGGAGAAACACTTGAGATGAAACTGATGGTACAGAGGTCCTCAGCACACTGTGTCCTACAAAACATCTCATCACGCTCGTCAAATTTAACTTAACCGTTACGGAGATAATTAGCGCCTAATTAACGGCTAATTAGCGACTAATTGACATAATTGCTAATTAATGGAAAAAAAAAATTGGATTTTGTTACAGCAATGTCTTTGTGGGAACATGCTGGATGTTTTTGATCATAACCATCATGGCCGAAAAATGGCTCCTTCACCAATTTCGAAAACATCTGGTCATCAATGTCACATTAACATCTGGCATTAATTAGCATATGAAGTACCCTAAGGAAAGATGTTAGATCGCGTTTCTTTGCATTTTTGCACATTGTGGGCCCACAGCATCAATTCTCTCATAACACCTGTCATCGAAAAAGGTTTCAGAAAAAAGACACATGTTTCTGTCATGTAATTGTCATTTAATGACATTGATTTATGATGATTGACAGAAAAAAATAACTTTTTTTCTGGTTGTTTTAGAGCAATTTTTTAAGTGCTGACCTATGTTTTTCGGCCCGGGGAGCAATTTTGCTCATCACACTTGACAACGTAGGACAACTCTAACCACCCGTTATAGATAAGGTCTAAAATGACACTTTTTTGAAAAAATTCAAATAAAGTAACATGTTTTTCCGCTTTTTTAAATGCATTTTTTGAAGTAATCCACAAACAACAATACTCGGTATGACCCATCTAAGGGTCTACTAGCACATCTTTTGAATTCGCAATCGCAAAATGTTTTAATCCTTTTTTCGCGTTTAATTTTACTAAAATTTCGAAACTATTTTCCCGCCGATTCCAGTCAACCAGAGGCCGCTATTTTGAAATTCAAATTTGGCGCCCTATCTAGTGAAAATCCCTTTTGTGCATTAGCTTCAAATTAGGTATAATAATAAAGCCGGGATAATAGTTTTAAGAAAAGACAAAGTCTTTCGAGGTCGAGATAAATTTGGAGTTGAAGCGCGCGCCAAAATTAGCCTATAGAAAAACGTTCAATTTGAATATCAAATTTGCCGCCCTATTTCAGTACCATTTTCAAAACACTGTAAACATGTATTCAGTCGTAACGAGTGAAATTGAGTATTACACAGAACTGAGTTTTATTGCAGAGTAACGAACATTATTAAACAAACCGTTTATCCAACTTCATTTATTTACTTCTGATAACTGCTTTTGAAATGACTTATTCTTGCCGCTTCTGCCCTTCAACGTTTAGTACACCGGGAAACAAATCGCGACATGAAACACAATTTCATCCCGATGAGTGCGGCTTACCACATTATCAATGTTCAATTTGTGAGTTTTCAACTAGAGAAATGTCTCCTCTTGAAGAACATATGAGAACAGTTCACTCAAAGTTTACAAATTGTTGTCGTTCTTGTTATCTTGGTTTTAACAATTCTCACCTCTACGCACAACATATGAGCTCTGTTCAATCGCTTCCCGTTTTTGGAGAAGAGTTCCAGCCTTTACAAATACCCTCCCAGTCCGCATTTAATGGTTACGTTCAAACGTTTGTAATCGAAGCTGAAAACAATGAAGAAAATTCGTTGGACTTGCAGACCTTTATGAAGTCCAAGCGAGCACAAATAAAGGAACTTATTGAGCAAAAATTAAGCTCAGGACCCCAGAAAATTCAATTTTCTGCTGAAATATCACTCTTCAAACCAAAACACGAGACTGATGAAGACGACGAAAATTTAGTTACATTTGCCAATTCACTAATGACCCCAGTAACTGTTGGAGGTATCTCAAACGACGACTTTGCCTTGATGGTGGAAAAAATGTTGGCTGTTCTCTTTACTTTCGTGTCTTCAGGGAGTGGATGGCTACTAGATCGGGTGATTCGCTTACATCTCAACTTTGCGAAATACAGACCTATTCGGGGATCGTCATTCATAGCTCTTCCTTACGAGTTATCCACATGCTAAGCTGTTCTAAATATTCGAAGCCACAATGACAATAACTGCTTTGTCTACTGTTATATAGCAGCCAGATGTCTGAAGGAAAGTATTGGCATGAAAGTTGACGGTCAAAACGATACTTTGAGAGCGACAAATCCCGAAACTTATAAAGACCTGAAGTCGCTTTTCCCAGCGGGCAATTTTCAGATGCCATTGGGTCTTAGTAGTCTCAACAAGTTTGAGGAACTTAATTCTGTTCAAGTTAACGTGTTTGGTCACCACAAAACAGATCTATTTCCTATGCGAATTTCAACAAAAAAGAGTTCAGAGGAGTTGGTTATTAATTTACTGCTACTTTACGATTCAGATAAACATCACTATGTTCTTATCAAGGACCTGTGCAATTTTTATTGCTTTCCGCGGTCAGTGAGTCATCGTAGTTACCTGATTTTATGCAGAAACTGTTTCTGGTTATGTTATGACGGTGTCACAGCTTTCGATGAACACGTTGAAGGGTGTAAAGATCATTCACCAGCCCTTGTTCGAATGCCCAGCGAAAACAGCAATATCTACAAATTTAACAACTGGTCTGCCCTCTGGTTTGCCCCATTGGTAATTTACTTTGATTTTGAATCTTTCGTAAGGCCAGTATCTACTTGTTCACTTAGTGGAAACGTCTCCTCATCATCCACCATAGAAATTCATGAGCCCTGCGGTTTCGCTCTGACTGTTGTTGAGCATAACAACCCGAAGCCAGAGTATACCCACTTAGATAGCTCCGAAAATTGCATGAAGATATTTGTGAAAGTGCTTCACAAGTTGGCAAATGATATTCACAAGCAGAAACAAAAACATCCGTATTTTCTTGGAGACAGATCAAAACTTGGAAAAACAGAAAGTGTTGCTTGTTGGATTTGCGAAACTGATTTTGATGAAAATGACGAAAAAGACCTTGACCACTGCCACTACAGTGTAAATTTTTGGGCTGGGCCCATCCGCAATGCAACCGACTACGGAGAACGTCAAAAATCATTCCCGTAATTGGGCACAACATAAAAAATTACGATCTCCACCATATCTGTCTGGCATTGCAGGAAAGTGAGCCATCTACAACAATAAGCGTAATACCTGCAACTGACGAGAAATATATCTCGATGCAATTAGGTGTTCAAGTGGACACGATGAAAAAGGATGGGCAAATTGTTCCAGTGTATGAGTTCCTTAGGTTTGTTGACTCGTCCAAGCTTTTTAACGCATCTCTAGAAAAACTCACCGAAACTTTACCACAATCTGAATTCGGCATTTTAGAAGTAATGTTCAATGAAGCTCCTAGTGACCACTTTGACCTGCTCAAGCAAAAAGGTTACTACCCATATTCATACATGTCTAATCGGACAAAGTTCTCGGAAGATAGTTTGTCTCCAATAGAAGCATGGAAAAACTCACTAAATGGCACAACAATAAAGCAAAACGAATGGAATCATGCAAACAGAATGTGGAATTTGCTTGGGTGTAAAACCATGCAGGATTATCATGATGCCTATCTAAAATTAGATTGTGCTTTATTAGCTTGCTGCTCCGAGTATTGTCGGAAAATTAGTTTCAAAACTTACAAGATTGATGTTGTACAGTTCTTCACTGCCCCAAACAGGCAAAAGATGCCGCACTTCGTATCACCAAAGCTGAAGTTCAGTTATTCACTGAACGGGAACATCTGGACATGATAGAGCCAGCGATACGCGGGGGTATAACCTCTGTTTTCGAAAGTCGACATTTTAAAGCAAACAACCGCTACCTGCCTGGGTTCAACTCCAAGGAAACGTCCACATTTGGGCTAATGGTGGACGCTAATAATTTATATGTGGAGTTATGCAGGAGGAGATGCTACCCGTTGGTGATTTTTGTTTTGTTTTCGACATCTCAATAAACGAACTACTACACCACCCTGATAGCTCTTCAGTTGGGCATTTCTGTGAAGTCGATTTAGAATACCCAAGTGAAATACATGATCAACAGCGGGACTACCCATTGGCACCAGAAAAAACACTAGTAAAGGACGACTGGCTAAGCGATTATCAGTTAGAGGTTAAACAGCGTTACAATTTACCTGAAAATAAAGTTAACAAACTACTACAAACTATGTTTGACAAAAGCAAATATGTCCTACACTACAAACTACTGCAATTCTGTGTTCGACTGGGGTTGCGTATCAAAAAAAGTACACAGAGTTCTCAAATTCACACAATCAAAGTGGCTTGAACCGTACATTACCTTAAACAGCGCCATGAGAAAAAAAGCAACTAACAGATTTGAACAGAACTACTACAAATTGATGAACAACTCGGTATATGGGAAAACAATTGAGTCAAAACGAAGACGACTGAAAGTAGACATAACACGGGAAGCCGAAAAAACTGCAAAACTTACATCAAAATTCGAGTTTGACAAATTTAAAATATTCGGCGAAAACATGGCGGCGATCTGTTCTCGACCAAAATTTATTAAATGGACAACACCAACTATTGTCGGGGTGACCATCTTGGATCTTTCAAAACTACGTATGTACGGGTTCCACTATGATATTATGCGCGCAAATTTTCGGTGCTCACTCTTGTACTCTGATACCGACAGTCTATTGTATAAAGTTGAGACGACTGACCTCTATGCCGACTTGGCAAAGAAGAAAGAAGTTTGTACAGAATTCGATTTTTCAAACTATCCTGACAATCATCCACTCTACTCCGATGTTAACCACAGCAGAGTTCTCAAGTTCAAGGATGAATTCGCTGGTGACTACATCTCGGAATTTATATGCTTGAAGCCCAAAATGTATTCAATAACTTCTAAAAGTAAGTAATAAATTACATATATACTTTTATTCCTCGAGAACTGATCACTTTTTTTGCATGTTGAAATAAGAACTCACCTGAGACTCGAGGTTGATCTGCTTTTGTTTTATTCCAGGTTGTAGAAAGCTGTCGGCGAAAGGGGTAACAAAAGCTGCCCAGAAGTTGTTGACACACGAGCTGTACAAGTCTACACTGGTTATGGCAAAACAATATCGAGCAATAAGTAATAGAGTAACGTCCGAAAACCATATTCTAAAAACAGTATCCGAAAACAAAGTGTCCCTCTCAGCGTACGACAATAAACGATACATTCTGGCTGATGGTTTGAGAACACTGCCATTTGGGCATTATTCTATAAGGAACAGTTCGCAATCTACAGCAGAGAGTGATACTGATTCATATAGCTGGTTCGATAATGAGAAAGAGGACAGTGAAATAAGTTGGGATTACAAATCAGTCTCAGAAGAAAGTTTAAGTAGAATTTTCAATGGTAGAGACAATGACGCTGATGTCGACTGGGATTATCCGACACCTCCCAGTCCCATTCCTCCTCCAGCAAAAAGAATGAGAAAACATTTAAGTGATCACATGAATCAAATGCTTGATATGGCAGAAAACTGGACACCACCCGACCCGGGAATGATTGTTGCTAGAGCTACTACTGAGGAGGAAACTAGTGATTCTGATGTTGTTGATTTCGATAGGAGCAGCAGTTCTGAAGATGATCTTTTTCAGTGCTCCCTCATTAACTTTGAAGCAAGTGACAGCAGTGATTAAAATTCATAGCAAAACCCAACGCTTGAGCGTTTTGTTGCTTGCTAAATTAATTCAAACAAACTTACCTTAGTTTCCACTTCTACGCAATTTTGTACGTGATTTTTGGTATAACTTTAAGTTTCAGAGCGTGTTTTCAAAGTGTTCCGCAGTTTGATTTTGTGAGGTAAATTATTGTTTGTACGTGAATTTTGGTTTAACTTTAAGTTTTAGAACCTGTTTTCAAAGTGCTCCGCAGTTTGGATTTTGTGAAGTAGTTAATTGTTTTAATTTGTTTGGTTTACAGTTGGAAATACAAAATAATAAATTGTTGTTTGATCCGTTTTCACATAAATCGGGAGCTCGGTAAATAATCTTTTTAAATGCAAAGTTGATCGCGGTAATTTTTTCTTATTTACATTCTCAATTTACATGTACAATTCAAACGCAAGTTCAGTCGCGGCAATTCTTCCTTCTCAATTTACATGTAGATCAGAAGGGATATACCACTCCATATTATCCTCATGGGATATACCACTCCATATTATCCTCATGGGATATACCACTCCATATTATCCTCATGGGATATACCACTCCATATTATCCTCATGCATTCTATACCCTATTATCCTCATGGCAGGATAACCCCCCCATCCCAATACAGCTATATAATACTACTATTGTCTCTTCATTTGGTTGACAACTAAGTCAAAATTGTAGATGAGCTCGGGTCGGAACATCATGTGCGAACGCACATTAACGAGCCTCCTTGTTTTTTTTACTACTCAAAGTTATAAGCCTTTTTCCAGAAAAGTGAGAATATGGTTAGAAGTTTTTCTCCGTCGTTAGGAATTGGAGACACGAGCTGAAGAGTGGGCACAATCGAGTTTCACTCTCATTCCACTTTTGTATTATTTTTGGTCCTCTTTAACTTTACTCAAAAACATTAACATGCACAGGTTTATTTTTCCAATTTCATTTCACTTTGTTTTATGTCAACTTTCGGATCTATTATGTTCCCCCTCCCCATCCCCATCCCCCCTCACAGCTTTTACGCCCCTCAGGCGCACGTGCTATTTTTTACATAGTAACGTGCTACATAACAAAACATAAATTGTAATGGGGGGGGGCATGAAAAGACTATGTGGGGGGGGGGGGGGGGGGGGAGGGAGGTTGGGGGAAGGGAAACAGAATAGATCTCAAACTTTCAACCACTAGTACTGCTGACTGCTTTCTGATTGCAGAATAAAGTAAAATATTCTTCCAAACTTTCCATCAGTGATTATGGTGTGAACAAATATACAGTCGAGATTAAATTGTTTTTTTTTTAAGAAAACAAATCTTTGTTTATCCATTAACTCGTGTAATCTAATGCATGAAATTGAATTGATAGCAGTTTTTTGTGTAGATTTTTTGATTAGATATAGGACTAGTTTACTGTTCTACGCACTTAAAAGGTCGCACATTATCAAGTATTAAAGGTGGAACTTAATTAGAGTCTTTTTACTCCCCCCTCCACGGAATTATAGCCCCTCCCCCGCGACATTATAGCCCCCATTATTTTGGGTAGTTTTTGGAGGTAGAGGCTATATGTTATATAACCATACTACATTGAGGGGGCTATAATGGGAAAGACACCTTCATTCATAGAAGAGAAATAGAAGAGAAACAGAGACGGATATTTGCCAAAAATTATGTTGTTGTTGTTTGTCAGAGGGTCAGACGGCTGATGGTCTGGTGTTCTCTCGCCCAGGCTCTGGTCCAGTAGTGCTCACAGCTGATTCCAGGGGGAGGAAGAACAGGATAGGTGTGGACAACAACACCAACTCGCCGGCTTCTCCAATTCCAGTCAAGCATCAGATCCACACAGTCACAGTGCTGCCTCGGATAGAGCCAGCAACTGGCACTTTTGGTATCTCCTCTCAGGACCTTGACATGCGCAAGGGATCGGCACAGTCTAAAGCGTCTCAGGATAGCGGAATTAGTATTGGTGAGCCCTTTTTTAAGAGTTAACTAAATTTTGTAGTGTCTTTGTTTGGTGTTAGGTTAGGAGAGAACAACCCAATGTAAATTGTTCATAAAACATAAGCTTGACAAGAAGCTCTGCCTGTTCAACGTATACTTGGCCCGAGAGATGAAGCCTTGAGGACCAAGAAATAACATGAGAACGATGAGAACATAAAACCATGTCGAATGCCCATTGAGTATTCTACATCCCCCTCTGTAAAACGATGTAGCATTGACGTAAAAAGTTTTTTCAACAATAACGTAAAACAACGTTTGCGTAACAAAAATGGAAATTTTAGTTTAAAGGCTTTAAGATCGCCAGCCCTGTTTTCTAACGCTTAAACATCATTCCTGTTTGGCAGTACAGGTGCGAGCTTCATGACTCCATCATTTGTTCAAACTTTCGCTGACCCAACCACACCTACAGACCTTTCTATGCTCTCTGTAACTCGACCCATTTTGTAATACCGCCGCTCGTTACAATCTTGGATCAACCGAATGAGTTCGCCATCTCTAGTGGTGTTGTTTGCTGTAGTTGCTTACCATTTTTGCCAATAATTAGAAGGAAGCAATGATTTATTAAGAACTCTATCCCAAATTGGATTTTCATAAACTTGAATTTATCGAAAGAGCTTTCAAAGATCCACGAATTTCTCCTCGCAAGTAGCTATAGCGGGAAACTTTTGCTGTTAACAAGCAAGAAGTTATTGGGAGTCAGTGATTCCAAGTCTTTAACATCTTAATAGACCGTGGTCAACAGTCTTGCTTTCAATAATTGCTCCACAATACACATGGCGGTCGAAAGACCGTTCTCGGTGAAAGATCTGTTCCCCAACACTGCTTAATTTGCTTCCTTGCTATATATGACTCACCGTTCCCATACTGCTGCGAAATGACTTGCTGCCGGTTGGTTGAGTTTGCAACGGATTCCCTGTTGATTCAGGTTTTCACCAATCCCTTCTCTCTTCCATGCCACAATATATACTGTGAACTCTCATTGAGCTGAAGCAAAAACTATCACTGTTGTTGCTGATCATTGTACTTGGCCTCTGGCAATGAATTGCATAACTGCATTGAGACAACTATTTGTGTCTAACTCAGGATCACCTCAATTTGACCGTGCTCACAGTTGGACAAGTAAACAGGAAACATCATCGTTTTTTGTTTTTTCGCCAATTTTTTAGTAAAATGGCCGAAGTAGTTCACTCCAATAGTTCTAAGAGCTACTGCAGCATCTAATCGTTGGGAAGTAATCTGACGTTTAGAGTTTTTGTTAACCCTGTCGAATATCAATCGATTGTTCCAAATCTACTTCAGTAAATCCTTGTAGAATTGACAATTGTAATAATTTTTTTAAATAACACTGGGAATTAACGTTTGTGTATGGCGAACATATTGTACACCAACTGATGTGAATAACGGCATCTGTCTAATTTGGAGCTTGCTTTGTTTGAGTAATAAAATTTAGTTCAACTCGGCGTTCCTGAAAAAGAACGACTGCTAATTCTGGGATGCCTGCAAAAGAGTGGGGTGCTAATGGCCTTTGTAGAGGGAGAAGAAATCGAGAGTTAACGTTCTTCTTTTGATAGAAAAAAATCTTATTCTGATGGCAAAATGTTCATTAGCTCCACGTTGCTATCCAACGCTCCTATTTTCATTTAATATTGCGCTAATTTTTGGAATACGACGAAAAAGGACAATATTGTTGTGAAAATGCCATTTATTATTATCTTTCTTTTGTCACCATATCCCACACTATAAGTTTTTTTAAAAATGTATTAAAAAACGTTTTGTGGGAATGAAACAGTTGAAATGCTCCACCTTATTTGGTAGGGGAGCTGGGTTTTTTTTCAAAAAAGTTGCTCATCATAATCTTGGGTAGGACCACCAGTAAATCGTCAGAAACATTATTGTTATTTAACATTCGTTAATAAAATAGAACAGTACTCTTCTGCGCTTTCACTTTTTAGACATACTTTCTCGCAATGCACATCCAACTCATCCAAAATATTGTATCCTTTGAAATTAAACTTAACGAATTTAGCTATCGGGAGAATAATTAATAACAGCATACAAGGCACAATTAGCACTCGATGGAGAAAGATTTTTTTACTACGAACGTTTTTTTACTGTGCTTTGCAAATAAACACAGTGTTTTAATTCTCAAAAAAACTTTTCTAAAAGCTAAAAAATAAAATTTTGTTGAAATTTGAATTTAATCAACTGAGGTGGAAATATCAAATAATTGCAGATCACTATTCATGCTGAGGGATTTTTCAAAATTTAATATAATACTGATCACTTTTCTTACAGAGAACCATCCACAAATAAACCATTAATGATCATTTTTCTGACAAAAAATTTTTTAGAAGTTGATAATTACCGATTATTTTTCATACGATAAATATTTTGAGAAACTAAGACAGTACTTGTTTAATCTCCATTAAGTGAATGCCCACTATATTTAAGCCTATACTGATTCATTTTGTGATTTTTACAAGTTGGTCTGGTTGAGCCGACTGTGCAAAATTTTAAAAAATATTATAGCAGTTTTATCTAAATATTTCAAATGAACTTTCTAAGAAAATTAAATTAATTAAAAACAAAAACAGATGAGCTAAAAAACTTTTCCTTTTTGTGTTATTTGCATTTGATTGTTATCTTAAACAAACAAACAATATAAAATCAAAAGTATAATGTAAATAAACCTAAATCATCATAGGCACTATATAGTTTGAATGTTCCAGCACTCCTTTCCGTCGCTGTGTTCTTGTTTTGAAAGCGTCGTTGAAGTCGGATTAGTAGTTGTGGAAAAAAACATTTGTTTCTTTAATGTTTCGTGGATATCAAGGGACTTAGCTTCTGGAAATTGCATCCGGTAAATGAAGTTCATTAGTTTAAAAATGCGGGATCCGAGGGACAAATTTTGTCTCCAAAATCCTCGAAGTAGCCAAACTGGCCATTTTGTGGAATTTGGTGACCAAAAAATGTAGCCATTTCCAAACAATTCTTTTAAAATCATCTTTTTTTCATTCTCAGCCAGTTCTGCATTTCTTATCAGCGTTAGTCTGTAGTTAAATCTTTCTGATGAAACAGCTGAAACAGCATTAAGATTTTTTTCAACAAAATAGTCAATTTTAGCATCTGACTATGTTAAACTATGAAATTTTGCAGGCCAAATGAAAGCGTTTCGTTCTAAACACCAGAAATATATATTCTCTGGAGAGAATAATGAAAATATTCCATTATAAGAAAGATAGAGAGTACAGATTTACAGGAGCAATTTATATACTAGATGAAAATTGATAAAACTAAATGGGAATGCAAGAACCGCGATAAAGCGCTGGTATCTCACTTCTTTGTAAAGATCACTTATAAAGGTTTTTATTATTTCCGGGTCGAGGTTTTTGGGTGAACTTTGCAAAAAAAATGCGGTGAACACGGTGAATTTTTGTAAGAAATGCGGTGATTGCGGTTAATTCGATGAAAAAAATACTTCACCATATTTCACCGCATTTCTTACAAAAATACACCGCGAATTTCACTGCATGTCTTACAAAAATTAACCGCATCAACTTTTGTCTTAACATCAAGCTTTAATGGGAAAGGCGCCACGTCTGCTGCCTTCTTAGATGTAGAGCAAGCTTTTGACTCAGTATGGCACGAAGATATCTTATATAAGCAAATCCAAATCAACACACCATGGTGGATCAGAAAATGGAATAGCAGCTTCCTAAGTAACAGAAAATTCAAAGTAAAATACAACCAAGGAATTGCTAAAAGCTTTACACCCGAAGCAGGGGTCCCCCAAGGGAGAATTATGAGCACAATTTTGTTCAATATGTATGTAAGCAAACCGAAATGTAAAGACACATCAATCTCACAATATGTTGATGATATTGCTATACACTAAACACATGAAAAGCAAGAATTAGGTTCTAAACATCTTCAAATCGCAATTAAACACCTAGAAAAATGGTGCGATAAATGGAAAATACTCTTCAACGCGGGAACAACAATATACACTATATTCACTAGACAAACTCTGAACACAAATCTGAGGCTAAGAATAGAATCAGAAGACATCAACGTCAGCAAAGAAGTAAAATTTCTCGGGCTTCATCTCAACTATAAATTGACATGGACAAATCATGTCAACAAAATAGTCGCAAAAATGCAACAAAGGATCAACATGCTATGACATCTAAAATCAAAAAACATAAAATCTAATATTATCATGTACCTAAATAAAACAATGGTAAGACCACTATGCATTAATGCAAATGCAGCTTGGGCAAATGTAACAAAAAGTGATCTCTTCAAGATACAAAAAGAACAAAATAAAGCTATAAGACTTGCATATAAGCTGCCATTGTGGAGGAACGTAGATGAACTTCATCAAATAAGAAACTTAGTAACAGTAAATAATAGAATCCAAAGTTAAGCTCAGAATTCCTTGCAGGGGCTATAAAGCGAAACAAAGAAATTAAAAACATAATAGAAAACTTTTGCTAACTTGGAGCCAGATCAATATGTATCAAACGCCTTTGCAAAACATTTTATAGAAAAAAATCAAACAACAGTGAATGCGGAAATCTTGGAGTGTGACTCGAGACGTTAGCTGAAGCCATTCGAAACAAAAAAGAATCAAAAGAAAGGGGCAAAAAAGGAAAAACGAAAACTAAGGCAAAACTCTAAAACAAAGGTGAATGCGGACGTCTTGGGGTATGGCTCGAGACGTTAGCTGAAGCCATTCATAATAACAAGAAAAAAAGAAAAGAGCATAAGGATAAAACCGAAATTTAGGGCAAAACTCTAAAACAAAGGTGGATGTGGACGTCTTGGGGTATGACTCGAGACGTTAGCTGAACCCATCAAAAATAGTAGCAAACTCTTCCAAAAATCTACAGAACAAAGGTGGATGCGGACGTCTTGGGGTATGACTCAAGATGTTAGCTGAAACCATTCAAAAATGCACTGCCTGGGCCAAAACACTTTTTTTCTGCATGTATGGTTGTTATGTGTTCACATGTGTGTATGTATGCCTGGTATGCCTGGATGCCTAAAGCGCGTATATGTCTTTATTTGTATATGTTAAGGCATTTCCATCCCCTGAAATTCGTCCTCAGATGCTCACTAACCAATGAACCGAATCAAACCACATCAGAAAGATCAGTGTGGGAGACTAGGCTGGTCACGGGAATCAGTCTAGGTCTTGAAGCTGATCTAACTCCAGGGTATCAGCAAGGGAGGGCAGCATGATCGTTGGAATCATGCTGAGGCCTTGAAACTCGCCCCACACTAACTCCGGGGCACCAGTAAGGGAGGGCAGCATACTCTGGTCCCGCTCGGGAACAACCACTCATCCCCGCAAGGGCGAATATAACCGCCTCAAAAAAAGGCATAAACTACAAGCTTTAGTACTCTCAGTTCGCAAGCCGACTGCTCGTCCTCTGAAAGCGAGGGCTGGCTGTCGGTGGTCTTCTTTCCTTCTTCTTTTTCTCTTTTCCTGCTTTCTTCTTCTCTGAAGACTCTACTCTTTCACTCTCCCCCCCCACCCTCCTTCTTTCCCAAACTTCCTCTGAAATTTCTTTGCTGTCACTCCCAGGCCCCCTCCATCCTTCCACGAAAACATAACAAAGGCTCAAAAAATTCCACAACCAAGTATTCCATCCAAACCAATCTCTCTGCCTCCATCCTCCAGACAAGTACTCAATTTAAACCACAAGAAACCAACAAAAGTACCAAAACCAAATGCAAACCAAAGTGAAAGCGCAGTTTAAAAGGTGGTGTAAACTACCACCTGAGAAATTGCAATTAGCAGTTCACTGCTAATTGAACACATTATAAGTCAAATCATATCAAATAGGTAAGAGGTTTGAGCCCATGTAAGGAAGCTTCATTTTTGTAAGAATACTGAGAACACGGTGAAAATAAAAAAGTCACCACGATTTATCGCATTCATCGCAAAATGATGAAAGAAATACGCGGTGAAAATAATTTTTCACCGCATTTCTTCGCATTTCTTACAAAAATTCACCGCCAAACCTCGACCCGGGTTTAGAAAATTTTTGTTGCGTTCAATCTTCTACTATCATCTGCAAAAAAAAACATTTTAAAGCGCTGGTTTCAATCTTTTAGCAATTTTTTCACACTAGATGGCGCTATAAATATCGAAGTTTTTTTATACGGTCCATGCTCCAAATCTGACAAGTTCAGTTTCAATGTTGCATATATTTTTACTTTTTTTTGACCCTCTGCCTTCATTGCTACATGTTTCTTGCTTGCTAAAAAAAACTTGACAAAAATCTAGCATCTACCGTCCCTAATGCTTTGCCCGGTCTCTATTGCTTTCAATTTGGGCCACAATCCTTGCTGGTAACAGTTCTAACAAAAGTTGGGGAAACAATCAATGTAATCAGTAGGAGACAGCAGTAAGATTTATGTAAAAGTTTTGTAATAGTTATGTTTGATTTATCTTCTAATATTTATGTGCATAATTGTAGAGAAGAAACCCCAAGCAATCAGAAAACTCGCCTACGGCTATAACAGCGTTTTTAATTGCTCTCGTAGAGAACCAATTATTGTGAACGTGTGTGTCTTTTTATGCAAAATTTTCACTTGACCGTTTTGACTTTTCGAGTGACTTTTACGCCCTTGACTTTTTGCGTTTCGCGTCATCTAAAATTCTCTCTCAATCACAATTTCAAGCAGCTGAACTCAACAATTGGCGGCATTTTAATACTAAAAGTCAATTGAAAAGTGCGCCGAAACTGGTGCCATTTTTCACTTTAAATCTTAATAGTGGTATATGTCAACCTCTAATGTGGTTATTTGAAGCCCACTATTGAACTTCTTAGTCCCATTTAGACTCCCCCCCCCCCCCCCGACTGAAGCAGGCTGCAATTCATTAGAGCTCCCACTAGTCGTTCGAGAACACTTGGAATACCGAAAAGCTTTATTAATTTACAGAGAATGTTATGGAGATATTTGTTCCAAAGCTTACGCTTTAACTAAAGTTTCACTTTTGATTGCCAAATAAAGTAGTTTTTTGATTGCCGGCTATTAAAGGAGAAGAAAATGGCCACCATATTTCTAGATTAAACAAAGTTTTGCAATGTCAAATGACAATAAATGATGACAATTAACTTCTGTTCATTTTGGAGTAGAACAAACCAGACTACCTCCAGCTGTGTTACCCCCCGTGCCCTCTTCTGGCTCTCCTGTCACACAAATGACCTCAATGAAAGGCGAGGAGCAAACAGAGAATACCCCCATCCCCTCACATAAGATGTGGTCCGCACAAAAAGCTTCCCACGCCAGTGGAGGAGGAGGAGCGCCGGTACCTAGACTGGCTAGCGAGGAAATTCTCTCCCAGCTGAACGAAATAGGTATGACAACTGCACACTCTTAGATCCGTTTAGCACGTTTTATCTGATCATCTGTTTATGGTTGGCTCAGTGTGTAAAAGTCATGGCGAGCGTATTACCATAATTTGAAAAAAAGCAAAAACTGCATCAAAAACGTCTCAGAGTTTGAGTTTTTTTCAGATTTTTCATTAGGCCGCAAAAGTACAATTTTGTCGCAAAGCATAAACTTCGGGGCTGTTGTGGACAACAGTGTCAACAGATTTATTTAGCCTATAATTTATATCTCAAATTCTTTTATCAATTAATTAAGATCTAGTTTCGAAACCCAACTATCACACCTCGTTTCTAAGTAGTCTTTTCAGTCAAACATTAGCAATGGGGGGGCTTTTAATGCAATTATTTATAATTTCTTTCATTCATATCTAAATGAAGTGTCGTTCAGATCTATAGTGGAGTAGCAAAGTGACAAATTCAAGTAACATTATTCCCTGCACCATAGATTTATGATCAGAACTTTAGACCGAATATATTTTTTGCTAATATCAAATCCAAATTTGTCTAAATTACCTGTGGAGGATGACACCGCAATTTAGCGCAGTATCAGCTTCAAAACATAATTTTTTTGGGATATACAGTAATCTGTTCATATCACAAATTAGACTATGGCTATTCTTGATTTGGGGTTAAAATTTAACTCGAAACTAAAATGTTTGCTTCATATGTAATTCGAACCTCCAGGTGGGAACCAGATGATCATTTAAGTTGCATAAGTGTTCGTATCCACTAAGATAAATGCGAATCATAGTAATTACTTACACGACTACCTAAGCATTTACAGGTTGTATAGTACTACAGTAATTACAGTTGATGTTGCAAAATTATGACAACGTATTGCTTATATTTCATTTCGGGCAAATTTAATTTTTCAGACTCCCTTTGATAAATTTTGGTTTGAGTGAGCTCAACGACTTCATTTAAAAAGATAATGAAGATAAACTGTCAATAAAAAAACTTTAAGTACATTTGAGATTCATTATTTGAGAGTTAAAATTTTTTTTTACTATTGAAATGTGATATTACATCCGACACTGATGAAATATCGTCAAAAACAAAACTTGAACATAACATCTCAAAAATTATTGACTTTTTTGCAAAGTCCCAGTTAGTAGTGAACAAACAAAAAACAGAATATATTGTGTTCAGCACCAGGACGAGTTTAACAAATACTGTTCTGAATGTCGACAATGAAAGAATAGCAGAATCAAATAGTGTGAAGTATCTTGGCGTAATTATTGATAGCAAACTAAAATTTGATGGAGAAGTTAAAAAGATTCTTCAGAGAATGGCTTGTGGAATAAAAGTTTTGAATACACTAAATAAAAGTTTACCAGAGAAAACGAAAGTCTTATTACTTAATGCAATAGTAATAAGTCATCTACATTATTCAGCTCTAATTCTGATAGGGTTGCAAATGTCATTACTCACAACTTTAGAAAAACAACTGAATTGGGGAATAAAACCCATTTTTAATAGGAGAAATTACGATCGGTCTACAGATCTCAAACTTCGCAACAAAATACTAACAGTTTCTTTTCTCTTGAAATACCATTGCTGAAATTTTTTTTTCGCGTACTCGGCAACGATCTTCCAGCATGTAAAACTGAACCTCTCTCTACCATGAGAATAAAACTACATGACAGGTCAAAAAAGTAACGTTTGATATAAGAAAGAACAATAAGTTTTTAACTGATTCTTTTATTGCATAAGCCATTCCAATTTATAATAGTCTGCCTTCTAATATTAAACTGAATACAACGTCGAAAGCTTCCTTAAAAAAAGAACTGAAAGAATAATTTTGTAAAGAATTTTTGAAGGACCCAAAAGTAACTGATATAAAAGATGACATTGAGAGCATTAGATTTTAATTTTATTTTTTAATCTTCATGATGTACATATAAAATTGTGAGAAAATTTTATGCTCGCATTTTAGGCCATTTTTTAATAATGTAAGGTCAAATTTTTAGTTAAGTAATTTAATGATTTTATAATTTTACATAATATTATATTCTTAACTTTACATTGCCTCTTTTACCATTTGCTTTTTATACTCATGTGTACCAGAGGAAATTAACAATGTTCTTTTTTATATATTTTGGCGCTTAAATGCTCACGACGAAAGTCCAATTATTATTTTGCTCTATTACCTTATCATAGGAAAACGTTTGAAAACCTCTGCCTGGGTACCCAAGTTCAGCTCATAGACTGAGCGTTGGTGTGGCCAGACTACTTTTAGATTGAAATAGCTTTTTTCACTTTTTCATATCCAGACTATTTTGATTTCAGGTCACACTTTTAGCATTTGTGCTCTTAATTTTCACGCGTTTGCGTTTAAATTTTTCAATATGAACGTTTGAACGGTCACCTCTTATATTTATTCCATTCTTTTTTCTGATAAAATATTTGTGCATATTATGACCACATTTTGAGTTTTTCTAGCTTATAAGACATTTATACTCTCCTAGTTTTAAGAATTTAAAGTCCAATCTGAACAAAGTTATTTCCGATTTCAATTTTTTGACATTTCAGAAAAAAGGTTACATTTTTGCCTCCCCGGGATCCGGAATTACTAAAGCAGCGCCAGTTAAAATTTTTTTCTTAAACTCATTCTGCTATGCATGCTGTTAGCTATTGGTTTCGCTAATAAAAAATCACTGATTTTAGTTTGATTAACGTGATATAAAAACTGAAAATTGTTTTCATGTGCCCCTTCGGAAAGTTTATCAAAAATGATGGTACCAATATTTTCTCGGGCTCTTAAAAGGAGTCAGCAGATTTCAAATATAGTTGAAAAATTTTGAACTATGAATATGCGTAATTAAAAAAGTTATCAAAACGATTGGAACCAATTTGTCCAATTTGAGAGAAGGTAAAAATGATTTGAGTCCACAATCTTTATCCGATTTAAAGTTTCTTTGATTTCATACAAGGATCGTTTATGATTCATAAATTAATACTTGATTCATAAATTAATCCTAGTATGAAGCCAAAGAAATCATGTATGATCATTGTATTTTTAGCAGCAAGTCTTGTATGATCCTAATATGATTACCGAGAATCATGAATCATTTTTTCCTTCAAATAATGTTTTTTTACCGGTGTGGTATCACTTACGTGATTCCCCAGCATCACGTTGTGAACTGCGAAAAAACTTGTAATGCAATACTAAGTGCAAAGTTGGGTGCAAAATCAAAGGTGGGTGCTTCTAATTTTTTTTATTATTTAAATTCGTATAAAATGTCCAAAATTATTGTTTTACTGCACACAAACAGTCAAATGTGGACTGCACCGGCTATATATATTTAAATGTTCTCTTACTATTTAATATCAGAGTTTTTGACATCAGGCAATTTTTTATGCACCGTATATGACCTTGTATAATTTACCGAGAAACTTTTTCACTTTCTATCGAAAAGTAAAATTATATAATTATTCGGCTTTCATTTTTTTTGTATGACTCCTGTAGGATTTTCAAAAAATCATATATGATCATTATATGACTACTAAGAAATCATATAAATCATTTATGAACTAGCATGAAATTAAAGAAGTTGTATGCATAAAAAGTAAGCAAATGATTTCAGAATATTAGCAAGTATGGTACTTACAAGTAGCATTAATTTAAAAACTTTAATAATTAACTAATCAATTAAATTATTAATTGATGTGATTCAGAGGAAATCATAAAAAATCATACTTTGATCCAGAAATTTTCAGAATAAAATTATAACAGTTTCTATCAATATTCTAAGCCCATCGCAAAAATGGTAATAATTATATCCATAGTTGGTCCTTCTATGAAATAAGCATGATCTCTCTATGCAATTCTGTGGGACCACAACCCCCCCCCCCCGGGCGCTAGAAATGTCGCGTTTGTTCCACTTCAGGCATCGTCCCTCTGAAGACAAACAGATGCGGCACCTCATTAGCTTTCAACATCGAAATCGATCACTCTAACCCAACCAAACGAACACAACAACAACAACACGAGTCTGGTATGTCAAATAGTACAGACAGCATAGAGGGCGAGGGAGGAGGGGGAGGAGCGGGGGACATGGGTCAGGGTGGAATGGGCCGGATGCTGCCACCTTTGCCCCCCAATCGGATCCAGAGGTTGCAGAGTCTGCCCCCCATCCAGACATCTCTGGAACAGCTGGAAGCAAAACAGAAAAGGGCGGAAATTAGAAGAAAAGTTAGTTCATTTTTTTTATTTAAATGTAAGAGTTGATATGGAACCTAATGATCTTTTAATTATCTCAAACTCTTCATTCCAAAATAACCAAAAAGTTACTTCAAAAATTGACTACTTGGAATTGACTACTAAAAATCCAAGAATTCACTTGCTTGATTTGTAAACAGTTTATGAGAAAATCAAGGCCAACTTCTTTCTCTTGCAACTATGGCTGTTTCTTTTTGCATTTTTTCAGCTTGTTCTGTTGCGTCATTTATATTTGTTCGATCTCAATTGTCTCAGAAAATTGATCGTTTGCTGAATCCAACTTGGACTCTCAAATTTTAGAAAAAATTTTGATCAAATACAACTTCTTAGGATATTTTTGCCTTTTAATTGTTTAATACTTACAATGTAAAGAAGAAGAAGATTTTTGCACAATATAAGGTCACAGAAAAAAGTTTTTAAAAGAAAAAAAATGTGTTTAGTATTCAGCTCTGATTTTCTGATTTAAAGCTGTTTCTCAGAATGCTTTTGTCATGTGCCTTTTCAATATTTTTTAATTACGCACAAAGCTGGGATAGTTTGTTAGATGTTTTAATTGTACATCTGAAAAGAGAGGAATCGCATACAACCTGCTGAGCAGTTTTGACAATGTTTAGGAATTGATGAAGCAAAAAAATGCTTCAATGATTCTCATTAATTGCTATGTAGATTTTGAAAATCAGATTTTTATCGATATTAGATTAAGTCTGAAAAATTATTTTTCGTAGCTGGTCCTAGAGATTTTTCAGAAGGTTGAAGGGCACTCAAATACAATCTGGAAACATCAATAACATTAATGAAAGCACCAAAGTCGAAACATATACAAGCTTTGAACACACGATAGTCTGTACATAAGTAACTGTGAGCATTTTCTGGAGGTAGTTTCTCTTAAAAGCACAAAACTCTTGATATTTTTTTGCATGATCTTTTGAACGCACGATGAACGCATGAATGCTTGTGAACTCATGGAAGTCCGGACATAGGTACTCTCCGTCTGGAACGGTCTGGACATAGAGATGTTTCGTCTGGATCGGTCTATCAACTTTCGGTCTCGGACCTCAGCTTGGGTGGTGCCTTCCGAATATAACAAAGTATGAGTAACAGAAATTTACAAAAAGCAAAGTATTGATATTTCAGGACAATTGGACGTTACAGTTGTGGTTGCTTCAACGTGCTTTATTTTTGTATGACACTTGTGTTTAAGTTAATCAAAAAATCATAAACATATAATTGACCTTGTATGATTACTGGTTTTTCGCTTGATCGTGAACACAGGCCACCAAAACGAGGTCAAAGCAATTCATTTTTATATACCAATTTGGATTTTCAACAAACAAAAATTTCCGATTGTGGTTACTTAGCTTACTTTTAAGTTTGAAACAGAGAAAATGTGCATTTTACCAGATTTGGTCTAGATTGAGTCTGTTAAGCGGTCAATTTGGTCCAGAAGGTCTGATCATAGTCTTTTTTATAGTCTGGACAATGGTCTGAGTTGAGTCTGACCATAAGCGCAGTATAGTCTGGACAAAGGTCTAGGATCGGTCTGATCATAGGACATTTGGTCTGGAAAGTCTGTTTAGAGATCATTTTGGTCTGGAAGGGCTGATCAGAGGTAACTTTGATCTGGAAAGTCTGATCAGAGGTCATTTCAGACTGGATAGTCTGATCATGGCTCAATTTGGGTCTGGACCTAAACCTGGGTCTTCATCTTTACTTTATTTTGACCATTCGCTCATATCGCATTTTTGGTATATTCAAGCCACCATTTAAAAACATGATGAAGTTTATGCTGGGTTGTGAGATGTCAGAGTTCAATAATTTAGTATTGAAGATCCTTCTTGAGCTATTTAATAAAAGAGTTAGATTGAATGTGGTTATTGTTAAAGGTATCTTGTTAATGATAGACGATGATTTTTGAATTCAAAACTGACGATGAGATCACATCAGTGTAGGGTATCCCCCCCCCCCCCCGAAGCTTAGTGGGTGAGTATTATTATCTAGCTCAGGAGCACGTGCCACATTTTACATATTGATATAATAATTTACTATAATGACATATTCTATAAATTGAGGGTTGCATAACGTTCAGAGAAGGGGAACAGACGGAAGAGATCTGGAAATTGCTTAACAGCACCTGTGAATTTGTTTCAGGAAGCTCTTGTAAGAACCAACTGCTCTTTTTCTCTGTCTATCTTTCTACTCATATCTTTGTAATCAACCCTCTCGTCTCTCTCTCTCTCTCTCTCTGCTGAGCAACTTTTTAGTTGCCATCAAAACCTTTTGTCACCCAAAATAGAAGCCAAAATGTGCTTACCATTCAACAGTATTCAATTTAGTGGGTTGAGTCTGAAGTTAGCCCGCAAAACGCATTAACACCGCCAGATTGGTGCCATAAATGTTGATTATTCTTCAGTCTTCTTCATACTTTTTATGACTTGAACAAGCTGAATTTGGTTTGGACGAGTCTATTGGCAATGACTTTCTAACGCACTCATGACGCGACCAAAATTTTGAACGAGCCAAAGTCTGGATCATAAGTGATTTTGAAGTCTCTGGTTATTTTCACGAGAAAGTTGATCTGGATGTGTATTTTCATACGTCATGTTGAAGGAGGATCTCGACCTGGTACTTGTTCTTTTTCAACAGTACACCATTTTTAATTGCTCCATAAAAAGATGGTTCGGAAACTTTATAGATACCTATTATCGTAACTAATTGTTACGATAATGTAAAAATTAAACTGGAGATAGTAATCAACACATGAAACGATGTAAAACCAGTGCGTCAAAAACTGGTTGGTAAATCAAATTGAAAAAAAAATGAATTAATTATCAGCCGTAAAGTAGTTTTTAACTGTTTTTTATTCTGAGACATGCATTGCCAGCGCAGTTGGAAATTTTGTTGGTTAGAAAATTTGATCATCATCCGATCAACAAATCTGGATGTAAAATAATTTCTAAAAAACTAAAAAATTCTTATTTCAAAAGTTTTTGACTTCTCAATATACAACATTGCATCAATACGGATTAATTTTGGTTTTAATATTTGAATGCTTGAAGAAAGTTTGCGAGTATTTATTAAAAAAACGATTAGACTTTGGCTTGGGCTCCGCGTTTTGCACCAATCTCCACTCACATGTTTGTAGCGTCTTTTTTATTTTGCTTTGACGGCATTACTTTTAGATTACTCTATTCCACTCCAAGCAATAACCATATAAATCTTTTCACAATTCATTAATTCACTGGTTAATTCATTAGATCACAAGCATGGAACTTTCAATCCCTATGACGGCCTTGTAGAGAATCTGCATAGGCTTCTAGCAGTTTTCCGTCAATTTGTAGCCTTATTTCGGTGGTTTATATCTATTTGTATCTCTCAGCTGAGCTAATTTAAGATGGCATCAAAACCTTTTGTCATCCAAAATAAACGCCAAAATGTGCTTACCATAGCACTGTCTAAAATGTATTGACTGTAGATTGGAATTAACCCGCAAAACGGTTTAACACCGCCAAACTGGTGCCATAAATGTTGAGTCTTTTCCAGTCTTCATACTTTTTCTCACTTGAACGAGCTGAATTCTGGTTCGTACCCATTTTGGTTTGTGCGGGTCTATTGGTAATGACTTTCTAACGCACTCATGACGGGACCAAAACTTTGAACGAGCCAAAGTCTGGATCATATGTGATTTTGAAGTCTCTGGTTATTTTCATGAGAAAATTGATCTGGATGTGTATTTTCATACGTCATGTTGAAGGAGGATCTCGACCTGGTACTTGTTCTTTTTCAACAGTTCACCGTTTTGAATTGCTCCATGAAAAGATGGTTCGGAAACTTTATAGATACCTTTGTTTGTAACTAATTGTTAGGATAATGTAAAATTGAAACTGGAAATATTAATCAGCACATGAAGTGATGTAAAACCAGTCCGCCAAAACTGGTTGGTAATTCAAATTGAAAAAAATGAATTATTAACAGCCGTAAAGTAGTTTTTAACTGTTTTTTTTCTGAGACATGCATTGCCAGCGCAGTTGGAAATTTTGTTGGTTAGAAAATTTGATCATTATCCGATCAACAAATCTGGATGTAAATTAATTTCTAAAAAACTAAAAAATTCTTATTTTCAAAAGTTTTTGACTTCTCAATATACAACATTGCATTAATACGGATTAATTTTAATTTTAATATTTGAATGCTTGAAGACAGTTTGAGAGTATTTATTAAAAAAACGATTAGACTTTGTCATAGGCTCCGCGTTTTGCACCTATCTCCACTCACATGTTTGTAGCGTCTTTTTTATTTTGCTTTGACGGCATTACTTTTAGGTTACTCTATTCCACTCCAAGCAATAACCATATAAATCTTTTCACAATTCATTAATTCACTGCTTAATTCATTAGATCACATGCATGGAAACTTCAATCTCTACGACGGCCTTGTAGAGAATCTGCATAGGCTTCTAGCCGTTTTTCGTCAATTTGTAGCCTAATTTCGGTGGTTTATATCTATTTGTCTCTATAGAGATTTGTTTGAAAACAATTTTCTCCTGCTTGGCTACAAACGCGCAAATGAAAATTACTTAAAATTGCTTGTAAGAACCAACTGCTCTTTTTCTCTGTCTATCTTTCTACTCATATCGTTGTAATCAACCCTCTCGTCTCTCTCTCTCTCTCTCTCTCTGCTGAGCAACTTTTTAGTTGCCATCAAAACCTTTTGTCACCCAAAATAGAAGCCAAAATGTGCTTATCATACAACAGTATTCAATTTATTGGGTTGAGTCTGAAGTTAGCCCGCAAAACGCATTAACACCGCCAGATTGGTGCCATAAATGATGATTATTCTTCAGTCTTCTTCATACTTTTTACGACTTGAACAAACTGAATTTTGGTTCGTCCCTATTTTGGTTTGGAGGAGTCTATTGGTAATGACTTTCTAACGCACTCATGACGCGACCAAAATTTTGAACGAACCAAAGTCTGGATCATATGTTATCTTGAAGTCTCTGGTTATTTTCATGAAAAAATTGATCTGGATGTGTATTTTCAAACGTCATGTTGAAGGAGGAACTCGACCTGGTACCTGTTCTTTTTCAACAGTACACCGTTTGTAATTGCTCCATAAAAAGACGGTTCGGAAACTTTATAGATACCTATTATCGTAACTAATTGTTACGATAATGTAAAAATTAAACTGGAGATAGTAATCAACACATGAAGCGATGTAAAACCAGTGCGTCAAAAACTGGATGGTAAAACAAATTGAAAAAAAATGAATTAATTATCAGCGGTAAAGTAGTTTTTAACTGTTTTTTATTCTGAGACATGCATTGCCAGCGCAGTTGGAAATTTTGTTGGTTAGAAAATTTGATCATTATCCGATCAACAAATCTGGATGTAAAATAATTTATAAAAAACTAAAAAAGTCTTATTTCAAAAGTTTTTGACTTCTCAATATACAACATTGCATCAATACGGATTAATTTTGGTTTTAATATTTGAATGCTTGAAGAAAGTTTGCGAGTATTTATTAAAAAAAACGATTAGACTTTGGCTTGGGCTCCGCGTTTTGCACCAATCTCCACTAACATGTTTGTAGCGTCTTTTTTATTTTGCTTTGACGGCATTACTTTTAGATTACTCTGTAATTCATGTAAGCAAATCTTCATGTAAGCAAATCTTTAGTTACAAAAAAACTTTTACATAAAGTCTTATGAAATTTTGAATTAGAGAAATTGGTTTGGCAGAATTAAGAAAATCATTATCTTGATTTAGATCATACCATGTGGGCGCACTTTGTTTTGTTTATAAACAACTAACTCTTGTTAACTAGAAAAACTGAAATGAGTTTCTGTAAATCCATGTTAGACAGTATCAGAGTAACTCTATGCTGGTTGTTTTGATTGTTTGTCAACACCCTTATAGTGAGGGTAAAAATTGGGATAGTAGCGGGTTGCGACCCCACAATCTCTTAATTAATTGCAATCCTGTGCTCTCTACTGAACCAACTGGTCGACATTGCAAGAGTCTTACTATGCTCTCTTTTTTGAGCTATCATTTCAAGCTCTATCTTGTGATCACAACATAATTACTAGAGAGTATACTCTAGCAGACAGTGTTTTGAAATTTTTGTTCGAGGTATTTAGGTAGTTTTCGGACTATATGCGACTTGTTGTTCTTAACTATGGCGAATTAAAGTACGAGGAAAAAATAGATGATTATTAAAACCACTTTCTAAAAATTGAGCTGGAAATGTGTACTTTAGTTTCGTTTTGGTGTTTTTGGCTCCTATCTTTTGAGGAACTGCAGAAAATATTCTTACAGCAACCAATTAGTTTTTGACTTTTATAGTTTTCTTATAGTTTCTTTATAGATTCTTGCAGTACATTTTTGTTAGCGTTCATTTTTGGTTATGAGTGATAGCGTGTTGACAAACGAAAATCGGTCAAAGTTTCGTTGTATTAATGCGGCTCTATATACGTTTATTGTATCCGGGTGAAATTATTATTTTGTCGAGCTCCCAAATTAAAGTTTTTTTTATGACAGATAAAATTATATATTTTATCTGTATATACTTTAATTCGCCATATTTAAGAATAACAAGTCGCATATAGTCCGAAAACTACCTAAATACCTCGAACAAAAATTTCAAAACACTGTCTGCTAGAGTATACTCTCTAGTATGTGTTCCTTACCTTTCCTCGTTTTTATTTTTAATTACCAAATTAAAATTGTTTGAACATATTTGGGATTCAAAGTCTATACACCAGTGAAGTCAGTATCCGATGCCAACTTTGATAGCTTCATATAATTTTTTTCATTAATTTTTTTGTTTAATTGCAAAAATAGAAAACGTGATAGAAAACAATCACAATTGTTCTCATATGCTAATCATACTCGAACATCTTTCCTTAGTTCATATATTTGAATGACGGGGGGGGGGGGGGTACCATCTTGAACTATGAATTACAATCTTGAATTCTTACAAAAATCTTCTGGGTAGCCTTTTCGTAGTCAGCAGTGTTTTGCAGATTACACATGGGGTCTGTTTGTTAGATCTGTCTAACTGACGCGATATGGGATCAAATTTGGAGTGCTCAATGATCTAGTTAGTTCAGCAGATATAGTCTCAGCAATTCTGAGTTCAAATTTGTTGAGCAATTTTTCTGTTCTAATAGAAATTCTTTTACACCCATGAGATTTGAGTTTTTTAGAGCATTTTTCACGTGAGATTTTTATCTTTCGTTTTTTTTTTCGTTTCATTTTTTATTTCCTTAATCAACTTTGCTCATTTTTATATCAATTTTTCGTAGTATAATTTCTTTAGTCATACATTAAGTTATACAAGTTTCGAAATTCATTTCACTTTAGGTAAACGTCTCACTTTTTCGTGCATGTTGTTATAACCACAATTAAGTACCTGATCATAAGTGAGTAAATTTTGTGTAAAGATAACCCACCCTAAAAAATTACCATTTTTGATCACTTTTATACATGCTAATTGAGTGATTGGTATTTTTACATCTAGCTATACGAGCGATTGTGAGTGCACTGTGATTGAACACAATAAGTTCGAACTTGTCTGGTCAGTAGTCGGAAATGTGTCTAATCTGTGATTTCATCAAACTAACTATAAATGCACAAAAAAATTTGACCTCAAAAAGTTCTGATTAAAGATCAATTTTCTCCAGGGCGTCTGAGCGTGAATTTAGTCGAGCTTGGTCTCATCAGAGGTCAGCTTGTTTTTGGGCAAGGTCAAGATGAGGTGTTTCCTGCCTTATAGACCGCAGACTTGTTCGAATTGATAAGTTTGAGGATATCGGATGTTAGTTACCAAAATGGCTTTTAATTACTTTATTTTTTAATTAT
Organism: Convolutriloba macropyga; assembly: GCF_964194025.1. Taxonomy (NCBI): domain Eukaryota; kingdom Metazoa; phylum Xenacoelomorpha; order Acoela; family Convolutidae; genus Convolutriloba; species Convolutriloba macropyga. The sequence goes on along the minus strand of NC_134474.1, from coordinate 74,358,076 downwards.
CTTTACCTAGTAAAACTTGCCATTTGTCAAGTTTTAATAAGCCTTCTTATCAAGATGTTTCAAGTTTCGATTCACTGGGTGTTGAATTATCACATCGCTCGGACTTCCTTTAACTAATACAGGAACCAATATTCTTAATTTTCTCAAAAGTACAAATGTAAGCGAAGTCCCATTTGAGACACTCTCGTCCATGTATTGCGATTGTTAAATGAATTTACAGTCAGTCCCATAAAGTTGCAACGCTATCGGTAGTTTCAAAGGTCAAAGGTCAAATTCAGGACGAGTATCTATCAGCATTTTGATGTTCATTTGCACGTCAGGTGGTTTTCGAACGTTCGCTTGTATTGCAACTTTATGGGACATACTATAGCTTACTGCTTCGTGTAAGTTTACTCGTCCCTTGAATTTGCCAATATGGCAACAATCTATAATGTAGTCCCGCTGGGTGGAGGGGGCAAGAGTTCGAGGAGTCATCCCCCCCCCCCCCCCCCCACCCCCGTAGGCAGTCCCCTGATCAGACCCTGCCGGAAGGACTCTGGATGGGGCCCTTATTTGAACGTATTCAGTCTGGAGCGTGGATGCCGCAGAATCTGTTGGAGGGTGAGCCCTTCGTGCGTGACTTGGTCTGGCCAGAGCTGGCTTGGGTCTGGTTGAGTAAGATTTGACTGTTTCAGAACCGGGAGGACAAGATACGACAGAAGTCTGAACAACTGCGACAGAGGAGAGTTTCAGAGGCAGAATTGAGTGAAAAGGAGGATGGGCTAAAAGAGAAAGTCTCCCAAGACATACAGCTCAAGAGGGAACAGAGCGAGTTGAACAAACAAAGGCTCAAGGAGATCCAGCAGGAAAAGAGACGCAAAAATGAGGAAAAGTTAAACAGGGCCAAACTGAACAGGGAGAAAATTGCGGCCAATGGGGGTGCAGATATCGATAATAGTAACAAAATGGATCATGAGGGTCTTTCCATGTCAATGGAAGTGGGTGTCACAAATGACAACAACTATCCAGATTTAGACGGGAGTGGCCAGACTTTAGAAAAAGAGGAGGCTGTTCTGGGTCCTCAGGGCGATATAGCAGGACTTGGTACCCGTACAGTACCTTCAGAGTAAAGCTAGGGTAAAATAAACACCCTGATGACGTAGTAATCTACATATAATGCTCTTATTATTTTCTGGAGCGTGTCTACTTAACGATAAGGAGGTTATAGCATTAACCTTTATATAGTTGAGTGAAGAAGGACAATACCTCCCTCAAATAAGTTCTCAAAGAGTTTGAGCGACATAAAATTATTAAATCTTTTAGGTTACAATTCGCTGCAAAAGGGGGCACACGGATCAAGATTGAGGCTGTAAGAGGACTTTATTAATTGCTCTCAAACGAAGTTTGTAGCAATTATATTAGTCCTGTCGGTCTTTTTTTATGCGATTTTTCGCTTGACCAATTTTTCGTCTGACGCTTTTGACTTTTCGTCCTCAAAAACGGGATAAACAGGTAGCGCCCAGCGGGCATTATGTGCTCTTAGAGCCTTTCAGGTCTGTTTCTGCTCAAACTGTCTTGGAGACTTATACTTATACTTATGGTGTGAGGGGCGGTTCTTAGAGGTTGACACCCCCCCCCCCTTTGTTGACCCCCCACCCCCACTATTGGCTCCACACCCCCCCCCCACCGCGCTTTTGCCCCCCCCCACCCAGTGCTGCCCCCATCAGCCCCCGGTGCACCCCCCCCCCCCCCCCCACCCCCGTGGCTAGCTACTGACCAAGCCAACCGCTCGCCGGTCGTTTGAGAGCAATTCGCCCGACGTTAGTCGGTTATGTTATAATTTCTTGCTCCAATTTTAGCGCCAATTTGACATAGTTTTACATTAAATAAATATAGGGTGTACGTAGGACAAAAAAAATCCGTGGCCAAATTTGAGTTGGCTGTCATTTTTTTTTAAAAAAAACTGCCATCTGACGTTCATTGATTGAATTAAACATTTTATAGTATTTGCTATTAATAATTTTCCTTAATGCTTCTTAAATCATTCATCATGGCAAAAATTTGGTCCTGAGAATGAATCATATTGTCAATTTTTGCATTAACGAGAGAGTTGTCACTGAGAGTAATCATCTACTGTCAACCGTCGTTTTAAGGCAATTTACAGTAGCTACCAGACCAGCCTAAAAATTAGTGGTAAATCGATTGGGGCAGATATAAACTTTTTAATGTATAGTGTAACTTTTTACGGACTTTCAGTAAGTGCGATTTTAAACTTCGACGTGCGACCGGCAGTTGGTGCCTCTGGACAATATGGGCCCTGGAAACCAAATTTTTAAAAGTTTAAATTCAAACAATTAACCTCAATTTAAGTCTAGGAGGTAATTTTTCGAATGCAACGAGCGCCCATCTTGCAGTGCCTAATTTTATACCCGCCATATTTAGACCCCCTAGTTTACACGATATGACCATTTAAAATTTTTGGACGCCCGCGACTTTTGCTTATAGAGCGCGCATTAACTGCTGGTGTACAATTGGGAATTAAAATTTTATAACTAGGTGTACTAATAGGCGGACTTTAACCAAATGCAGTTGCTTTCATCAATAATTAATAGCCGCCCTCATCTTCTCAGCCGGCTATTATAGCGCTCGTATTTTTTACAATTCAAAGAATTTGAATAGTATTGGGGCGCTGTCTTTTTTTTAAGATCTGTTCACACATTTTCATGATTTTTGAAGTCAAATTGGAGTAGTGATTTTAGTCACGCCGAAACAGGAAGTGGAGCGAAAAAGCGAGTGGTTTTGCGGCGTGAAATTTTTTCGCTCTAAATTTAAAGTGGAGTGAGAGAACGGTGTTTGAACAAAAATTCGCTTTCTCGCTAGTTGTTTTTTGTTCACATGCTGCAATTTCACTTTGATTTTTACTGTTTTTTCAATTTTTCGGATATGAGTTTTTTCTAAATGTTTTCCCAATCCATTCAAAGTCCGTTCTAGGTCTAGTTTTTGTATTAGTCAATGAAAATTCTTTGAATTGTACGTCAGGACTTGTCCTGCTATGTTTTTTTTACTTCGTCGAAATTTTTTTTCGCTTTACCCATTTTGCCGCTTTTTCGAGATTTTGCGTGGGATCTTTTTGACTTCTCTAGGTTAGTTTCACTCTTCTGTCATTCTGCTCAAAGTCCTTTTAAACAGCAGCTGCTCAGCAAAACAATTCAAAATGAAGAGAGCCAGTATAAAAAATCAAAGTCAAATAGAAACGGAATAAACCCATAAAGCCCATTTTTAGATGCCCGGTAATTGAACTTTGTTTTCATAAGTTTTAGTTACTATCTATATGGCTTATTGGTATTAATACTAGACCCTGTAGCCTCTCACTGAGAGACAGGAGTATGTTCAATTACAAAATGACATCAAAATAAATCGAACCTAAAAATATTTTTGTACAAAAATCAATTTTTGTTGATATTTTCTTTTCTTTCAATCCCAATAGAGTTATGGTAATCAACGGCGGCTGTTTTCCGGCAATCTGCCGGGTATGTTTTCCCATTTTCACCATGTCGCTTGGATGAAGCCTAGAGGACAAATTTTTGGCTGTTCAAGACATCCTCTTTTCGTCATTTTGAACTTTGAGGAATAGAATGAAAAAATTACAAACGTTAGAACGCAGAAAGGTTTTTTGTTATATTTGCACAGTTCATGAGAATGATATTTCAAAGCAGACATGGGTTTTTGACAGATAATTAAAAATTTGGAATCACTGGCCTTATTGCAACAACAAACAATGACCTCGCAACAACAAACAAAAACGCAGGAAAAGAATCGTCAAATTAACAGTGTAGCCTTTTCCACCAAACTGAATCTTTGTTTAATTTTATTAAAAGTCCCTCTCTCTACAGCGTAAGATAATTCAGAAGGCGACGCCATTTCTGATTAATACTTCGCCAGAGCTGTTTTTTTAAATAAGAATATGTTTATCAGAGTTCAAGCCTGTTTTCCAAGTTTACTTAAACGTGTTATCTAATGACGTTTTTCTCCAGCTCGTATTTTTCTCCGTGATTGAAATTTTTCTACACTTTGTTCGTTTTTGATATTTATGAATTTTTGACGGTTGGTTTTTAATTCAATTTTTGGGCCCGTTGTCACCTTTGTTTCAAACATCCCAGGAGACTGCTTGCATTATCTTTTCTTTGTTTCTAAATTTGCACAATGAACAAAAAAAACAAGAGCTCGCTTAAAAATTTTTCATTAATAAAAAAAGTTTAAAATAGATTCGAAGATTTTTCCTATAAACTGTTAGTAGTCGCGCCTATCGTTTTTCGAAATAATATCTGGTTCAAAGCCAAATATATTTTGGCTATATTTGAAGCTAAAAGACATGCGTTTTTAAGAAAAAATGACAAGTGTTTGTAGGAAACATAAGAAAGTTGTAATTGTACGGATAATGTTCCAACATTTGAAGAAGTCTTGACAATTAAGTTTTGGCAAATTTATTTTTTAAAACAAGTCGTGATCAGCGCACTTATTGGTTAACCCAAGACGTGAATTTCCCCCAAGGAGTACTGACGGAGAGTTATACGAGAGATTGAAAATCGTTCGTAAGCTATGTGTCTTCTGATCAAGCTTTACAAGAATATTAAGAAATGTTTTTTAGTCAAGGAGTTTTTAGAAGAAACATAACTAATTGAGAGCGAACATTTAAAAAACGTAAAGCTGAATGTTTAATCAACCCTTTTAAAAACCTCTTCGCCGGATATATTCTGTTTTAGTGTCTTTTAGTGTGTTTTAGTGTCTTTGTCCCCCCCCCCCCCCCCCAGTGTCTTTTACGCCCCCGGTTACAAACTATATGTTGTTATATATCATGTTTCTATGTTAAAAACAGCACATGCGCCTGGGGGCGCAAAAAATATAAGCCCACTAAGCTGGGGGGAGGGGGGGGGGGGGCAGAATAGATCTCCTTCACCTAATCCCATTTAACCACGTTTATTTGAGCTAAAAATCAGCTGCTGATTATGAGTGATAATGAGAGCAGGGTTCTACTTAACGCTAGTTATATAATTCACCCAGGTGAGGTACAGTACGGGTACCAAATATGGCTTAGATGACCGATCGGAATATTTTTGCCAGACTAACAGCCAGTCAAACAGCAACATGATCAAGGAACAGAACGACGCTCTGCTTTTCGGCTAAATGAAAAATAAATTGGGTGCAATTTGTCGAGTAATTAATTTAAAAACATATGCTTTATTGAAACTGTTTTGTTTTGAGTCATACAGAAATCTTAAACACCCCCCCCCCCTAACTTCCCAGGTTGAGGTCCAGAATCAAATTTTCTTCTGATAAGACTTTCCAGACCGAAATTACCCCTAATTACCATTATAAAGATTAACATCAATTAATATTTAGGTTTCACATGTAACTACAGGTGAAATATAATCATCTACAATTGATGTTAATCTTTGTAATGGTATATATCAACTATAATGTCTAGTAATACCTCTAATTGAGGTATGCAAACAATTATCAGTGCAAGAATGCATTGGTTTGTTCCCATCTCAACCTTTGATCACGTGAGAAGGAATCAGTTCAGAAATCTCTCCTTGTTAAGAAAGTTTACACAAAGACACCATTGGTTGTGACAGTACTAAATGGACAACACTGGATGCGCATAGTTTTTGCTGAACTAAATAAATTTAAAAAGCCGGACATTATTGGAATTCGGTCGGATATTTTAGCAAACTCCGATAAACGTGCTCATTTTTTCAACTCGTGATCACATGTATATGGCCAATGTGCCATTGAGTTTCAAAATTGAAATAGTATTAGTGCAAGATAGAAAAAACGCAGGGACTAGAATTTGTTTAGTTTTCATTAACCCTTTAAGTGGTTTTTCCCTTCTCGTACAAATTTTTAAAATTTTGCGGAGAAAATTGTAACCTGGCAGTAGCGCAAATTTTGCAAGACTTTCAATTTTAATAGTAATTTCATAAAGACGAACTTCTAGTTCAGAGATCCGTCAAACATAAGGAACAATCGTTTTGAAAACTTTTTAATTGCTCGCATACGAAGCATGTAGCAATTATAATAGTCTTGTCGGTCTTTTTATGCGATTTTTTGCTTGACCAATTTTTCGTCTGACGCATTTGACTTTTACTCCTCAAAAACGAGATGAACAGGTAGCGCCCAGTGGACATTAAGTGCTCTTAGAGCCTTTCAGCTCACTAGTCTTCAAGTATGCGATTCACAGAATCTGTTTTGGAGACCTATACTTATGCTGTGAAGGGTGGTTTTTAGAGATTGACCCCCCCCCCCCCCCACTGTTGCCCACCACTGTTGCCCCCACTTTTGCCACCCCATCAGCCCCCGGTGCCCCCCCGCTTCGCTCGCTTACGCCCCTTAATTGAGCTAAAGCTAGCCTCACTAATCCGTGGCTAGCTACTGAAGAAGCCAACCGCTCGCCGGTCGTTAGTTGGTTATATTCATTCTCTGTAGCGTGTCTACTTAATGATAAGGAGGTCATAGCGTTAACTTTTACATAGTTCAGTGAAGATGGAAAATACCTCTCTCAAATAAGTTTCGAATGAGTTTGAGCGACATAAAATAATTGAATCTTTTTGGTTACAATTCGCTGCAATTCATCTACATGTTTCTGGTTCTGTGTTTCTCTTCAAAAGAAGTTCAGTTTGGTTGAAAGAGAACAACTGCCGTTTTCTTTCACTGACTAACATGAACGCATAATAGTGACTTTACTATTGCAAATCTACTTTACAGTCTAATTGACAGCATTGTTGTACACGGTTCAAAATGTGCACAACGCTTACCATTTTGTGATTTTCACTTGCAATATTTCGTCAGTTCTTTTCATATTGAAAATTTCTTGCTGTAGTTCTGCATGCAAACATGTAGTCCGATTTCAAATTTCAATTGTGAGAATTACTATTGTGTTTTCTCGCTGCTTTAATTTTTAATCCTCTCGAAATGTCGAACATACGCGTAGATCGAAAACTCAAATGAAAAAACATGTATAAAAATATCCAGTATTCTTTAATTACAATCTAGTGTAAGTTTTGAACGAATTGTTGCTCCTGGTGCGTTAACAAGCCTACTATAAAGTAAACTAACTTCATCTGAGTTCTAAACTGAATTCTACGACCGACCTGATATGCAGAACTTTGAAATTATGAGAACAGAACTTTGAAATTTATCAAATTGAAGGGCAGTTTGGATTCAATATTTTGATTACTACATCCACAGCAATTCGGAGACTGATCAGAACTTTCTACTTCGTTCAATTTTATAGAAGTTTGATTTGAAGTTCAAGTTTTCATTTGAAGCGGGTTTTTTAGCTCGAATACAAAAAATGTGCAAAATTCAAAAAAGTTCTCTTGATTAGAAAATTAGGCACTTCATTTATCCATACCTGAACCGGTTCACTTATTGTTTCAAATATAAATTGTGTCTAACTCACTGGTCCGCAACTGCTGACCACAAATCTCTGGAAGCGTTTGGAGAATGCTAACAGCTGAAAAGCTATCAAACTTATGCCAACTCCTAATACGCAAAAAAACAGAGCAGGTTTCTTTAAAAAAAAGTTTTTCTTAACAGTTAGTGATTATAATTCCTGATTTTTTGTCATTGTTACATAGTAAATTAGAAAAATTTGCTCATCTGCTTAACAGAAAAGAGATTAGTTTCATATTTAGTGTTGTAGATTTTAAAATATCATTTGCCGTCGTTTCAGAAAAATGTTTCCAGTTTGTATTATAGTGTTTTCATAACTAGCTCCTTGTCCAATTTCAAAACAGACAATATCTGAAAATCTTTTTCCGTGTGTTTTCTCTTCAGGCAGAACACTTGAACAATTTATAGGTGGTGTTTCACGAAAAAAAAACCTTGATTTCTTGTCAGCGCCCTTTGCTCTAGCAGTAAGAGACCACCAGATCAATTGTTTTTACCGAAAACTTTTTACTCTAATTTCGACGCGTTTCGAATTAACACAAGTTGTAAACTGCGTTCAACAACCAATTTGTTGCATCTTTACGGTGAAAAAATGCTGGAGCTGTTCAACAACTCAACACAACACAGTCATTTATCTGAGTTATAAATCTTTTCTGCAAATTTCCGTTTTTTGTAGCAATTTTTGGTTTTTTATGTAGGCAGATTTATTTTCCACAGGTTCTTCAAACATTAGTTATATCACACATTAATGTTATATCACACATTAGCTCTAAAAAATAGGTTTGAAATTTTTATATCTTTGTTCATATTAACCCCTGGAATAGCTACTTTTTGTAGGCTTATTACCAAAACATGGTAAATTGTCAATTTTGTTTTTATAAACAAAATTTTTTGGGGGGACTAAGGTAAAACGAAGACTGCTAATACAGTTTTTGCTAATATTTTTAAAAACATTGTTTGCTCATGATTTAAATGAATGCAAATGTCAGCTTCCAACACCACTAAATGATTGCAAATGTCAGCTTCCAAGTTGGCATCTGGCAAAAAAAAATTTATGATGCAAAAAAGAAGAGTTTGAAGCGAAGCAATAAAGAAGAACACATTTGCCTAGTTCAACATTTTGATGGCTGTACTATTTCTTAAATACAACTTTAATTTCCTTGTTAATTTTTTGTCACATTAAGTATAATTGCAACTGTTCTATTTCAGAACTCACAAGAGAGTGAAAAATGTTCATACAATGGAATGCATAGACAGACAAAATAGCAATAAGTACATAACAAGTACGTTCATAAAGGTCTTATGGCAAGAATGAAGCCTAACGTACAAAGAAAGATCAAAAGATTGGACCCGATAGCAGGGAGAAATTGAGGAACAATATGGTAACGCGACTGCCGGATACCAAACGCAGCCGAAATGAGTCGCGTGTACCGTATTTCCCTTCCGATGGAAAAAGTTGTTTGTAAATGTAAATGAAATTTATTGAATAATACAACACTGAGATTAATGATTGTTTAAGTAATTTAATGTATGGCGAAAAATTTCCGAATGTTTGCTACGTATTAAGTATATGTTTACACAGTAAAAATTGTTGCATTAAATTGATTGACATATTTATAGCAAGATAATCTTTATGGCAACATAAGCTTTTGATGGTCACGCAGTCTCCTTAAAAGTTTTTCATCTCTTTACACCGCCCCTTAATAAAATGTTCCCACTAGGGAGAACTCATGCTCGTTTTCTAGAGCGGATTTCTCAATTGGCTCTTATTTTGACATATCTACTACATTTTCGTAAAAAATAGTCTTTTCCAAGTCTGAAGCCGACGGTTAACTGCACGGGCTTTGCTGAGTTTCCAGGTAATTCTGAGTCAGCATTAGTTACACGCTAGTCGCGTTTAAATTTTCGAATGCCCTTCGCACTGACTCTTTTATCGAGATTTCCGTCAACGGGAGTAGAATGTATTTGTTTTTCAGGTATCTTGTTGACAGAAGCATCCCTTTTCTCGTTTTTGTCTACTCGTTGATGGCTGTCTTTTAGATATAGGTCTACTGGCCTCCTCGAAGCCATAAAAATTTGCTTAGGTATTTGTCTTCCTTTTGTTCTCGTGCTCTTTATGTGAAAGTTTGCGTAAACTTCCTTCACCTGTTCGCCCTGTTTGACTTCATCTCGATGGGTTGTTGGACGTCACATTTCCGGAGCTCTTATTTGGGGGGCTTGTTGTAAGTTTGACGATTTAGTCATCCTATTCTCCTAATCCCCTGGTTTAGACCTTGTCTTCTTCATTTGAATAGAAACTCGCAGTTTACCTATCGTCTTAGATTCGAGGCTTGTGGGTTGAGATCATCTTCAGTAGAATTTTTGTGTGATATCCGTTCGTCTCGTAGCGAGGGGGTCAGTTGCTTTTCTTTCGATCTTCGCCAAATTGCAGTTTTGACTCAAACCAGCGTTTCTTCGGGTTCCAAAATGTTTGACGTTGACGCCGTTAACTCAATGACCGTTCCTGGACCTAAAAAATAATGTAATTCATCCAGATGTCTTCTAGTCTGCTTTTTGGGGTTTACATTGGGCTATAGCAAGACGAGCTGATTCAGCGATTGTGGGGATCCGGTTGCTCTTTTCATTCAGATAGAGATAACGACTTCCGCGTTCTGGATTCTCGTTATTTCTATCTTTGACCTCCTTGATTAGCTTTGACTCTCCTGACCTGATTTTCTCTTCGCTTCTATAATCGATGTTATTACATTTCACTAAGTTTCAGGTCACTACTTCTCACTGTCTCCGCATCCAAACAAAACATTTTGACATTGTGATTTTGAACTTGATTATATAATTTTAAGGAGCGCATTCGGTGGACGTCCGTAAATTGCCTTGAAAAACGAGATTCTAATTCTTTGTGAGCAAATATGTAACTGATAGATGATATCTTCAACTGTTTTTGGGATGTTTGTTTTATGATTTGCGATTTTGTTTTGGTAATTAATACAGGCAAGTGTGCGCTTCGATTGCTGAACCAATTTCTCAACTAGACTGAATGCCCGATCGTTTTTTCCAGGAGCTTCTATTAGATTTAATGTTTTTTGGTGAAATTTTTAAACTTTGTACCAATAAAGCTACGCGCTCTTGCAAATCTAATATTTCTTGTTACTACTTGATTGGTTGCATATATAATATCCAATGAAGTTATATATATATATATATATATATATATATATATATTCATTCGATGTACAATTGTAAACTTTTGAGATAGGGAATTTGATAAGACGGTTTATTGCTACTAATGTACAAAATTCTTGGTTTTGATCAACAAGAGTTGGTCCGGCAAAACCTGTCGGTAGTTCTCCATTCGGTAATTTACATTTTTCTAACGGTATAGACTTGCATTTAGGTGTAATACTTTTTTAACTTTTTCCTATCAAAGTTCAAGGAGTGCATTCGGTTGCTTTTGTGAGAGAATCTCGACTGACCTACGGCCACCATGCATTTCCAGACAGATCAGTCATGCCCAAGCTACCTGAGTGTGACAAGTGCAGTGAATCGATCCTCGCGTCCCTCATTGCGTGCGGGACAGCCAGTTTGTCGTCTATCCACAACGATCTGTGTTTCACGTGCAAATCCTTCCAATAGGAAAGGTTGTATTTGGATAATTGCTTGCATTTATCTTCATCACCGGCTATCACACAATCACAGATTTCGTTTAGTATGGCATCTTTTGAGGTCATCTAATCAAAAAAACTTTTTTGTTTTGGACCTTGTCCAAGATGAGGAATTTCATTTTTTGTGGATGTTTTAGCGGACATAATGGTCTTGTCACACGATTTGGATCAAACGCGACCCTTGATTTTTGAAGCGTTGAACTTTGTTGTGTCTTGCTGCTTGTTTTCCCATCGTTTGTGAATAGGGGATTTTTGGGTTGTGGGTAGTAAATTTGGGGAGATGCGATGCGCGTGTACAGTAATTGTAGATAATTGAAGTAATTTTTGTGTTAATGTTGTGGTAATGAGTAATGGCTAAAACCAAATTTTCGAAAAGTAAGATTAGAAGTAAACCTGTCAGAATTTTGAATTTGAGTTTGATTAAATTTTTGAGAGGAAAAATGGATTGAATCTTGAATCACGAATAGAGAGCGACTGTTTTGAATATTACTAAAGGCAAAAAGCTAATTTTAATTTGGTTCCCTTCTGTCTTTTCAATAATTGCTTCTTGCCGTTCACAAGGACGAATGTTCCTAATGACCGAATTGTTGATCCTATTTGTTTTCACTACCACAAATTGTTTGTTAAAAAATGAAATTTTTTGTGCTTTTCCTGATGGGTTATGTGACATTTATTCACACTAGGAGCTTACTATATTATTTAACAAATGATCTCCTTGAAAATATTAGTTTTCGTTATTGAGATAAGCGGAAATTTTAATGATTGAAGCCATGATAATTTATTTGGTTGTGAATAATTTGCAATCTATCAGTTAAGTTTGGAAAGCTTCGTTGAGAAAATTGTTGCTAATTTCCCGCTAAACTCAGCTATCGTCACTTTGACTTAACCGTCACTGTTTGCCTGGGAGGTCTTGTTCACCATCATTGATTTCATCTTGATGTCTTTTTGAACGTCACATTTTTGGAAATCTTGTTTTCAGGGCTCGTTGTACGTTTGAAGATTTAGTCATCGTATTCCCCTCGTTTAGACTTTGTCTTCTTCATTTAATTAGAATATCGCCATTTACCCGTCGTCCTAGATTCAAAGCATGTGCGGGGAGCTTTTCTTCAGTGAAATGTTCTGTGTGATGGTCCGGTCGTCTATCATCGTACATTGCAAGTGGGCCGATAGCTCTTCTTCAGTACCGATTTTCACTGGGTCACTGTTTTTGACTCGAACCACCGGTTGTCAGATGTTGACGCCGTAAACTCATTAATCGTTCCTGGATCTAGAAAAACAAATAGTCCATCCAGATGCCTTTTAGCTTGCTTTTTGGGATCTTTTTTTGGCTATAGCACGACCAAATGACTCAACGGCTCTGGGGATCGGATTACTCGTATAATTGAGATAGAGATAATGAATTCTGCGTTCTGGATTCTCGTTTTTCTAGAATTGGCCTCCTTGATTAGCTTAGATTCCTTGACTTGATCTGTTCTTCACTTCTATAATTAATATTTTTTCAGTTCACTAAGTTTAAGTTCACTACTTGTCGCTGTCTCAGCATACAAACCACATATTTTGACAAAATTCTAATGAAGATTGTGCTAGGTCGGACCTGATTATATATATTTCAGGTGCGCATTCTATATCAACAGACAGTTTCCTGTCTGATAAAATGAAGAAATTAAATCAAGATCAGGTTTTGAACTAATTTAGAAAAGAAGGTTAAAATGGCAAAAATGAACTGTATGCGGTATGGAATAATGTTCCAATTATTTAACCGGTATGAGAAATGAGAAACCAAGTGATAGTTGAAAACTACTCATCTAATTTTTGACTGATTTATTTATTAGCAACTGCATTCGAATTTTTGTTCTCCCTCAATTCTCTTATTAATACTGTAATCAAATACTTTTGACATTTGTTACCCACTCAAATGCTGGAGATCCCTCTACTTGACAAATGGCCGTACACTTTTTTCAAAACACTAAGACAATCTATTTGAGATTCCGATCGATTGATTTCAGCACTTTAATTTTGATAATATACATCGTCATTTACAAGTATGACCGGTCAATTGGCCGACATAAAAATCAACTGACAAACCTTTTAGCAAATTTCTGAATAGATATAAATCCAACAAAATTACCGTTCATGTTAATTAACTGAGCATTAAGTGGGTAAAACAGCGTCATTTTTTTAAAACCAGCCTTAATTGGTTTTGACTACTAGTTAATTTGTCCATGTTTCAGTGGAACGTGGGTATTGATATCAATCTACAACAACCGAACAACTTCTCTTGGCAAAAGATAATTAAGACAAAGCTTCTCATATCATACTGCATATCTTCTAATTTTGTGTGCCAGCTAATACCCCTAGCCATTTGCAAGAAGTTGAGTAAATGAAAGTTTTTTGGCATACTTATTATAATTTGAAAATAGTCAACTCTGAATTGAGATTCTTTAAAACGATTCAAGCTGATTCAAATCAAGGTTCAATCAAAAAGAATCAACGTTAAAAATCTGACTTGACCTGATTCAAAAGGAGACGAATTTGATAAATGCCATTTAATCACCCCTAGCTTGTTGGTTAGTTTATGCTAAGAGTCTTTGTTTTGTTACATTGATCTGATGTTCGGTTGTGATAGTAACATATTAAGTCCAATGCTGAGGCATGACAATGACCCGCAGTATTTAACCAATCAATTCTTTAGTCGCTTCGGACTTATTTTGCTGGTAAATAATAAAATTTAATTTCTTCTGTTTCTGAAAAAATAAAAAATAACTGGCTAAAAATTTTCGGGTCCCATTTCATGAGTTGAAATTAATTGACTCAGTAAATTAATCGTTTTTTAATCAATTGTGGCTCCTTCCAAGGTCAGTTATTTTTTATTTCAGCCCTTTCTGAAGTCACCTCAAATCAGACTAAAGTGCCAAACAAGGCGGCTCGGTTTTGTGCGTTCGCACATAAAGTTCCGAACCCGCTCATCTAAATTTTTCATATAATTGTCTACCAAATGAGGAAGAGATAAAAAAAATTACTTATATTACGATAAACCTTTAAATAATTTTTTTAAAAATCCGATTAGAGGGCCGATGAGACCTGTCATTAATGAGACTACCAGAAAAAACGGCGACAAAAATCAAATAATTACAAATTAAGGTCCATTTTTATTAAAAACAATTAATAACCAAATCAAAACGGCACCATATGAAACCTATACTAACAATGAACCTTTATTTCATTGTGAAAACAATATGGAACTTTTCCTCAATGCGACTTGGTTACAGTAAAGAAGTCGTAGCTTTATTTATGAAATTAATTAATGTCCAACTGATTAAAAACAATATGTATCAACTGAACTCATTGAGAGACTAATTTGTACCCACTGGTTATACACAACTGGTTGATTTTTAACTGTTTTTTTTTTGTTTTTTTCATCTTTAACAGTTATGATTTTCTAGAGCAAAAAGGAAAGGGAACAATCCTGAATCATCGTCCCTGATCGTCCCATTAAGTATTGTGTTTGCAAGAGTCGGGGTCTAACTTTTGGTGATAAAATAGAAATTAATTAAATTAAATTAAATCGCAGTATAATTGCGTGATAACATCATTGGGATGACATTTGAATGCCAAAAGCAGTTCCTCAAATTCGAACAATGCGGACATTTGTGGCACTGTTTTCTTCAAATTTAGAATCAACCTCAGAGCCCATTTAGTTGCATTGTTGACACTGTGAAGACTAGGATCAGTCTCAATGAAGGGCTGCTCAACTGCAAACTCCAAAAAAGTCTCAATTTGAGAGAGGATTCCTTGTTTGATCAGTTCTAGGGAATTTTCCCGATTCAGGGCTAATACGGACAAACATTGTAACACTTCGTCAATGCAGCAACCCGAATCGCTGTTGCCGAACCCAGGAGTTGAAGAATCTGCCAACGAGTGCAAGACGTCATCCGAAATTGTACTTGATAGAAACTGGGTCAACATTGTGTGGATCACGGATTTTGGAACCTAAATGGGAAGAACTATCCAACAATATTGAATTTTCTCTGGAATATTGTTTTGAAAATTGAGGCTTCAACATTAGCAATAGCGCTGAAAAGAGAAGACTCTCGTTCAGGGTTTTCATCATTTTCTAAACCTTTTCTAAGAGTAATAAAATTATGCGTTAAAAATTGAAGACATAAAATAACCTTGTAGGGGATCTTTTCAGTTGTTAAAAACCTTTTCATTTTGTAATAATTTTTTGTCAAGAATTGCAATTATTTGCTGCAAAAAATACATGAAACGTCAAATTTTTCTCCCGCTTCATAGCTGACTTGTATTTCTATCTATGCGCTCTTTTCCGAAATTATCAAAAAGTGGTTTGAAAGTTGAAATAAGTGAAATAAGTGAGATCTAAGAATAAGTTATAGGTACAATAGAATCTGACAAATTCAAAAATTTCGCAATATTAGAATTTGTAAAGCTACTTTGCATATTCATTTTTTTGCTTGTTACAAATAGCGTCGTTTCTTGTAAAAAAAAAGCATGTTCGCAAAACAAAAATTTAAAAACGTTTTACATAGGAGAACAGTTCTTCCTGATATTTTTTAACGTCTCTATTTTAGGTTTCATCGTGATGCATGAAACATTTGGGTGGACCAAAACGTTTGGGTAAATAGACTACAAATGCTCCAAAAAATCATTGAACGTTATAAACTTTTTTTGAGATTTCTCGTATAGAATTTGGGTGTTCTCGTATAGAAATTGAGCGAGAGTTTTCTTTGTGACCACCATTGTTACTGGTGGTCCACACTGTATATAATTCAACAACAGAGTTATATCTTGAGGTCACATGTAAAAATTTAGAGGTCAATCCCTAGTTTTACTCTTGGTGTTTAATCTACTGTTGAAGATGGTTAAAAAAATTTTTAAAGAATAAGTTATTGAAGCGGCATTAATAATGAACCAAGGATGAGGCGATAGTGTTATAATAATAAGAACGAAATAGCCCAAATTGAGTCAGTTTTAGTTATTTTGTAACTTAGATGGAAATTAGGATATGTTAGATAATACGATTTGTCTCTCAATTGCGATATTATTGCAAAGTTGCAATTATCTTATGAGTTTTATTGAGGTAAACAATTATCATAAAAAGTTTTCAAACACGTTATTTCCAGGAGTTCTTTTTTAGGCAAAAGCATACAACACATAAGTATAATTTAATACTGAAGTTATTGTGATCCAAAGGTGGGGTTAGCTGAATGAGCAGGCTTCTTTTATAGGACACGCTGTCTTTGGTTTCTTTTTGGATAGATATAAACTAAAGGTGTCGATGGCGTTATCAATACTAGTTTGGTTGTCTCAAGGTGATATGGTATTGTCAAGTCATGATGGTCTTCTCAGTTCTAAAGATTTTCAGTTTTTGTTTTTAAAACAGTCGCAATTCAAAGCTATTTAGTAGTCTGTTGGCGTGACGTAATGGACTCTCTTAAATCAAATTTGTGCTTCAGGCACTCTTAGTTCTCAAACTAATAGCACAAAGCCGTGCTCATGATACTGAGTGTTGCGCACTTCAATACATCAACTACACTAGAAATCTTGTATTTCGATTAAATTCATGTAATAAAACGCTAAGGTAACCTACCAAGAAATTTTTTCAAAAGAATTCAAGACGACAGGCGAGTAGGGGAACAACATGTACATTTTTGATCTGTAAAACTAATTAGGGCTAATTTACATTCGACGCTCTGTATATTTTGAGAATTTTACCTTTAGTGTATTAGGGCTACACTGGCTGTCAAAGGTCAAACAAAGTGTCATTAAAGCTACTATCTGTAGGTTCCCCTCAGCCGATTTCGTAATTCTGAGCAGCAATTCCCGTAGTCCGCTTGATTGCATAACAGTGACCGATTCTGCATCGGATCTCAACACATTGTGTAGAATAATCAAACAGTCGATTGCCTTTTGAGTTTTGATGCTATAACCCAAACTAGAAGGCGATTCTCTCGCAAGAGACAAAAAATTCTCCTTCACCTCTCTCACCAGTATCAGATAAAACCCAGTTTCCGTAACTGATTTACAAAGATCTAAGCTGTAATTGGTTAATCTTATAAACAAATCAAATATTAAATCAGCTATTCGTTCTGAAACCTCCGCCGGATGGTTCTGAATTTCAAGTGTTGTGAAAATATTCTTGGCATGTTGTACCAGACATAATTGGGCCAGCTTGTCTGCTAGTTTGGATCTCTGGTCATTTGAACTGGTATTTTGGTAAAACTTCCACAATGATGCCACGCCTTCTTTGACTTTTCCAATGTTATGTGACTTCAATTGGGAACAGACCTTGAGAACAGTTTCGTCGCTAAAAACAAGCATCTCATTCGTCGATTCCATTTTGTTAATTGAGCTTAAAAATAATTGATCAGTAGAGTATATTATTCAAAAATAATTTATAGTTTTATAATTGGAGAATTATCATTTAGAGTTAGGTTGTACGTCTCAATTTTGATAATTTATCACCTACTATATTTGGAGAAAGTTTTGCAATTCTTGTTTCAATATCAAACAATCTTTCAAATGAGTCGACCGGGAGTTGGTTTAGAGATGACGTCATAACTTTCAATCAAAATAACTGCCAAAAGAGTGACGCAATAGTTGTGACAATGTCTTTTATGGTAAATTATGTTGGCTCATTGAGATTTAAAATGCTAATTTATCGACTAGAAAGTATAGCCGCTACGTTCTCGGCAATTTTCCTGCTTAGGAAAACTCCAGGCACCAATATTAGAAAATGAGTCATAAAAACAGTTCATTCAAAGATTTTTTGTTTCAGAAATATTCTACTTAACAATTATTTAGAACACTTAAGCCTCAAAACATTATACATCTAATGTTCTTCCCATGAATGTTATCATACTTATAAAAAAAAATGACTGATATGATTCTCCGGTATCACTTTGTGATGCGCCCAAATACCCTGATGTGCATTGTTCATTGCAAATTTGAGTGCTAAAGAAAAGAGGATCGTTTTCGTTTGTGCCCCCACCCCCAGCTTAGTGGGCGCATATTATTTGCGCCCCCCAGACGCTCGTGCCATACTTTTACCTAATGGTTTACTATGTAATGACACGTGCTCTGTAACGGGGGGCACAAACGGAAAAGATCCAAATGTCTCTAACTTCAACCAATTTTTTTTATGTTTTCAATTGTTTAGGCTTTCAAAGTTTTGGTGTGATTCCTGAACTATTTCCAGGAAATCATGTAAGATGTTTGTAACCTTGTAGGAAATCAAAGAACGTTATGTGATTAGAAACATTCATTTACATTCAGTTGGTAACTTTTTGCTGCTCATAATAGGAACGTTAACCTCATTTTGCAGTCTTCAAGAACCAGTCTTCGAAAACCAGTCTTCAAAAACCATTTGGAACTATTAATATCGAATTTTTTGTTCCGCTCAAAGATGTCATGGTGATAAGGGTAATGTTTAGTGGTAACGGTTAGTCAAAAGTAGAAAAAGGTAGTCAAAACTGAAGACAGGTTTTACGATTGTATTTCAAAAAGGAAAACATAATCCTAATTATATTCAATTTATTTTAGCTGATTATAACATAGTTAGGCGTTTGTAAATTAAAACATACTTAAATGAAAGTGAGGGTGGAAATATCCTAGCTGATGACCAGTTCCCATTTAAGTATAAAAATAAACAACTACAAAACTGGTCTTATTAACAACTATTGCTCAAAACTGGTCGATAGAAAACTCCCTTCTAGTCTCAATTAATTAGAGATCAAACTAACTATATTTATTTAAATCTTATACGAAACTGAGATGAAGGCCAAAAAGGGGTATGTAAACTCGTTTGAATATAATCGAAAGTCCTGATAATAAAATTGTATCTGATTTATTTGTAACATAGTGAGAACAAATCAATAAAAGGGAAATTGTTGCCACTGAAAAATAGAAGAGAACAATTGGAGGCAGTGGTTTGTTTTTTTTGTGGTGATCAATAACTTAAATTAGTCTATTCTGTCACTACTGTACTAACGCTGGCTTTAAACCTTGGCAAGCCATTCTTATGGGCCATTCCAGCCTGATTTTGAATTTCAATTATGGCATGTGCTAGCAATTTCATAACCATTCTATAATATCCAGAGTCTTGGAAGGTTGAAGCACTAACAAGGTGGCAACTTTGTCGGATCTCAAAAACTTGAATTCAGAAAATTTGACAAGATAATTAAATATTTGCTTTTGCCCCAATAGTGTAACTGAAATCTAATCTAAAGAAAACCAGCAAATTTGATAGTCATTGACTCCTTTTAAACAAATCCTAACCATTTAAAGATGACATTAATTTTAATTTAGGCCTCTGCGGCACAGGAGTGTTTAATAAAAATGAAGAATATATAATCAATAATATAACATTGCTAACATATAGTTATATATAGTGTATATATAACTACATAATTTATATATATATATATATATATATATATATATATAGTCATCTATAGTTATATAGTTATATATAGTTAATATATAATTACATAGTTAATATATAATATATAAACAAGAATTAATAATATAACATATTGCGAAAACATTTTGCACAACCTAATTTAAATTGAGGTAGATTCATTCTTACTTTTGTAGTTTGTTCTTTTTTATCACTTCAGAAACAAAAGAACTAGATTGACTATATGCAGTCTGTGGTATAGATTAGCATTGCCTGACTTTTATTGAGCATATATGTATGTATATACATATATAAATATATATATATATATATATATATATATATATATATATATATATATATATATATATATATATATATGCTTATACACACACACAAACCCACACACACACACACACACACACACACACACACAGAGACACACACAAACATATATAAATGTGTATATATATATATATATATATATATATATATATATGTATATATATATATATATATATATATATATATATATATATACAACAAATTTTCTAAAAACAACTTATGGCCAAGTTATGAGCTTTCTTCGTTTAATCACATTCCGTGCATTTTTAATTAACATTTACACTCTCGTAGTTGAGTACTAGGATGTTTCCGAATATATTCTGTTCGAGATCACTTGGTTTAACGCAGACTCCATAATATTTTTTGCAGAAATAATATCTTAGCCTTTCAGCAAGAAATTGCGTTCTGTCAAGGTGTTCTTAGAGAGAAAAACCATAACACATAAGTCGGATAAACTTCTGTTGGCCCACAAAAGCCCCTTCAGGAAAACGATTACGAAAAGATAACTGAGTAACAAGAACTTCTGAGTAACAGCGGTCCGTTGTTTTTGGTAATCTAATGAACAATCACCTAATTAACATGACTGAATTAAAATTCAGACATCCTTGCCTCAAATTTTACATTACGATAGGGTCTTCAATCAGACAATTAAAAAAAATAAAAGCAGCAAAAGGATAGAAAACTTTAACTTTTGTAAATTGAAATTTGTGAATTCATATATCTTTAATATTTTTAACAGAGCTTATTGCTAAAACTATGTTGTCATGTGAAGGGTGACTAGAGTTTTAATACTCAAGTTTAATAGATTACAGTTTCAAGATTTGGCCAACTAAACATATTTGTCATTCAGGGAAATCACTGGGTGTGTTCACTTGGCAGCATTTAGTGTGGTCACTTGGTATGTCAAATAATATCGTAAAAAAGTCTTACAGCGTGGTAAATGCCGACAAGGGATCAATTATACTGATTCGTATATGATATAAAACAAAAGATTTTAGCAGTTTAGCTTTTAGTAAAGCTTTATAATTGACATTATGGATCTTGTCAACAATTGTCCCCCCTTTGGTACCTAGCAGAGAACGCCACCCCTTCTGTCCTATACTTTACCACGATATTACATAGCCTACAGTTTATACAGCCGAATAATAGTTTAAGCGCAACTTTGGACCGCTGTTCATGGCCATGCCTCTCATGCGCTGTGGGATGTAATCCGGAAATCGCGGGTCGGTTATTGCGGCGTAGCACCAACGCGCGTGAAGCTCGCCAACCGACCGGAAAAAATTTTGTATTCCAATTTGGCTATTTAACATAGCATGGCATATTTAATTCTACTCAGTTTGGCATAATATGCGCATACGTGGAAAGTTATTGGTAGTCTCTGATTGGTTTGAATAAATTGCTTGCTAATTTTCTGTTCAGGAATAGTTCATTTTGCAAAAAGGGGCAATTGTTTAAAAGATCCAGAAACTTCTGGAACGTGGGTGTTTTATGTGAAAGCTTTATAGTCACGGGCAATTGTTCAAAATTCAAGTTTTGCATCCAAAAACAGATGTCGTGAATTTAGTTTGTCCCATAAAGTTAGCAAAAAGTGAATGCAAAGTAAGCCGCAATATATGTAAGCCTTAAAAAGCAAGCCAAGAGTAATGTCATAGTTATGTAATCTATCAGAACCAATATATTTTGTTAACCGTTACAATCGGGACTGCGCATAGTATTTTAATTTTTAATGTATCCCAATGCACCAAAGACACAAAAATACGTAAATTTTTAGACATTTATTGGTCACGAACCGCTGTCCATGGTCATTTCTCTAATTCACCGTGGGATAAAATCCGGAATCCGCGGCCCGCCATGGACATTTTAGAATAAGATTATCCCAAAATTTTTTGACTTACTTGACCTCCATTATCAAAAATTGGCTCGCTTGGCAGTCACCCTTGGCTTGCTTGACACCGACCCAACAGTCGGAATTTCTTTTCGCTTTTTATTCCGGTTCAGCTAGTTGCCATACCATGGCGTATTTTATTCTATTCAATTTAACATAGTATGTGCATGCGTGGAAAGTTATTAGTCGTCTCTGATTGGTTAATAAATGGATCGCATAAATTCTAATCAAGAATAGCCACCCCTTTTGCAAAAGGGGCAATTGTTGAAAAGATCCGGTATTCATGAAATTGCTATCGCAGCAAAATTCCGCAAATTAGCGCAACAGTAACTATAATGAACTTTCTTGGGGCTCTATGTAAGGTACAGTTTTTTGTGCATAAAGAGATTGAATGCATTTGGAAAGAGATTTTGCAGCTACTGTTTAAGCACCATTAATGAAAAAATTGAACCACGGAACAACCAGCGGTTACGCATCTTGTGTCATCATTTTGCAAATAAACTAACTTCCATCACACCTCATTTTGAAATACACTCGGCAAAAAATCCCACGCAATATCCACGAAAAATCAAGGAATCCACAAAAATGAAGGATGTGCCTCAATTTTTTCAACGATTGACAATAAACAAAAACAAAATGCAAGTTGCTATAATTGTTCTGCTCAATTTTTGATCAAAGAAGAAAAACTAAAACTTCAATTCCATACTTTTTTATTCGTCTAATGAACACAACTGGGATGATAAGTGCCTGAAAATCTCATTAGCAACACAAGTGGAGTTATATAGTAGTCGCTTACCGTATTTCAGTTCTAAGTTGACATATTATTGATTAAATTAGCCAAATGCATTTGAAATCTTAAAAAAGTCCACAACGAGTGAAATAAATTGTTAAAAATCTTGGGTCTTGAATAGTGCAACCATTGCGCGTAAAATCTGTGAAAAAGGGAAGAAAACCTACGCAAGGACATTCACTTCTGCTCAATTTCAGCATTGCCCTGTGCCTTTCTGAGCAGTTTTTGGAACTGCAGCATCTGCATATAGTCAGCAATGCATATAATATATAATTGGGAACTTGTCATGTGTCTGTCCTTAATAGAGCGGATCAACCTCATCTCATGTTCCTCTTAATTTTATGTCAACAATTTTGAATTCATTTTTTGAATTTGTATACTATTCATTTTGACCTGCCTTTTATCTCCTGCAGTTTTTGACCTGTTATGAAAGTAAAATTAGGTTTGTTCACATTTTCTCACTGGAGTAACAAAAATAGCATATTCATTATTTGAGGTGAACCATTTTTACAATAGTAGATTTATTAACTAAACAGAAACAAAAAATATTTTGTTTCTGTTTAGTCCAATAAATTCTTTTGAACTTATACTGTGAACCAAACATGAGTTAAATTATCTTACCCTGAGTGTTCTCGGATGTCAAAAACTGGATACATTTTCTTCATATGAATTAATTTTAGCTATCTGTTTGGGATGTGTAGATGTGTAAAAGTAATCTTCTTGTCTACTTTTCTTCACAGAAGGCAGATCTACTTTTCACTATTTGAGAGTTGCCTATGTGGGACTAGTATTCAGCTTTTGTAAGCAGTCTGGCTCACGTGACCTAGCTACCTTTTCAGCCTGTTTTTTTCACACTAAAGGTTAGTGATCTTTTAACAGTGTAACTAACAAAGATCAGTAATAGAAAACAAATGTTTTCGACATTCAATCTCGGTCACGTTAATTCCAATTCGGTATAGTCTTGTCTTGTGTTCGGTTATCTTACAAGGCTCTTGCGTTTTGGACGATTATCTTGGAAGATAACAGCCCTCGTTCGACTACAGCTTTTGGCCCTTTCGATGCATTAAAAAACGGTCATTTTTCCTTGTCATGTTTGTTATTGATATTCAGCGTCCCAGAAGCCGCGGTAGTATTTTGTCTTGTTCCACCTTCATTTCATCTTTCGGGTATTATAGGCCACAATAATATTAGTAGTATCGTATATATACAGGAAGATCGGGGGGGGGGGAGATCCTTTGGAGATCCGTTCGGCAGAGGGGGATCACTGATCCCTTAGGGGAGATCCTTCGAGATCCTTTCGGCAGAGGGGGATCACTAACACCTTAGGGGAGATCTTTTATGTTAAGAAAGTGGTAATTGCGCTACATGTATTTGTCTGGTGGCTTATTGTTGGTATATATACTTCGCGAGTGTGAGGGAAGATCCTTCATGTTAGCGGTGTTTTCGCTACATGTATTTGTGTGAATATACTTTGGTTGGGAGTGGTCAATCCTATGAGGTAAGATTAAAATTCATTTTGCCAGAATAATATTTGTTGAAAAGGATGGCCAAAACGATAGCAACCATTGATCTAAAAAATATTCATGAAATTTACCTGGATATAAAGAACAATTATCTAAAATACGGTGAAAGGTTTCTGTATTTTCTAGCTGCTTGCCAATACCTTGACCCTGATATTGATTTCGAGGCAACATTGAAGCTGAGACCGTATGGAGGTCTAATTGGAGTTGATAATTCGTCGCTGGACAACCACTTCAAATCGTCCAAAATACTTCGACTTCATGCAATACTCCACGATGCATCAGGTTTTATAGCAGAGTACAGTCGTAAAGGCCCTGGATACTCCTATGTGTTACCTTGTCCAATTACGAACGAGTATTTGGGTCACATCACGGGATTGGCTTTTTGTTTGTTTGTGAAGACGTTCAAAAACAATTTGTTCACTTTGTTGGAATGCTGAAACAAGAAATAATGATATTGGATTTTGAAGGTTTTCGTTACAAGAAAACTGGTTTTATAATAAAAGAGTTATCGCTTTGTTCAAATAATTATTCGGACACAATTCTTTTTCTTCCGCCAGTTTCCTACAACTCACTTTCCGCTAGTGACAGGAGATCTCATAAGTGGGTTACTAAATTTTTACATGGTTTGTCTTGGAACAGCGGTACTTATCCTTATTGGTTTCTATCGCAAATTTTTGTCGCCATTAAACTTCGGTTTCCGTTAGGGAAATTTTATGCCAAAGGGAAAGAGAAAACAGAATCACTCCAAACTCTCTTGCAGAAAGAGGTAATAGATTTGGAAACTCTTCTATGTCCGAAAGTTGAAGATATTAAATCGCCAATTGATAATATTACTTGTGCTCTCCACTCTTTATACCTACCGGAAAAGCAAAAGAGGAAACATTGTGCTAAAAGGAAAGCACAGCTGTATTTCTATTGGATCTCTCTGCCATCCAATGAGCCGTCGAGTGGAGAAGGCAGCTCCGTCAGTTCTTCAAGTGAATTTATCTCCAAGTTTGACAGTATGCAGTTACATAACGAATGATAATCAGTTCACATTGACTTTTTTAAAAGAAGAGAAAATAGAATCACGGGGACAGAATATTCTGCGAAAACAACAGATTCTCTGCAACACTAAAGAAATTGAGACGCTGAAGAAATATCTTTCATTACTTGAATATTTTCAAATGTATCATGTCGTTACAACAGAAAATGAGAAAACTGAAACTAACCCCTTTACCTATGCCCAAGTGGCCAGCACCAGTTCAAGTACCTCTGGACGATGACAATCTCCCTGATGAATTTAAAATGTTGGTCAGTGAAGGCAACGTAGAGTCTATTGTCTACTATGGAAGTGGTTACGGAATGCAGGCAAACTATAAAGTGACTTACAAAAAAGACGACAAAGACTCTAGATATATTACTTATGAATTCTTTCGGATTGAAAGAGAGACTAACAAAAATGCAATTTAAACTAAAAAACAGAGTGTAAATTCATTTTTGCAAATAACTTACTTTCAAATGAGTGTTAAAGAAGACCAGATAGACTCCGCTAATGTAGGGGGTTTGAATGCTTTAGTTTTTGATGAGGAAAATCATGAGAGGCGTTCGTGGAAGTTTTTTAATTCTCGGCTACCACGTTTCGAAGTCGTCTATTTTACTCAAATTTTGATAATACTTTTTCTTATTGTAGTGTCTTTAACCAAGCTTGTGTTTTCCCAACTTGATTGTGAGGAATCAACATTTTGGTTTTCATTGCTTTCGTGCACAGTTAGCTACGCTCTTCCAAATCCAAAGCTATGAACAAAATAATATCCACTAGCGATAGGCTTTTTATGGCTGTTTGTGGTCCGTCGTGTTCTGGAAAAACAGAAATTATATTCCAAATGTTATTGAGAAACAGTTTCTATCCAACCTTTAGTTCTATTTACTTTTTCTATCAACACGAGCAGCCAAAGTTCAGCACAATAGAGCGTAAAGTGAACATTTTTTTCACTAAGTTTTCTGGATTCAAATTCATTTCTCAGCTGGAAAATTGTCTGCTTGTGTTTGAGGATTCGTGTGAAGAAATTTTCAATGCCAAAGAATTTTCAAAACTTGCAACTGCGGGACGCCATAGAAATATTAGTGTGATTTATGTTAAGCATAACTTATTTCAACAGAGTAAATGGTCGCGAACGATTGATTTGAACACAACCCATATCATTTTGTTCAAATCACCTAGAGACATACAGCAGATCACCTATGTCAGAAAACAGTTGAACAATACAAATTTTTTGAAGGAAAGCTATGAACTTGCAACAAAACAACCTTTTGGACACTTACTCATTGGCTTAGATCCAAAAACATCAGACTCCTTGCGTTATTGTTCAAATATTGTACAACCAGGTCCAACAATTTTTTATCTACCGTCCTCCAAAGCGGTTATCACTACTTTGACAGATGAGAGAGAAAGAGTTATGTATGCTAAAGCAAATGCTCGAGCTGCCCGAGAGCAATTTCAGAAAGTTCTTCAAACAAGCACCAAATAGCTTTATAAACTTTCTCTGTGAGTGTTTGCTCAATGTGATCAATGGCAACGTTCCAGTGAACAGGCAGTTACTTAAAAATCAGGAGACATCATTTCAACAAATATTATCAAAGAAAACAAGTTTGGAGAAAAAGCGAAACGTTTTAGCCAAAAAACAAGAACTCATTCGAGCGTTGGGATTGTCGTGCTATATTTACTTGAAGGCAGAATAATGCATGCAGAAGAGTTTGTTTTGATCCCTAAAAGAATGGTCATTTCAAAAAACCCAACCAAGGAAGAAATATTTGATAATCCAATGTATCAGCAAAAAGCAACTCAGTTAGCACTCCTACAGAGGACTAATCCCAATTTTGAACGAAATAATGAGAAAAAAGTACAAGATGCGGACACTAACACTGATTGGTCGATCAAGAGAACAAAGAGTAGCGGTGATGTGACAAGTGATGCAGACGATGTAAGAAGCGAATCGTTTTTTAGCGATGACAGTGAAATAGAGCCAATAGTGAAAAAAAGGAGGGATTCAGCATTCGACTCAATAATGCTAGAACTGAAACTAGTGGATGAAAACAAAACAAAAAGAGCTGCAATTATCCTAAATAAAATTTTCAATTCAAATAATGTTTCTATTAGTGAAGAGACCAACATTCTGCACATTAACGATGAGCCTCAAGGAGTAGATGTAACAAGCTTTTTGTACAATTTACAACAACCCACAAAAAAAATTGACTTGTCAAAGTATACCAAAATCTTGAGTGAACTTGATATATCAGCTGACTTGGTTTATAATACTCACGCAAAAAAAGTTGTAGATCAGTTTTACAGTGAAGATGAAAAGGAAACTGCATCCAAACAACTAAAGCAAAAAACAAAAAAAGAGCAGGAAGGAAGACAATCTGAACCAACGAAGAAACATGCAAAGCCAAGAGTCGATGAAAGTAAAGAGAAGACAGCGGAAGAGGCGCGTAGAAAAGACTGGGATATCTATTGACGATGTGCGAAAACTTGACAAGCTCTATTTAAACGGTCCTGCGTCGTTTGGAAGCGCAAAGAGATTGCAAAATTTGAGTAAATTATCAATGAAGAAAATTAAAATGTATCTGGAAACGAAACCATCTTTTAACAAACACCGATCACGTCGCCTCAGGTTTCCAAGGCTTAAAGTTGTTGTTAACGACATAAATGAGATCTGGTCCGTAGATCTAGCATATGTTCATAAACTTGCAAAATACAACGGTGGTGTAAAATATCTGCTTGTGGCTGTTGACTGTTTGTCAAGATATCTCAGGGTTGAGCCACTGAAAACAAAATATGCCACAGAGACAGCACAGGTCTTCAAAAAGATGATCAAGCATAAACAACCTGAGAAAGTTTGGGTTGATGATGGTACAGATTTCCTAGGTGCCTTCAAAGCCCTATGCACTGAACGCGGAATTCATTTATACAGTACATTCAGTGAGAAAAAGTCTGCTTTTGCGGAAAGAAATATACGCTCTTTGAAAAATATAATCTACAGATATTTAGAAGAAAAGTGGACTTATTCATATCTAGACAAATTGGATGCGTTTGTTAAAACAATCAATTCTAGAGTAAATCGAACGATAAAGTTCGCTCCGAACAAAGTCACGAAGAAAGACGTTCCAAGGCTTGTGTCCTTGACTGCAAATACAACAAATTCTCAAAAACCCAAATTCTATATTGGTGATTTTGTGCGCATAGTGAAAAAAGAGAAGACTTTCGGGAAGGGCTACAAACAGTCATTTACTGACGAGATATTTGAAATCGCATCTATCCCGACATTGCATCCTCCCACGTATTCTCTTATTGATGCGGATAAAGAAGTCATCCAGGGTAAATTCTATCAACCCGAATTTCAACTAGTACGAGAGTCTCCTCTAAAAAATGGGAAGTAAACGATTCGAAGACGAGTTTACGGTACATGTTATTTCTAGCGCTTCGATGGAGATCTTTGATCAAAACACATTAGCTTCGTTCAGAATTTTTTTCAACGATGAAATTCAACTATCTGGCGACTGGAGTGTAGCTCTAAGCGAAATTATTTTTCCGACCAAAATTCAGCATGTGTTGAATGGGGATTTGATAGCATATAGTCTTAAGGGTTACGAGGAGTCACAAAGAATCTCATCTGATGCCACTGTCATTTCTCGACCTTACAGTGGAGAAAATATCTCTTTCATGACTGGAAACATTGAAACTGTTGCTCAACTTTTATTTACTATCAAGCGAACAGTTGGACTACCTAATTTTTCGTTTCGTGAAATCAAGAGTACTGGAAAATACGAAATACTTTTTGGTAAAAATGAGGGAATCACTTTTCCTAGTGAAGAAATACCCAGTATTGTGGGTTTTACAGGAATTCCAGATAAACATGGTGTACATATTGGGTACAAAATGAATACAGCTACATCAAATAAATTATTGAAGAGCGATGAGACAAAAGCTTTTTATGGAGAATTCTCTGCTGATCTGTGCGCGGGAAAGCCCTTAATATTCATATACACAAACATTATCAAGTATCAATATGTTGGTGATGCTAAGGCGCCTTTATTACGTGTCATTGATTCAAAAAACGTCTGAAAAACGGTAGCGTGTGTGAACTTGAACCAACACATAGAATAGTTTTTTTCAAATTTGGACTACATAAAACTACTTTCAAATACGATTCAATCAATTTCCATAGAGTTACGTACCGAAGCAGGTCAATTAGTCCCCTTTTCAGGAACCGGTAAAGTAATATTGACGTTACAGTTCAAAAATATTGGTGATTAAAACAATGGAATCGTACTATACCAATCAAGCATCTTCGTTGCCTTATTTTTCTGGACACTATAGACAAAGAGGAAGTGGCTTTGGAGCTTTAGCAAGTGGCATAGGTCGAATCGCCTTACCGCTTGCACGAAAATTCATTCTACCCGCAGCAAAACGTGTCGGAAAAGAACTTCTATTACAAAGTGTGCCAGAGTTAGTGGATGTTGTCAGCAAAAAAAAAATCCGCAAAGCAGGTGTTGAAAAACACTATTTCGAACACAGTTAAAAAGCAAACAGGAGGCTCATTAGCACTGCGAATGAGACGACAAAACCGAATGAATCGGAGACGGTCTAAACGATCTGGCTCAAAAGCTAGAAAAAGTACTAATGTGAGAAAGACAGTCATTTCAAAAAATAAACAGCCAAAAAGAAGTCGGTCGGATTTCTTCGCTAGAGTTAAAGATGATCGGTAATATGTTACCAACAGAGGCAACACAGAGTTCCCTGGATTTGTTTGAAAAACCAGCGCTTCTTGTAACTTTTGATGGTAGTTTTTGTCAAAAGTAGGGCCAGTGTACAGCCCTAACGGACCCATGCTCGAATTTGAGGTGGCTGGAGACAGAAATAATTTTATGGACCTACAAAAAATTTTCCTGGAAATCAAATGCAAGATAGTTCAAGGTTCTGAAGCCGATTTGAAATATGACGCTGGAGCTGCAGCAGACGTCACCAAAACAGACGCCCCTTACTTATGCAATAATGTTTTACATTCGCTCTTTTCTGACTGTACAGTATCTGCCAACGGATTAAAAATTTCAAATGCAAATGGAAATTATGCTCACAAAAGTTTCATTGAAACTGAATTTTCTCATAACAAAGATGCTAAAGCAACTTGGTTGGCATGTCAAGGTTATTCCTACGAAGAGAACCCCGGAGCAATTCTGGCAGCTGAAGTTAACAGACGAAAAACTTTGGTTAGACAATCTGCCGAATGTACTTTTTATGGAAAAGTAGCTGTAGATTTTTTTACTTGCGATCGACTTCTTTTGAGTGGTGTGACGCTGCGAATTTCTTTTCGACGATCAATAGATGATTTTGTCACAATTTCCGACGATGCTGCAAAATCCTACAAAGTGAAAATTATAGAAGCTAATTTGTATGTAAGAAAAATGACGTTGAACGATGACGTGGTTTCTGCAATTGAAAAAACTTTACTATCAATTCCAGCGTCCTATCCGTATTTGGAGACCATAACTAAAACGTTTCTTGCTTCTACTGGCTTGCAAAGCTGGAAACAAGAAAATGTTTTCAGCAGGGAGCCAATTCGACGTCTAGCTATATGCCTTAACACAAATGAAGCGTTTTTAGGATGCAAACAACTCAATCCTTTCCACTTTCGTAAATTCAATCTGGAGCAGCTTTGTATTTACCGAAATGGACTTCTTGTTGCTGACAGTCCAATAAATAAAACTGATGACAAACGCTTATATTTCAACACAATGTCAGACTTAGCCTATATTGACAATGGTCATGGAATTAAATTGTCTGAGTACCCGAGCCATTTTATTATGGTGTTTGATCTCAAAAGCACTCAGCAGGCGTCGCATGATTTTATTCACCCTGAACTCACCAATTGTTCAATTTCAATAGAACTCAAGTTTTCAGTTGCCTTGCCAAGTAATATAGAAATTTTCATTATTGGTGAGAAAGCGAGCACTATTTTCATCGATTTGGCTCGGAAAGTTTCTAAAAATCATATTCTGACAAACTAATGGATGAAGACGAAATAAACAGCCTGATTCAAGCATGTAAACTTCTAAAGTACAAATATTGTGGTGTCTTTGCAGCTGATAATTTTCCCTTGAAATTATCACAGAACAGATTCATTATTGTGAATGTATCCAGCTCTGATTCTATTGGAACACATTGGACACTTTTGTGTAGGAAGAATGGCAATTACATTTTCGCTGATCCGCTTGGACAGAAATTAACATCATACAAATGTTTGTACAACAGACTGGCCTCTGCTGCTCTTGATATTCAAAACGTGTATGAATTGCTTAGAAATCAACCTATACAAACACAAAACACTATATTGATTGGCTTATTTTGTATTTATGTTGCTCATTACGTTTATAACAACACAGAAATTGTAAAAATGAGTGATGTTGATTTGATTCGATTTGCGCTTCATATGATGCTCTAACTAACTCTACTAAAACTCTGCTTAGTTGAATAAAGTTTTTTTTTCAAAATTTTATTTTCTCTTCATACACTATGCGTACAAACAAAACATCAGTATCAACAAGCAAATTACCATATCCGCTCAAAAAAATGCCATTATTTGGCAGAAAGCACCTGAGTGTGGCCCAGACAAGATATTTTGAAATCTCTTTAGAGATTCACTTGCAAAGCTATCAGTTTGAGTTTGTTGGTTATTGGACTTTGTAATACAATTTTGCAATGACTTTTGATGGAGTTGAAACTGTACGCTGCTTCCTTGCTGTAGTCGTCGTCGATTGTCTTCATTCAACGTCACGTTGCCGTTGTTGTTGACTTTTTGATTAGCAGCTACGTTAGAGAAGTTTGGCTACAGTTTCTTAATTGAGTGGGAATCTATGCTCAAATTTTTGTTGTATTCAACCGCCAAAACAAGCTTTTGAAAATTTTCTCCATTCAGCTCTAGGGTATTTGAATTGGCAAACAAAATCTTAAATGTTGTGTAGAGACAAGGCACTGTATAGCTTTTTTTAATTTTTGATTTGTCTGAAGACTTTGTCACGTCTGATGTTTCCACCAAAACATGGTAATGATTAGTTGTCAAAGTGCAAAAGGGGTTTTCAAAATGAACACACACAGCATAATTTTTTACACCATTCAACTCCGGTTTTTCATCGCAAACTGAAAATTTGAACGCCTTCTGAAATTGTTTGAAGAAACCCGGCGATCGTTCAAACATTGCTTCAACCATTTTGATTAATCTGTGGAAGCAGCCGAGGATGAGGACGCTGATTCGTATCCAGAATCTTTTTCTGCTAGTTTAGGTTTTTTAGCCACCGGTTTTTTGGTAACCGAAGTATCTTTTTTCCCTTCTGACTCTGGCACCGAGTTTCGTATCCTGCCACTTTTTTTCATAAGTTTGTCAAATTCCTCTGTTGTAAGGGATATTCTCTGTTCAAATTCGTATTCATTGTCTTTTCTCTTAAAAAGTTTCAAAAAGACATACGTCCCGGTGTTTTCATAGGTTTTGAGAGTAGCTCTTATCAACCTCTTTTCTGTTTTGGATATATCGAAATAGCAATCACCGTACTCTTTGTCTTTGCTTGCAGTGAAAGGCATTTGTACCAAATTAGCTTGGAAGTTTTTGTTGTAGAACGTAGTCAACTGTTAGCGAAAGGTCAAATTATTCAAATGTTAACTATTCATTCCAAAACGGTACTGATAAGGGTGTTTCAAGTGATTTACATATATCACATTTCTTCAGAGGCCCATGTATTTCCCATATAACTTATATATCGCGGAGTTATATTTAGATCAACAAGAGGTATTTCTTGGCATTGCCTTGATAACCCACACACATACACAAACACACACTGGTAATAGTCCCTAACACAATGAGTTTCAAAGAAACTAACTGATAAGAGGGGAATAATACGTGTTAGGTGTGATAATTCCCTCGTAACAAGGAACCAAAGTGGTTTCAATTACAAGCAACGTGCTCCCCACCTCAGGCGCGCGGCATGCGTGGGTTATACGTGTGTGGTCTACTTATCCAACTTGGTCCAAATTAATTAAAAACACCTGGCGTTCAACTAAAATTTTGTAAATACATGTACAGTTTTAAGGCGTGTGCCTAATTCTGTTATAAACAAAGTAGTAAAGCACATATGTTTTCAATCAAAATTCCGGGCCAAAATAGTTGGCCTTTGGTTGTGCCGGGGGCAGATAAGAGAACTGCCACTGGACTCACATTGCTAACTCGCATAAACTACGTGGGGGTAAATTCCCCGCTACATTTTATTTCATTTCGGTTCCGAAACAGCAACTCTTTAACTTTGTTGAAAGTCCACTGTCTGAGTAGAAGTCAAATTTTGTGAACAAGTATCCTTGCGCTTAAAATACCTTCACAGCTTTTTCTTGTTCAATTATCAAAAACATTCAATTTGCTTATCTTCTCTTCAAAGCATTCCAAAATTCTTTAAAACATTATTATCTCTTCAAAATTCTTCAAACGCAGAAAATGTCTGTCCATATCCTATGCGATCAAAACAATGTCTGGGAGCGAACAATTGTGTACCAAACCTTTTACGAAAACTTTGTGGTTTTTATCCAACAAAAAAGGACAAACGAGAAAGAGGAGAATTGGACAACGCTTGAACACTTTATGATACCTAAAATCTTCATTAACTTCATTGCAACCTTGCCGGACAAAAAGGAGAGTGAAGATTGCGGTGGAACCTTTATCACTTCAGGCGGGTTCGTTCCACCTTTGTCGTTAACGCATCCTCTTTACCCGTATGACATTGTGACGCTGCCAAAAGAAACTCGAACTATTCTATACAAATACGATTGTGACTGCGTTCCTTTTTTCGAAAACCAGTTGGGAGTAGTTCGGGCCTGCAATGACCTAGCCGATTTGTGGGGCCTTCCACATTCTCCCGAGTCACCACCACCAACACCAGGATGTGTTTCAACGCCAACTTCTGATCCTAGTGCCACTGTGACTCCGGAGAGCTAACCGTCTCTGTTTTCACCCGTTACAGAGGAGTAACTTGCATGGAATTTTGGCTCACTACCAACTGCAAGTCAATTGATGCAGAACTTGTCTGCGACCGACTTCAGAACACCGTCTGGCTCGACGACACCAACAACAATTTTAGAAACCGGTGCAAGCTTGGTTGCAACAACAACAACAACAACACCCGACAACTCCGAGACGCCAAAAGTCACTCTCGCGCCAAGAAAAAGAAGGTCCATTGGACCTTGTGAAAAACTCTTTGATTAGAATTTCTGAAAGGAAACCTAAACTCTCAGTTTGATTGTGTGAAGAATTGCTTATTGGAGTAATCAAAAATTGTGTTTTATTAAAAAATGTTGAGTCAATTTCTTTGATTTATTTGTTTCGATTTTGTAAAGGAGATTAAATATTTTTTGTGTATAAAATAAAAATTTAGTATTATTAGTTTGGTTTTTGAAAATAGAAAAAAAATTCGAAGGACTAAAACAAACTGAATTTTTTTTTTCGAAAACCTGTAAAAGTGACTAAATTCGCCAAATGAAGAAACATGTATAAACATGGTTTTATAGAGCAAAATATCGTCTACAAAATAGGACTTGAACAACTCTATTGAGGGGTGGAGTCTTTGCCCATTTTCAAACCATTTTTCAAACAAATTGCTCGAAAAATTGGAAAATTTTTGAAGAAAAACGAAAAAAAACAATGAAAACGAAAAAGTTGGATAATTTTGTAAGGAGACATTTTGCTGAGCGCAAAGTGTTCTACAATGGAACTCTTAACAAAAATTTTGGAGGAGCACAATTTTATGGGTCACAGAGAACAAAATCTATGTTCAGTCATATATTTTTGTCTTTAACTTATCACCCTACAAGTGGAAGACTGATGAGGAAACTACTGAGAAGTATCTCATATGATGTAAAACAACACGCTCTAAATTTTTGGTCCCCATAAACTTTTTCATATCTGTAACAGAAAAAAAGTTATTTGTAAAAAAGCAAAAATTGTGTGAAAACTATAAATTTTGAAAAAAATTTTTCTGTCAAATAACTTGAAAATATGCAATTTTTCAATGTTTCAATGTTATCTCTATGTTTTTTACTACAATTTGAAGGTGTTACTTTAGAAATTCCTCATAAAAAGCTTTAGAGAAAAAACACTTTTTTTCTGAAAAAAAGGTCAATTTTTCAGAAAAATCGAAAAATATTGATGATGTGGTTGTTTTGCTGAAAAATACTCAGAATGAGTTTTTCTTACGACTTTGTAACAGGAATAAAAGGTTATGATGATCATGGCCAAAAAACCCCGGGAACACGGTTTTCGCAAACACCTGTTTTCAATTAAAAACATGTGGCTGCCAGATGTTTTGAAAAATCGTGTTCCCGAGGTTTTTTCACACTTCTGTGAAAACCGGTCTTCATAAAATCTCACGCTGTGAAACTTTGATCATAAGCATGATGAAGCTAGCTGCTCGCCAAGTATGAGATCCATTAAAAATTGCGAAAAAAACAAAAAAAAAACAATTTTTTTTCCAACTTTTAAAAACATTTTTTCTTAGTTTTTTAAAATCTTTCAACCCTCAACTGATTCTGCTACAACCTCCAGTAATCATTGATGGGACTTGTTATACTAAAATTCAAATCTATTTTCAAAAAAAATTTTTTCAAGGTTTTTGGTTAAAAAAACTGTGATAATCAACTTTTTTATGCCTAAAAAGAGATATTCAGTTGCACTAGAACACCAATAAAGCCATTTAACCATATAAGGCTCGCTAAAACACGTCATTGCATAGTCATTACGCATATATTGCATAGAAAATACGCATAAGTCTCCGACTATTACGGCAAAACATTGGTATTTGCATTTTTATTCAACTTTGCATAAGACATGATTGTAGCCCTCTTTGGCCAGAATACCAATCATATATGCAAATGGATTTGCATAAAAAATGATCTACGCCCTCACTGGCGAATGATGGAATTTGCATAAAGCAGGACTAAATTTGCATAAAATGCTAGACGCCCTCTTACGGGATAAAAAAATGTTGTTTCTAAAGCTTCATCCATCTCCTAATTTAATTAATGGGGCTGTGAACATTGGGCAATGATATTATTCACTCTTGTGTAATCCTTTAGTGAACTGATTGGAAAGAAACTTTGTCCCTAGAAATTTCGTTTTGAACATGTTTTCAAATTCAACCAATCAGAACGTTGGTTATTTTTAGAGAGTTGAAGGTTTGGTTTAGCTCGAACTCAAGACCATTTTATCTTCAAATTGATTCAACAATGAGTTTCTCGTGCTAATTTTGTAACGCCAAATTCACATTTCGCACCAACCGCAATCTTCACCAAAGGAACTTGCATCCAGATGAAGTTGGAGTGCCAGTGTACCGCTGTGAACACTGTGATTTCACTACAAGAGATCTACGAACTCTCGAACGACATTTCGGAAACCGACATAATCCGTTAGTACAATGTTGTCTCTACTGCTACATTGGCTTTGATTCTGCTGATCGCTTGGCCACACACATAAGAGATGAACATGGACTGCCCTCGAGAACTAGTGAAACAAGCAGAAGACCAACATAATCCGCCTTTCAAGGAGCACTTCAAGTTTTCACTATTGATGGAACGGAGGACGACCAAGATCTCATGGAGTTCATGCTGAACAATAGAGACATCATAACGGACCTTATAAACAGCGAAGTTTCGACTGCAGCCAAAAAAATTCAATTTGTTGTGTCTCTGGATATGTACAAAGGAAGAAACGAAAATGACAACAAAGAACAAGCTATCGAAATCTTTGCTAGCTCTGAAATGACTACAGTGTACTTGGATGGACTCTCAAACGAAGATTTTTTCAAGATGTTGAGTAAGATGTTGAATATTCTCTTCATGTTTTCGTCACAAGGCAGTGGATGGATTCTACGCAAAATAAACAGACTGGAAATCAAGATAGCCGCCTTTGCCCCCGTGCATGCATCGTCATATATAGCTCTACCTTGTTTCCTGAACGGATGCCGTTCATTGCTCAACATACGAAACCATTTTGATCACAACTGCTTCGTGTATTGTTTCGTTGCCGCGTATCACATCAAAAATCGAATCAATTTACTGACAGAAGGTCGATCGGGAACTGAAAAGACGAATCCAGATACGTACAAGAATGCGGAACGACAGCCGGTTGGAGACTATCAGATGCCCATGCCCATAAACAGGATCCCATACTTTGAGGACGCCAACGACGTTCGCGTCAATGTTTTCGGGTAAGTGTTTCTTTAATAATATCAATAAAATTCAAATATTCCCG
This sequence comes from Convolutriloba macropyga, assembly GCF_964194025.1. NCBI lineage: Eukaryota > Metazoa > Xenacoelomorpha > Acoela > Convolutidae > Convolutriloba > Convolutriloba macropyga. Next base: position 74,320,708 of record NC_134474.1, on the reverse strand, counting down.
CTCAACGAATCAAAATGTTAAAACTGTATTGGTCTTCATGAATCTGTTTTGTTTACAGAATCGAGGGAACACGTTTGGTGATGATCTACGTTTCCAAAAAGTCAAACAAATCCTTCACAATGGACCTTCTTCTCCTCCACGATGAGAATGCCCATCACTACGTTCTCATCTTGAATCTGAAACGATTTGTCGCATACTTCAAAGGTATAGCGCACCGTGCAGCGCAGCGTATTTGTCGACATTGTTTTCATTTGTGTACAAACAGAGAAACTTATCAAAACCATGTTAAAACATGCAGTGAACATGCAGCAGCAGAAATTGTTATGCCAAAAGAAAGCAACACTTCCCTACAGTTCAGAAACTGGAAAGCACGCTGGTTTCTTCCTATCGTTCTATACTTTGACACAGAATCTTATCTTGTTCCAATCGCTACAGCACAGCCCTCACCCTCTACTTCCTACACAGTTGCAATTGAAAAACATGAACCTTGTGGTTATGCAATAGCAGTCATAGAACACGGTAAAGCAACTCCTGTCTACTTTGAACTTAAAAGAGGTGAAAACTGTATGAACGAATTTGTAAAATCTGTGCACGTACTGGCGCGGGACATCTACAACCGAAAACGAGCTTTCTACGGACCCTTCCAGCGCGTGAAAATAACACAAGATGGTGGATCTGTGAAAACGAAATAAACGATGAGGCTGAGCTTGTTCTTGACCATTGTCACTACGATGTTCATTTTCTAGGGTGGGCGCATCAACTCTGTAACACTCGTCGCAGAACATCTAACTTTACGCCAATGATTGGTCATAATATCAAAAAGTATGATATTCATCATATATGTCTTGCACTAGCAGAGTGTGAGCCAGAAACGAAGTTTGAAGTTATATCTTCTACGGACGAAAACTATATATCACTCTCTGTTGGAGTGTTCATAAAAAACTTTGGGTCGGAGGCCGGACAACAAGTACCCATCTTCGAATACATAAGGTTAATTGACTCGTTTAACTTCATGGCCCAATCACTCGAGTCCTTGGTAGCTGATCTGCCTGACAATCGCGTTGACATTCTACGCTCTAAGTATGAATCTTACTCCAATAGCGATTTTCAACTTCTCTGCCAAAAAGGTTTTTACTGTTATTCCTACATCACATCAGAACAAGTGTTTGAAGAAAAAGTGTTGCCTCCATTATCGGAATGGAAAAATACATTGCATGGCGGTGAAGTCAATATTAGCGAAACCGACTACAATCATGCTCAAACAGTGTTGTCAAAATTTGGTTGTCAAAACATCGGCGACTACCACGACCTTTATCTAACCAGTGACACTTTGCTCTTGGCGTGCGTCTTTGAGGCTTTCAGTGATATCTGCTATGACACGTACGGTTTAGATTGCGCTCAGTACTATGGAGCATCAAATTTATCAGGAGATGCGTTCCTCAAGGTGTGCAAACCCGACCTGCATTTCCTAACCGAGAGAGAACAACTTGAACTTGTAGAGAACATGATGCGCGGAGGAGTGTCTTCAATCTATGAGCAACGACTCTTTCAAGCAAACAACTGCCATCTGCCGAACTATGATGCTTCTAAGCCGTCTACATATGCGTTGATGCTAGACGCAAATAACCTCTACGGCGGCGTAATGCAGAACGATCATTTGCCCTTGAAGGATTTTGCGCTAGATGCACACATCACGCTCGAGGAAGTACTCAAAATTTCGTCAACGGCACAGCATGGATACATAATTGAAGTTGATATTGATAATCCACCCGAATTTCATGAAGCTCATCAAGATTACCCTCTGGCGCCATCCAAATTGAAATTCAAACATTCTTGGCTGAGCGGTTACCAGAAAAATTTGAACGTACAGATGCACTTACCTGAAGAGTCATCTGGGCCAAAACTCGTCCAAACGCTGTTGCCTAAAAACCGCTACACGCTACATTATCGGCTTGCCCAATTCTACAATTCAATGGGGCTCCAAATTACAAAACTTCATCGGGCATTAAAGTTTGAGCAAGCGAACTGGATGCGACCCTACATGGAGCTAAATACCAGTCTCCGGATTGCTGCCAGTACTGCTTTTGGCAAAAAGTTCTATAAGGGCATGAATAATTCAGCGTTCGGAAAAACGTGCGAGTCGAAAAGGAACCGTGATCAAGTCGTTATTGTGCGAAATGCTCAAAGTGTGCTACAAAGAACGCAAAATTTTCATTTTAAATCGTTCAAAATCTTTGGAGAGAGCATGGCTGCGATGAAAACAGCAAAAAAACGGATTTATTGGAACAAACCCACTATTGTAGGGGCATGTGTACTTGATCTGGCCAAATTACACATGTTCCAATTCCATTATACAGTGATGAAGCCAAATTTTGATTGCAAAGTTCTCTACTCGGATACTGATTCACTGCTATATCGAATCAATACAATAGACGTTTATGAAGATATACGCCCAAAAATTCAAATTTGCCAGCGTGCCTATTCAAGAATTTTGTGCTCTCAAGCCGAAACTCTACTCAGTAATTGCAATTGGTAAGTTAGTTTTCATCACACTCACACGTATCAATATACAGCTTGTTAGTTGGGACTGTTCCTAATGTACAATATTTTAATTTAGATGGCGGGGAAAAGAAATCAGCTAAAGGCGTCACAAAATTAGCACAACGACAACTGACGCATGACAGATTCAAAGAAACGCTCTCCTCTGGTCGTTTGATCCGCACGCAAAACCATAGAATAGCTTCTAGCAGCCACCAACTCCATACAGTAACCATTAATAAAGTGTCGCTCAACGCTTTCGACGATAAACGATACATTCTTGAAAATGGGATCGATACGCTGCCGTTTGGTCACATAAATATTGTCCACGATCGTTTCTTCGACGAAGACGACAATTTCGATAATGAATCGTTGAGTTCCTGGTCGTCTGGAGAGTTGTACGAAATTGAAAACCAGAGGGAAATTGAAACGACAGTTGAAACGAATACTGACAACGCTGAAATCCCTGACCCCGGCTTCGTAAGAACCGCCGCAATCACAGAGTCTGATATTGATTCTGATGACATTGCCGATGAAAATGAGATAGAAGAAGAACGTCCAGTGTATAACCCATTTATTGATTATGAAGCGATAGAATCAGACTCTTAATTAACAAAATAATGCGCTATTTTGTATGCAATTTGACGCTTTTGTACGTGTTTAATTCTCTTATCTATAACAGTTTCTATAACAATTCTATTCTATATGTTGTAACGTATAAATTCAGCTTTAATTCAAATCCACTTTGCTAGGTTTTGCCACAAATAAGCAAGAAAAGTTGAAACTGGAATGGCTTTCCAATAGCGCAATACCAACAATAAGCCACCAGACAAATACATGTAGCGCAATTACCACTTTCCGATTTTAAAAGATCTCCCCTAAGGGATCAGGGATCCCCCTCTGCTGAACGGATCTCCAAAGGATCTCCCCCCCCCCCCGATCTTCCTGTATATATACGATACTACTAATATTATGCCCGATTCCATCTTCGTTACAGGTTTTTTGGCATATATTTCGTTTATCACCAGAAGATCAAGATTATATAATTGAAGGGTTGACGTTTCTTTGATTTCATACAAGGATCATATATGATTTAATACTGTCAAAATTCGGCTCCTTAGTGTGATCCTAGTATAAAAACAAAAAAAAGTCGTATATGAACCCTGTGTGATCACCACGAAATCATATATCATCCTAGCATGGTGACCAACAATCATGCATCATTTCTTCCTTTAGTTTACATTTGCATTTTAATCAAAAGGAATCACTTAGGTTTAGATCTGGACCTATGAAAAGACTTGATAAATCTAGTAGGGGGGTCCAATATTGACTATAAATACAAGGATCATATATGATTTAATACTGTCAATATTTGGCTCCTTAGTGCGATCCTAGTATAAAAACAAAAAAAGTCGTATATGAACCCTGTGTGATCACCACGAAATCATATATCATCCTAGCATGGTGACCAACAATCATGCATCTTTTTTCCTTTAGCTTACATTTGCATTTTAATCAAAAGGAATCACTTAGGTTTAGATCTCGACTTTTGAAAAGACTTTATAAATCTAGTAGGGGGGTCCAATATTGACTATAAATACACAGTCCAGCTCCTTATTAAAGTTGAGGTAAAGTCTTTTCATGGGTCCAGATAAAGCATTTTCATAGCAAATTAAAGTCAAGTATGGTCTTATAATAGGTCTAACATGGCCTTTTCATGAGGATCGCATTTTGTGGGATTAATAACAGTAAACTTTTCCATAATTCTTTTTTTGTAGATGTGTAACACCTACCAGCAACATCAAACTAGTGTTTCGACAGGTATTCCGCCTTCGAAAAACAGGTGGAATTTCGCCAAAAAATCTTTAGAAATAATGAAATCTTAAGATTAATTGTTTTTCGGAATTAACCTATATAGCGAATTTTTTCGGCTGCATTCGACTAGTTAACCAAGCTCCAACAATTGACATTTCATCAGCAATGAGTTTAGTGTGTCATGATTTAGTACATTTGACTATGAAATTCGTTTTTTAAAATATATTTACAATAGCAGAGTTCGTTTTTTGAGAAAATATGAGAACAATGAAAAAAAATGATGAGTAAAACCCGTTGACTACGTTATAAGCAAGAGCCAAATTTCAGTGTAAGTATAAATGTTTTGAGTCCAGCATGAATATTTTAGGTCGAAGTACGGCCATCATGTTTGGGTTGAGCTAAAGTCCAGCATCAAGAATTTTAGTTGAGCCCAATTCTAGTTGAACAATTAGGCCCTGCTAAAATCTTTTCAATGGCTCTTTGAGTTCGGCATGGTCTTTTCATACCACTTTTAGTCAAGCATGGTCTTCTCATAGGTCGAGGCAAAAACCAGGAGTCCGCCATCACTTGTCATCCACCAAGAGACCTCGGAATGCAATAGTTATTACAAATCTGGGTGCTAAATCAATGATTAAGTCTTTTTATAGAGCAAAATTTTCATATTCTCTGAAGCCAGTTTATACTTGTAAATGCTCATTTATTAGAAAAATGAAAAAAAAAATTATTTCAACTAATTTTTAAATCAATTTCTGAACAACTAAACAATTCCAAAGCTATTGTTTTAGCGCACTCAAGTTGTCAAATGTACACCGCATATACAATATATTAAATTTAAATGCCTTCGTACTAAATATTTAGATAGATATTGGCATCGTTGATGTTTTATGTTTCATACATGACATTGTATGATTTTCACGAATATTTTTCGATTTTCTACCGAAAACAGTTCTGAGGCATTCAGTATTAAACATGACTCCTGCATGATTTCCAAGATACAAAATATGATCTTTTGTTGACTGCTATGAAAAATTGCAAGCCACATATGATATATGACCAAATTTGATTACTAACAGTCATTTATGACCCAGTATTCAATCAAAGAAAGCTCCATGAGCGGTGATCCGGGTCGATGAGATGCAGAGTTAGTTTTCCATGGCTGAGATCCCCAATCAAGGCTCGCTTTGATCAGACAGCCTTGTTGCGCACAATGGTGCTCCCGACTATTCAGATTAAACTCTTCCCTGACCTGAATCTTTTGTTTCACACTCAGAAGTATTAAGTCCACTTGGGTACCGCACTGTGGTGCCAGACTCGCTCTACGCCCGCAGTGAGTCATAGGGAGTAAAAAGGACAGAAGGGTTCAAACACTGAAAGTTGATTTGATGTACTCTTCTCAAAAAAATAGACGTTATTTTTTTTCTTCCTATAGTTTTTCAATAAAAAGAGTAATTGTATCCCAAGGAACCGGTTCGCTCAATTTCGCTCTTATACAATTACTCAAAAATTTATTATGCTACAACTCATGGTTTTAGCGATATTTTTTCATAAAATTAAGACATAGCGGTTAAAGATTGTAACTCCATTAGAGCGTGTTCATTGAATTTAATCACATATAACAAACAGTTGGTTAAAAAAAGTTAAAGACATGTTGTATCTGAGCTGCAAAGAAACTGAACAAAATCAAATTTCTTAACGCTTTTAAAACCAACAAAATTGAAAATCAAACTGCAAATTTAAAATTGATAAATGAAACGCATCTAGTTCTCTCTCTTTGCATAAAGTATAATGGCAAAAATATCAATCTAAAATAAAAAAAAGCGTGTCTCACCTACAGTAATGGTCATTAGCAAGGTAGAGTTTTACTCAAATAAAATGTGCCGAAATGCGTCGACAGAAACTAAAACTTCACTGTTAATTAATCACCAAAATTGAAATCTCCTGTCTCTTTTGGTGTACAATAAACAAAAACGCCATTCTTAGATTAGATTAGTTTGATTCCTAAAATCATAAATAAAATTTTGGTTAACTGAAATAAACAGAGTTATGACTAAAACTAAGCAAGAAACACTAATCGAATTCAATAATCTATAATAAAAGAAAATTAAGATATAGATTAACTGACAAATTAAAAAAAAACAAGAAAATCATGGTAACATAGAATAGTTGTTTCATCAAACAAAAAAAAACAATAAAAATACAAAATCAGAAAACAAGACGAGCAAACAAGTTTAATGATTAAAATTATATCTAATATAAGAACACTACAAGTCACTTCGCAGATACAAGATTTAGAGATTCCAATCGCCTTAACACTACTTGATTAGAAAGGTAATAAGTTTACAGTTGACAATGAGATAATTAGAATTCTATTTGTATTGGAAGACAAAATTTATTTAATCAAAAATAAAACAAGTTGATGCATCTCCAACCAAATACAAAATGTACGATGTAAATAAATCTCTAGAATCCGATGGCTTAAAAATAAAAATCAATATTTACGAACTTAATAAGGGTTTAACTATGTTTATCACTACTAAAAAAGAGAAGAACATGAGAAAAATAGGAAAAAAACAAGAGAAGAAATAAATTGAAGAACAAGAGAAGAACAAGAGAAGAAGGTATAAATGTAGGATATCTAATAGGTCTTATTTTCACACAAACAGGAGATACTAGAAGTATTAGAGCAGGAATTGTAGGATGTTTGAAGCAAACGCGAGAGATCCTAGTAAGTCACTGTGTACGAGCGTGAATAAATTATTGCTTGTGGACTAATTAACTCCAACGAATTAAAAGAAAGATTAGAATTACTTATACTAGAAACATAAGCGGAACATTATGGACTATATGAAGAGATGTTATGAGAAATAATGAACTATATGAAGATATCTAAAAAAAATATCATCAAGGAGTGATATTACTAATGTACAACTAGAAAACTTGTTTTTGTTTCTGCTAATTGAAAGAATAACAACAACCAAAACAACAAGATCAATTAGATAAGGAAATATTATACCCTCAAAAAATGAAAATCAAAACAGAAAGAAGTATAGCGTTTAAAAAAGATGACACTTGGTCTATTGATATAATTGATAAATCTTGATTAGGAAAATATAATAATTTTAAGTTTTAATAACAATCATAGATACACTTACCAAATGTGCTTGGGCCATTAAGATATTTATACAGTAATACAATTTCACTGAACAGATCAAGTAAATCTTTAACTAATGGTTTTAAATCAATTGTACTATGAGGCAGAATAGCAGAAAAAAATGGGTTGATAGATGTGGTGAGTTTTGTAATAAAGCATTCAAAACTAATATGAACTTAGTATATTTGGTAAGACATATTTATTGAAGAATTTAGTTAAAATTATTTTAACTCTCATAGATTATATGTCATTGGCCCTACTGGTGATCAATATGAAGATGTTAAAAGTGTTATTGAAATTTCTGATGTTGATTTTTTATAATGATACAAAAGATCTTTCATCACCCGGTCAAAAACCTAAGGATGTAAAGAAGCCTATTACATTTAATGTTCTAGAACCAACTAAAGAACCGGCTTTTAAATAATAGTTCAGTAGAAGTAGACATTGTAGTTGTAATATGGCATATGTTAATCAAAATCTATTTTCATTAGATAGACAAAAGGTAAGGGAAAATTGTCTTCCAAAAACATTATCTGAACAGTGAGAAGATTATTATTACAAAACGGAGTGATTTTGATTAAATATAATGAGATAAATAACGATAATTTTGTTGGTGTAAGTACAGAGGTTTGGAGAAAAGCTCAAAAATAAATTGTTGTTTGCCTACAGAATACCAATGAAAAATTAAGAGCTAACTGGGATGAAATGATTGTTTGAGATGATAGTATTATAGTTGATATTATTATTAATATTAAGGATGGACATTATAATTGATAACATAATTAATATTATAATAATATCAAAATTTTCAATTAGATTAAGTAAAATTTACCACATCACACTGTTTAATTCCATTAATCTATCATGTTCTTTTTAACTCTAAAATCAATATGCTCTATTCTTTCTCTTGCAACATTTTGGTATTTAATGTTTTTGCTGCTAAAGTTATTATATAACCGGGTGGAAACATTGAATGCGTATAATGTATCAGAGTTTTTACCATTGCCTTTAGTACCAGATAACATAATAAAATGAATCTTTATTGTACTATAAGCCGTTATTTATCAGCTGTATATTTACCTGATTTGTAAATTAGCTTCTCATATCTCAGTATGAATGCTATTGAATTATCAATATTTTAGACGTTATCTCCTTTTTTTATTTTCCATCTTACGTGTCATTGTATTCTTATTAGCTTCCAATATAATTTTATCATTTGTTTGTTCATTTATTATATGAGCCAATTCAGATATTTTATATGCTCTAGGTTGTATTCCTTTTGTCGACCACATCCATGAATCTTTTGATGATCCTACATTATCTGAGAAACTACTTCGATTGTATTTGTTATTGTTAAATTTATATTAAACACTGAATTATAAACAGATAATCTACTAAACCTAGTTTTGAATTATTGAGTATAGTTTCATTAACAACTAGTCTCTGTGATGATTTTACAATTCTCGCAATAACTGTTTTTTCATTTTTAGTTTTCGTTAACTCTTTAGCTATAATTTGCAATTCCCATACATTAACTTAAAAAATCAGTCTTTTTTAGGATTTAAAAATGCATGTTGAATGAGTTTCAATTTACCATTATAATAATTATGTACAGAACTTTAAAATTTTAAAACACAAACCAAATATTTTTGCAGCTAAGGATACTCCTTATATTAATATCAACATCATACTCAATAGAGATTAGAATCATCTGAATATACATGATTCTTACCTTGAGATTGAAATAAATCGGCACATGGTGGTAACATCAAAATATTCAATAAGGTATGATGCCATTTAGTAGTTCAGTTTAACTTTAAATTACTCGTGGTAGGACGATTAAATATATGGATCATTGTCATTCTAATTGATTGATAAGTAAATTAACCACTAGTACTAGTGCTGATTATGAGAGTAGTTTTCTTTATCTAGTTGAAAATGTTCATATGTATATGATGGTAAAAATGAGTGGTTAAAATTACTATGAGAACAAACTAACAATTAAAGAGCTTTTTTAGAGCTGTTGATGTTGGTAATGATGTCTTAATAGAAAAAAAAGAGAGTTATTTGGTATGTATCTAGTATTGAACGTATTAAGGAAAAAGATTTAAACTGTTATATTGACTGTATTTATTACGAACAAAAAACAATATATTAAAGTATACTTCAGGTTATTAACTTCTTGGTAAAAGAGTGCTATGCAGACAGCACAAAATATAATAAATTTTTTAAAAAAATAGTGTTAATGATCAAGTTAGTCACATATATTACGATGATTGTGACTAAGTTTTTTTAAGATTGACAGTGAAATTTATTCTGAAGATATAATGATTATGAAAAATGGATTCAGTGATTAAAATCAGCTGTTTAATGAATTATTGAAATTTAACATAAACTAAATTCGGTTACCAGATAATACTAAACAATATATAAATCATAGAACCTTTAAATTAATTTAACGACAATATTTTTTTAAATGATAGATGCCAAAATGATGAGAACAGCAACCAATACACCTTAGTTTGAATTTAGAGTTGCCTTTGCTGATGCCATATATCATGCGTTATTTTTAACAAAGATTATCATTATTGTCAGTCGTGGTGGCAGTAATATGGTTGATGTCATCATATAGACAACACGACTTATACAACTGGTCTAAACAAGACACTGTTGCGGGCTCATAGTTTCATGATATGTATCAGTTAAAGGTTTAAAAATAATTTGAAACATAAAGATAATTGAAAACATTTTTTGAATAATTAGTCAATAACATTTGATTTCTTTTTCTTGATAGTTCATTTCAATTCTTGTTGTCCAACATTTTTTACGAGTCAATTTTTTCTGTTGGTTTTTATCTAGATTAACTCTTTTAGTGTTTCCTGTTTGGTTCTAGTTACAACTCTGTTTATTTTAATTAATCAACATAATATGATTTACATTAATTTTAAAACTGACTGAAGCATTTCAACCAAATTCAGTTTTTGTTTACTGTATACTCCTTCAGAAAGTGTTTCACAATTACAGTATAACAGCAGAAATGCTCTGCAAAGCAATTTTGCTTATCTTTTTATAAGAATTGCAAGTTTGGTTCTTTGCTCCATGGTAATTGGTCAAATAAGGGAATTACCTATTAGTTAGGAATCATCTCGAAACAATCAGTTTGGTAAAGCAACTTAATTAGACTCAATGAATTAGCAACTGCGTCAAAAAAGATATGAATTTACTTTTTTAGATATTTTTTAAGTTAATTTTCAATATAAGTCGACATCTTTTGTGGCTTTTTGTTACATTATGTGCAAAAAGAAAACTAGATGCCTTTCTTTTATTCAATTTTAATTTTACTTTTTGATTTTCGTTTTTGTAGGTACGAACAAGTTTTAATGATAACAATTGATTTTGTTCAGTTTTTTGGTAATCTCAGATACAACATAAGTTGAACAGTTTTTTGAACAAATCATTTTTTGTTATAGATTACATTGAACACGTTTTAGTGGAATTATAAATTCTTATCGGTAAGTGGTTCTTTTTGTTTTTTTTGGCGTTAAAAGTGGTTAAAACCGCAATTTGTAGCATATTTTATTATTGTTGAAAAGTGATGTTGTGGTCTATTTTAGGGTTTTTTAATCATAGAGCATTTGAATACGTAACAAGCGAGTGAAAGCTAGCGAATGCTTATTGCGCTCGATTTCTCTTTATACATTAACTCAAGGATTTTCCCGTGACAAATAAATGCGTCAACTCAATTACGCGAAACATGACGTTTTGCCTATCCATTAACTAAATTGAGAAGAACTGCGCAAAAAGTGTCTCCTCAGTTGTTCTATAATACCATTTTGTCAGTCAAGTTCTTGTTTTGAATTGATTGTAGCCTAAAAGTTATAATTACAGTTCTATTTCCTTGGAATTTAAGCTAGTAAAGTTGTTGTGAGAACGGGAAACTTGTTATCTACTCCCAGTTTTTGAACAGCATAATTCTCAAAAAACTTCAAATTTCGCAGCTGTTAATTAAACTTTTTTCCAATGTGTAAATAACTTTGCTCTTTTTTTAAATTTTACTCTGAATACAGATTTGAAAAAACTCCCATTTAGAGAAATGCAGTGACCAAAAACATGCCAGTAAGTTGTTTACACTCTGAAACACAAAACATGGCTGAGGGACCAACGCTAGATTGGCAAGTGTTGGTTCAAGATGAAAACAAAGCAATAGAAATAATCTCAAGACGAATCGTGAGCCAATCAGTCCAGATAGAGTTTCAAGTAACCCAAAACCAAACCAAACCCAATGGAAACGCTTGACATTAAATAAGTTTCATAAGCAACAGTTCAATGCATTAAAGACCTGATAAATACCAATGACTCCCTCTTTCAGTCGCAAGACCAAATAATTAAAGAAAGTCTGTTGAAAGTAAAAACTTACTGCTCGTTTTTCTTAACACCTCAATTGTTGTGATCATCACTCTGCAAAAAACAATTTGAAAAGCAGCTTTGTATTTTAATTGCCCAACACAACATACAAGAGAACAAAAAAAATGGACCAGCAAAATAAAAACAAGGCAGGGAACATTAACCAAGTGTCAAGCGATGACAACCATGGTTAAAAGAAAACCAGGGTCAATAAGCTGGGAGATAACTTAGTGCTCAAACCATGTAACCAATTATACTTGTTGTAGGCTGTCTACATCAACCCTGTGCGCTCAGCAGAAACCCAACTCAAGTATAACAATGCTTCAATTGACCATATCTGGCCACCCAGATTGAGAATGTGCATGCTAATTAAAATGTCTCCGAATTTCAAAGTATAACAAAGTGAAATTTTACTTTGGATCAGAAAAGTAGATAAAATTTTCGAACTTCTGAGGCTCCCAAAAAGACCGACAGTTGACAATTTTGTCGGCGAAAATCAATTTGTTTCAATTATGTAATAATAATATATTTAATTCAATTTATCTAATTTCAATATGTTTAATAGAATTTTTGTTAAAAGATTTTATACGGAAGTATAGAAGCAAAAAAGGGTCATTAAAACTACCAAAATTGAAACACAAGCTGAACTGTCAAACCATCACAAGTCAGATAGAGCAACCAACAAAAGTTTAAACGCGAACAAGTTCAAAGTTTTTTTACTTGGGCTGTCGTGGCTCAGCAAACAATATGCATGAAGTATTCCTATTAACGACAAAGAAAAAACAATATTTGCCTTCATTAGGTTAGAAAATTGTAAAGGTCACGTTATGACTTTCAAACACATTGTTGCAGTGGAATTGAAAACCAACAGTTTTGATAAGTCTGATTTTAATGCGGAGAAAGGAGTAAGCTTTAACGAAGTTAGACCACATTGGTCTGGAAGAAGCAAAATCCCTAGAAAATTAATCTATGAACTCTTCAACTCTCCTCATCAAGAATAACACTCTACCTACAATTCTGCAATCACAGAATACACCTCAGCACTAATTGTGTCGGAAACAAAAAACTGTGGAAAAAGGCAGCCATAATTATCAATATCCTCAAAATAAAGGCATTAGATAACTTGATCTTCATTTCTGCTATCAGTTTTTAATGACTCCGGCAGTTTTTACGTTATAAAAGATTTTTTTTGGTAGCAATCAGTCAGCTACAGATGCAACTTAGTTCTAGTCACAACTCTGTTTATTTTAATTAATCAACATAATATGATTTACATTAATATTAAAACTGATTGAAGCCTTTCAACCAAATTCAGCTTTTGTTTACTGTATACTCCTCCAGAAAGTGTCTCACAATTACAGTATAACAGCAGAAATCCTCCGCAAAGCAGTTTTGCTGATCTTTTTTTAAGAATTGCAAGTTTGGTTCTTTGCTCCATGGTAATTGGTCAAATAAGGGAATTACCTATTAGTTAGGAATCATCTCGAAACAATCAGTTTGGTAAAGCAACTTAATTAGACTCAATGATTTAGCAACTGCGTCAAAAAAGATATGAATTTACTTTTTTAGATATTTTATAAGTTAAATTTTAATATAAGTCGACATCTTTTGTGGCTTTTTGTTACATTATGTGCAAAAAGAAAACTAGATGCCTTTCTTTTATTCAATTTTAATTTTACTTTTTGATTTTCAGTTTTGTAGGTACGAACAAGTTTAATTGATAACAATTGATTTTGTTCAGTTTTTTGGTAATCTCAGATACAACATAAGTTGAACAGTTTTCTGAACAAATTATTTTGTGTTATAGATAACATTAAACACGTTTTGGTGGAATGATAATTTCTTATTGGTAAGTGGTTCTTTGTTTTTTGGCGTTAAAAGTGGTTAAAACCGCAATCAAAGAAAATCTGTTGAAAGTTAAAAACTTACTGCTCGTTTTTCCTAGCACCTCAATTAATGTGAGCATCACTCTGCAAAAAACAATTTGAAAAGCAGCTTTGTAATTTAATTGCCCAACACAACATACCAGATAACAAAAAAATGGACCAACAAAATAAAAACAAGGCAAAGAACTTTAACCAAGCTTCAACCGATGACAAGCTTGGTTAAAAGAAAACCAGGGACAATAATTTGGGTGATAACTGAGTGCTCAAACCACGTAACCAATTATAGTTGTTGTAGGCTGGCTCCATCAGCCCTGTGCGCGTAGCAAAAACCCAACACAATTATAACAAGGCTTCAAGTGACCATATCTGGCCACCCAGATTGAGAATGTGCATGCTAATTAAAATGTCTCCGAATTTCAAAGTATAACAAAGTGAAACTTTACTTTGAATCAGAAAAGTAGAGAAAATTTTCGAATTTGTGAGGCTCCCAAAAAGACCGACAGTTGACAATTTTGTCGGCAAAAATCAATTTGTTTCAATTATGTAATAATAATATATTTAATTCAATTTATCTATTTTCAATATGCTTAATAAAATTTTTGTTAAAAGATTTTATACGGAAGTATAGAAGCAAAAAAGGGTCACAAAACTACCAAAATTGAAACACAAGCTGAACTGTCAAACCATCACAAGTCAGATAGAGCAACCAACAAAAGTTTAAACGCGAACACGTTCAAAATTTTTTACTTGGGCTGTCGTGGCTCAGCAAACAATATGCATGAAGTATTCCTATTAACGACAAAGAAAAAACAATATTTGCCTTCATTAGGTTAGAAAATTGTAAAGGTCACTTTATGACTGACAAACACATTGTTGCAGTGGAATTGAAAACCAACAGTTTTGATAAGTCTGATTTTAATGCGGAGAAGGGAGTAAGCTTTAACGAAGTTAGACCACATTGGTCTGGAAGAAGCAAAATCCCTAGAAAATTAATCTATGAACTCTTCAACTCTCCTCATCAAGAATAACACTGTACCTACAATTCTGCAGTCACAGAAAACACCTCAGCACTAACTATACCGGAAACAAAAAACTGTGGAAAAAGGCAGCCATAATTATCAATATCCTCAAAATAAAGGCATTAGATAACTTGATCTTCATTTCTGCTATCAGTTTTTAATGACTTCGGCAGTTTTTACGTTATCGAAGATTTTTTTTGGTAGCAATCAATCAGCTACAGAGGCAAATTTGAAGACCACATATAACAAAATTCGAGTTAAAACCAAACGACAGTTTTTGAAAAACTTCAAATGTAGATGCAAAGATGCAAAGATGAAGTGCAAAGCTCTTGCGACTTTCTCGCAGAGCAATCTATTATAGAAAACCTGAAAAAGACAAATGGCGAGAAAAAAATCTCTGAATAATCTTCAATAGAGCAGTCTTGCATTAATAACGCTATTTACTCAATTAATTCAGAAGTAACTATTAAGAGAAAATAAAAAAAGAAGAAAAAAGAACTGAAAACAACAAAAAATGCCAACAGCATTTGAGAGAGAAAATCTTTCTTCTACAAAGAGAAATTCAAGATTAGTCGAACAAATGTATGGCAGATAAAACAAGAAAAATTGGCACATCAAAAAACAAGGGTTCTTGAGAGCGATCATAACTATCACGTGTGATAAACAAAATTGCAGCAGTATCACCCCTTTCTAGCCATTGTTGACGAAGTAGCCAATAGTATCATTGAGCTTGCTGAAAGTTGCTATAACGTTGCGAATAAAATTTTTGTCAGTGGAATAGCCCTCCACTGCATACTTCTCTAACGTTTCTGAGAGAAGCTTTTGTGGCAGGATCATCCACGAATCTTTGAGTGTTCGAGGCAAAATGGCTGCCATTTTGGTAGTTTTTCGAGGATAGATATACCATAGGTTCTTTTCGTCAGGCGAATACAGTGCTATCTCTTTCTCGTTTTTGTGGTTGTAAAAATCATATTTTCCTCCTATCAGGAGAGCGCGGTCCTGTCTAATCCTGTTTCCAAATCTATATCTCCTTTCGAGTAATTCCAGTCTTTTAATTACGTAAACTCTGAAATTATTCACATAGCCAACAACCATCGCAGACCGTCCTAAACAAAATATTATCCAGCAAAATTTTTCCTCAAAACATCAATACGAATTAAGTACAGAAAAGGAATGGGCAAAAAACATCCTTTAAAAAACCACTAAAAAAAGTGGTAGGCAAACAATGAATCAAAATGAGCTGTTTTTCATGGCGTTGTTTGTGACGAATATAAGCATCAAACAACAAAGTTCACAAGAATTTCACAAGAGGCAATTTTCAGATTAAACAGTATTATAAACAACGTACTTCTTGTGTACCACAAATCCGTGGGTTCGAAAAAAGAAGGATGTTTTCATTGATCAGTTAGACGAATGTAGGGATAATGGAAAAATCAGCAAATTGCGCGACAAAATTGAGGAAATGAGAGCAGAGATAGAAGTCAACAACTTAGCGTTAAACATTGAGCTTCACGAAATCGCTACAACAAGTAGCGACAGCACAGGTTCTGCTGCTGATTCTGAACTGAAAAAAATGCCATCGCACAGGAAACCTGGTAGTAAAGAACAAAAAGATGGAGTTAGGTCACGAGGCGTTCCGGAGTTGAATTCAACTTGTACTAGGACAGATAGGAGCGTGAAATGAAAACGTTAAAAGCTTAATGGAGCACCCAAAAATCCAATGCAATGTCACGTATATTAAACGGCTTGATAAATTCTCTGAATGCAAGCATCTGACCCTGGTGATAAAGATAGATATTGATTAAGCAAGAAGCTAATTCTGCTGTCCCTAAGGAAACTGAAATACTATTGAGAGCCGGACTTTATTAGCAAAGAGCTGAACTCGGAAGAGCAAGCAAAAGAAAATGAAATTCTACTAGTGAGAAGAGGGCTTATAAGTCAAGGTAAAAGTGCAAAAATCTGAGGATAAAAGATCTTGTTCTTCAAAAACAGATCGATCTAACTAGGACGTTGGTCGATCAAAACTTTATCAAAAATGAAAATGACACAGACACAAGAGAATGACAATCCAAATCAAACGATATAACGTTTCTACTTTTCAATGTAAGAAGTCGAGAAGACCTAAAACGCAGAGCGAATTTTCTAAATTGTCTGTCGGTAGATAACATAGATATATTTTGTTCCTAACTGAAAAGTGGTTAACAGACAATATACTCAACGAGTGATTTCTTCTGAAAAGCTATGCCAACTAACGAAATATTCAAAAAAACTGATATTTACAGAAAAAACACGGAGGATTTTTCATTGCAGTTAGAATCATAGCTCGTGAAAGTGTAGAACTAAAGAACACAAATGAGCATGTTGTTGCCAAAAGACACACAAAAAATGCAACAATCCAAATATGGTCTTGTTACACCCCAACGAAAACGAGCTCACATAGGTGTTCTGAAACATCAATGATTAAGCCTTTTGATGAGCTAAATACCTATGCGGAAAAGGAAAAATGTTACACAAATATTATTATAGGTGAACTCAATCATGAAAAGACTTTATGTCTTCTTAACAAACTAACCCGTTGATGTAATAAAATCATGACACAGAAACCGAGTTCAATAATTCTTTCCAGTTGGGCCATAAGGTTTTCACAGCGAAGATTGAGGTTCAATCAGAGACGCGATGCGAAAACAAAACAACATAAATTTGCCTTCAACGAAACTGAACTGAAAGAGTTAATTAAATATATTTAAAAAAAAATCTTTTGAACATTTTTGCCACACCAACATAGACCGAAAAGTCCAGCAATGATACAAATGGCTTGATGATGTATTTCAAAAATGTTCTCAAAACACTACTGAATAGATCTAACCTCGCCCATGGGTCAAAAATCAATCTTACCACCTGATGAAACTTATATCTCCTCTAATAAAAAAAACCAAAAATCCGAATCTCTGCAGACTGATTAAAAACAAAAAGGAGTACGAAAAAGTTGAGAGATCAGCAAAAGCAAAGCGAGCAGAATTTGAAGATAAAATTTTCTGAGGAAATAGATGAGGAATTCTCTGATCTACAAAAAACTTGAAACCTGTCTTCAAACGTTTTTAATATCCGGAATCAAATTTTTTCCATAATAACAAAACCAATGAACAGAGATTGAAATTCAAATACCTTGGTTATTTTTTCTCCAGTGTGTTCAGGAAAGATAATTCAATCACGATGAAAACGTGATACAGAAAACTAAAATATAGCAAAAGAAATTTGATGACGAAAAATTCAGAGTGATACTGGCCAAACTGCAGACCAATAAAGCGTGTGGCCCTGATAGTATTGGTAATACGGTCTTAAAAAACCTGTCAGCTCTTAAAAAAATCATTGCTTAAAGTATTCCAAGCTGCTTTGAACAAAAAGTATTTCCTCATAAAATTGGAAAACAAGCAGAGTAATCCCAATTATCAGAGACGAAAACTGAACAATGGCAGAAAACAACAGACCAATCAGCTTACATTGTAATGTCTAGAAGCTCTTTGGGAAGTTAAGTTTCAGAGAAATCTTCGAAATCTTTAAACTATCTCTCAATAACTCCCAACGTGGATTTAGGAGACACAGGTCAGTTCTTACGCAGCTACTACTTTTCCTAAAACGTCTACACAAAGACCTGATGATTCATATGAGGTATATTTAGATTTTTGAAAAGCTTTTGGCAGTGTGACACCTGATAAATTACTCACAAAAATCGAAGAGCTGCATATCGAGTGTAATTTCCTAAGAAAAACAACAAGCCACCTCAATGAAAAGAATAAGTTGAAGTAAATAACTCCAGATCCGAAAATGACCCAGTTACTAGTGGTGTTCCGCCAGGATCACTACCAAGTCCTCTGTTTTTTTTTTAAATGTGAACGGTCTGGCAAAGCGGTTGAAAGTGTGCGACGTTTTTTGGATATGCAGATGACATTAAGTTAGTAACAACACAGCCAGCAGATATCCAATCGGATTGTGAAGCCATTCTGTAGCATTCTGGTGCGAGGAAAACGAAATAAAGCTGAAGGAAAACAAATGTTATATTTTAACAGTACAACAACAACAGAACAGGGAGCATCATTTTATAATAAATTAAAATTGCTTGAGCAAAAATGTGCAGAAAGTTTATGACATGAAAATGTCTAACAAACTCTCCTGGATAGCAGATAGCCAAAGGCGTTGTCAAAAAGATTCAAAAGCCTTCTACCTTCTTAAATGTTACGTTTCTGTTTTATCGAGTTTTAGAACAAAACAAAATGCTTATGTGGGGTATGTCATGCCAGTTATAAGCTATGCCTCAATGGTTTGGTTTGTAAATAAACGCAAAGAGTTAGAACGTATCCAAAAGAAAGACACTGAATGGATTTAAAGTAGTTGGGAAGCGAATTACAAAAGGAGGCTATCAGAACTCAAACTAAGCTTATTTCAGGTTAATTACAACATCAAATTTTCAGTAAAATTAAATAAAAATGCAATGAATGCAACACGACCAAATCAGCTCATAGCAATCGGTAAATCTCGCACAATAAAGAACAATGAGAATTTTTGGGTGAGATCCAGCAAACTAAATATCAGTAAATGCAAAACTATTCAACAACTATTTTCTGCTGAGCGGACCTTCTGATTAACGTTGTTTCGCGGTCTGCATTTAAATTGCTGCGCCTGTTCTTGATTGACAAATTCGGTGTTTTTCCGGGATCTTTTCCGTTTGTGCCCCCCCCCCCAGTACTTTGAAAAGATCCACATATTCTTAAACTTTTACGTAGGCTATTGCTCGGATCAATGGTTTTCAACTACAATTTTGCTCCGTGAGTCGAATAAAAATTGTTATTTTAAATTTTTGTAAATGGATTATTATAGTGTCAGGAACCGTGCTTAAAATGAATGGCAGAGTTCTTCTTAATGTCTTTGTAGGCGTTTCAGATTAAGAAATGTTTCACACATGTGGACCAAATGAGGCAATGGTTATTTCAGGTATGTTTCCTTATTTCTTCCGGCTCATTGCAATAGTTTATCATTTCTCGGCCTATTCACATTGGTGTGAGCAGTCATTAAAGGGAAATGCGGAAATTATTAGATATTTCCTTTGGGATCTTTTATTATTGTAACCCCAGTGCGTTATGCATCCCCCAGTTACATCACGTGCCATTACATAGAAAATCATTATGTAAAAAAGGGCCTGCGGCTGAGGGGTGCAAATAATGTGCGCCCACTAAGCTGGGGCGCAAACGGAAAAGATCCTTTCTTTGTTTTAAAAAATGGATCTTTTCCGTTTGTGCCCCCTCCATATTATTTGCACCCCCCATACGCACGTGCAATATTTTTACATAATGATTTACTATGCAATGACACGTGCTCTGTAAGTGGGGGGCGCATAACGTACTGGGGGGGCACAAACGGTAAAGATCCTAAAAAATTATAAGACAGGGGGACTAACAGTTATGAACTTTCCCATTTTTGCACCCCCCCCCCCCCAATAACCTTAAATATATCATACTTTGAATTGCATACATGTAAATTCAGAAAACATAACCAATTCGCTCAATAAGTACGTGTTCTCCAATAAAATAAATTGATTTAATTGTGTTACAGTATTGTATTCTGGGATGGTGGCATCTGATTGACCAATAAACGGTTTGGTGGGCTATTGGTGAAATGCCGAATTGCTGATAAATTGTGGGATCTTTTCCGTTTGTGCCCCCCACCAGCTTAGTGAGTGCATACTATTTGCATCCCCTCAGACGCATATGGCATATTTTTACATAATGATTTACTATGTAATGGGGTGTGTTGTTTAACGGGGTTAGGCGTATAACGTGGGGGGGGGGGGCTGGGTGAGCGACAAACGGAAAAGCTCCAAATTGGGAGAATACCGTCACTTTTCTACTATTCCATTGGTCATAGAGTGAATCAAAAACTTTCCCTCGAGTTTTAGTATGCTTGCTATTGAAAAATTAGAATTGTAGCAATTATATTTGTCCTGTCGGTCTTTTTTAATGCGATTTTTCGCTTGACCGATTTTTCGTCTGAAGCTTTTGACTTTTCGTCCTCAAAAAACGGGATAAACAGGTAGCGCCCAGCGGGCTTTAAGTGCTCTTAGATCCTTTCAGGTCTGTTTCAGCTCAAACTGTTTAGGAGACTTATACTTATGGTTTGAAGGCCGGAAGAGAGGTTGAAGACACCCCCACTGTTGACCCCCACGCAACTATTGCCCCCCCCCCCCACCGCGCTGTCCCCCATACCACTGTTGCCCACCACCTACCTCTCCATCAGCCCTCCCGGTGCACCCCCCGCCCCCACCGTGGCTACGTTCGAACAACTGATTGCTACAAACACGCAAATTTATAATAATTTTCACAATTTTTTTTCAAGCTTTTTGAAAATTTTTGTCATTTTTTGAGTTCTTTCGGACCTAAGTGTCAAGGAATTTTTCGTATGGTTTTATAATAGGTTACTGCATAGTTTCTAGTAGACGTGGAATGGTTTCAACACTTAAACATCACGAATTTTAGCATTTTTCGACAAAACGTGCAAATTTTTTTTCAATTTTTTTGACATTTATCTTCCATTATTCAAGTTGTTACAGACACAGGGGCCAGAAAACCTCCCTAGGGGTTTAATAATAAGTCACTGAAAATTTTTCATAAGCCATGAATAGTTATAAACCTTTTAATATCACAATTGTGAGCAATTTTTTCGGATAAAATTTTCGATTTTTTCAAGTGTTTGAAAATTTTTGTCGGTTTTAGGTTTGTAAAGCCTCAAGAGCCGAGGAACCTCCTCTAGGGCTTGAAAATAGATTTTTGTATAGTTTCTAATTGTAGTCAAATGTTTTTCAAGGTTTCAACACTGCAAATTTTAGTATTTTTTTTTTACAAAACTACAGAAAATCTCCGTTAGGTTTTGATAATAAGTTTCTGGAAAATGTTTTTTGGCCATGGATTGGTTTTTCAACTTTTATCATCACAAATTTTAGCAGTTTTTTTAAGCAACTTGCAAGTTTTTTTTGTCATTTTTTAGGTTTCTCCAGCCTCAAGAGCCACATAACGTCCTCTAGGGTTTGATTATTGGTTACTGCATAGCCTCTAGATGTAATGGAATGTTTTCAAGATTTTAATATGAGCGGTTTTTAAAAAAATTTTTGCAAGTTTTTCAAGTTTTTTGAATCATTTTGATTTTTTTAAATCATTTTTCGGCACCAGGGTCCTAGGGTTCTCCTCCAAGGTTTCATGATAAGCGGTTGCATAGTTTCTAAAGTTACTGGAAAGGTTATCAATATTTTAATGACTCCAGCTTTATCAATGTTTTGATAAATTTTGATTTTATTTTTTCAAATTTTCGGAAAGTTATCTTGTTCCAAGTTTAAGGATCTTTATGAGCCAGTGATTCTGTTTAAAGATTGCAATAGGGATAATGGATAGTCTCCTGAGACGATGAAATGGTTTTGGAGATTTTAATATTTTGAATTTTAGCAAGGTTTTAAAATTTGCGATTGTTTTCAAAGTTTTTGAATATATTTGTCCTTTTCTGAGTTTAACGATCATTACTGGCCAATGAAGTTTTTCAAGTCTTGCAGATGGGTTACTTGTTTTGAAGATTTTCACTCTGAAATCTGGAAGCTTTTTTAAATTTTGCAATATTTTGGAAATTTTTAAAATATCCATTTCTTATTTGATTTATTTACTAACAAGGCTAGAAAACTAAAAGTTGCAGAGTCGATTCAAGCTAAAGCTAGCCTTACTAGATCGTGGCTAGCTGCTGACGAAGCCGAACGCTCGCCGGTTGTTTGAGAGCGATTCGCCCGACGTAGTCGGTTATGTTTTATGAATCTAAGTTTTTGTTAATGAAAAAATGACATTGTAGAATTTTGCCTTTTAAAGGGTTGTTTAATTGACATTATCTACTATTGTCGTTAACGGGCACCTTTAAAATTAAATTTAACGTCTTCAAAATTTTTGAAATTGTCGTCCTTTCGAAAATGCTCCCCTGAGAAAAAATCTGAAGAAACCGACTTATAAGTGATTTGACTCGAAGTCCCCACAGGCGGGAATCCGACAGCGGTTATTTTGTTTCTTATTCACTACCTCATGACTTTATCACATAAATTGCTCCTCTTAACTTTTTAAATTTGTAGATGAGCAGAACTGGAAGGAATTTTGGGATCTATTCTGTTTTGCCCATATTTCTTATATCTATCCCTAACTTTGATGATGTTCGTTAGATTACGAGATTGTTGATTAAACTGAAACATCACAGAAATAAACACTACGCATTTTGACAGAACATATAAGAGAAAATCTTTTTTAATTAAAACGAGAATTTTTTTCCATTTCTTTTATGGCTGGATTATCATTAAAACTCATAGATAAATTTCATTTTCTTGAAATTAGAAACGTTTCTTGGCAGATAGGATTCATAAAATAAGAAAAAAAAAGTTGATTTAAAAAAAGTTGTTTAAAAAGTTGATTTAAAAAAGGGAAACGATTTCTAGGGTTTGCGAACCAAAATATGGTTTAGGAAATAAAAAGAAATCCGATAAAAAACTTGTGAAAATTGTTCTGCATCTGTACCGAAACAGGATTTTCTTTGAAGTTTGTTATTGTTTAAGGCTGTTGCTACGCGCGTCCCTTGCTTATTCCTGGTGGACGGGTATTTAAGTGGCCTTTCATTCAGAAGTTGCAGAAGTAAGCATCTTTTGTTCTCTTGCTATGTTTCCACTCTGATCAAGTTAGTTATACTGTTAATTTATAGGTTGTCACTGAACACTATGACGTTCCGAGTTGAAACAAATAACGTGTATACGAAGAAAGGTGTTGAAATATCAGTAACTGGAATTGCACAGGTAAAAACATAATTGCTGTTACAGACTAAAAAAATTCAAGGGCTAATTTTTATTAATTGTTTTGCTCGGGTCAAGTAATTTAAACTGATTTCTGATTCGTGGCCAATTAATTTAACAAATCTATGTAACCACCTAAACTTTTCACATTTTGATGAATGACTGACCGAAGCAATCGTTGCTTTCATTTTGTTGCATATGGATCCACGTACTTAAGCCTTTACTGGGTTTCAAAAGTTTGTGACTTAAACACAACGATATTTTTATTACTACGAAGGCTTTTTTTTAACATTGATCTGTCACTGATTAGGTCAAAATCGAGGGTCAGAAAGAAGAAATGTTGGCGAAGGCTTGTCAGCAGTTTCTTGGGAAGCGAGAGCGAGAGATCCATAATATTGCATTGAATACATTGGAGGGTCATCAAAGGGCCATTATGGGCAATATGACTGTGGAGGTTAACTTTATTTTTTGTTATCAAATTGATCTATAAGTTCTGAGCAGCTAATGCTGAGCTGATGCGGAGCTCTTTCTTATCCACCGGAAACAAAATTTAAGTTTTCAAAGCGATGAGTGATCAATCTATGGCGTGTTTTATGCTATGTAAACTGTTGATTTAGTTGAAGAGAGTAAGTTGCCGTTTTAAAGAAGAGACTAATTTATTCTCAGAGGAGGGTGGTCTTACCGTTTTAATTTGGTCATACAACTAAAGGGTTTCTCAAAATGTCCGTTATAAATGGTTACGTTCTCCGTGGCAGGGAAAGAGCTCCCCGAAAAGTTACATGTCAAAAAATCCAATTTATGAGCTTTGATTTGCTTTCATGAATTCTCCTCAACTGTATCAATTGCAACCGTTGTAAAAATGTAAGACTTGATCGAAGAGACATTTGTTCTCAGTGCATTTTAATATTTTTGCGTTTTAGCCGTGACGCTGTTTGTGTGAGTATTGATATAGTACGTCTATAATCTACCCTCTATATGCACCCTGTCTAATTCTAACATGTGCGGTTTCATAACTAGAGTGTATCTATAATTATCCTTGTTTGTCTTGGCTTGTGGCTTGAAGTCGATTTGCACGTATTATGTATTTTCGCAGATACTTCGTACTGTGGGTAATAAAAAACTTTAAACAGCACACAAAATGATCAAACCACTGAAACGCTGGAGAACTGACTTAACGTTGACAGGATACAGTTTGTTGCTAAGATAATCAAAATATTCTTTGCAGCCATCGAGTTCTTGAAGCGTTGTTTTCAACTATCTCATCAAAATCAAAAGTGACCTGAGAATTTTTCAAATTTTGCTTCTGAGAAACCATTACCTGTCAACTTGAATATTAAGAGTTTATTTGAAACATAGTCTGCTTTGCATGAACTGACAATGTGAGTATCTGTCCGTTGTCGCGATTTTATTAAACTTGCATTTTACATTCTAAATTATAGTCCTTTTTTCCTTTGTGATTTAACATGGCTGAGCGCGACTATGCACGTTTTATTTGCTAGAAAACTAAGCCAACTTTCTGCTTCGGATCATGAACACAGTTTGATCTCTGAACTTGAAGGAAATGAAAAGGAAAATTGTTTATCGGTTAAAAAAATTGCCATGTTTTCGAAACTCAACTTTTTAAGCATGCTTTGAAAATACTACTCATGTCTTCCCTGAAGGTAGTTATTTCCCTTTAGAATCGTGTATTGAGTCTAATTTTAGGAAATCTACCAAGATAGAGTGTCGTTCAGTAAGCTTGTGTTCGAAGTGGCCTCAGCTGACTTGGCGACTATGGGAATGACAGTTATATCATACACCATTAAAGATCTCAGTGACGCAGAGGGATACTTGGTGGCTCTGGGCCAGAGCAGGACCGCCGAAGTGCATAGAGATGCTAGGATTGGCGAGGCTGATGCAAAAATGCAGGCAGGAATAAAGGTGTGTAATCTCAGCGAAATGATTCGTATGAACGTATATTTGCGTCCAGCCCACTTCGTTTGTTAATAGCCGCACAGCGATAGCTGGGGCTATTATTGGCCTTCTCTTGGTTTTTTACAATTCAAAGAATTTGAATTGTATTGGGGCGCTGTCTTTTTTACGACTCGAAGAGGAGTATTGGAGAAGTCCTTTTTTTTAATCAATTTTATTGGAGTGATTTTTGAAGTGGGAAATGAAACGCGTGAAAAAATTTGGAGTGATTTTGGTGGTGAACAAAAAGGAAAAGCGGAGCGAAAAGAGAGTGGTTTTTGTTCATACCGCTGTTTTTGAGAGAGCGAAAAATTGATGTGTGAAAAAATTTTCTCTAAGCGAGCGATTTTTTTGCTCACGTGCGGCTTTTAAGAGCAGTTTTTTTGCAACTTTTGATGGTTATGAGGTTTGATTATGATATTGTATTAGTTTTAGGCTTGTTGTGGTAGGAATTGAAGGTTTCAAATAGTAAATTTGAGTTTAATGCTAATTTGGATGTTTTTGATCAGTTTTGCTGATTTTTAGACGAAATTTAATGATTTTTGCCTGTTTTTTGGTGCTTTAAGTGGGATTTGGATAGAAGCTTGTTACTTAAGAAATTTTCAGATACCAATTGACTAAAGTTTTCTTGTTATAACTCATTTTTTTCTTAGGAAAATTGACAGAAAAATTGAGAAATATCAAAACCATTTTTCTTATTTTTTTGAAGTTTTTCTTTTTATAATCTTAGACAAGTTCCTTAGCCTATTATGACTTGCCCATTGTTTTGCGAGCTTTTCATTGCTCTAATTGCAAAGAAACTTTATTCGGCTTTATGTTTTCTTGTACTTTAAAAAAAACAAGTTAAAAAAAACTTAAGTTTTTATAGTTTTTTTTGTTCAATTTGTTTTTGAATGCCGTGTCTATTCTTCCTTAATTTTTTATGGCATTTGTGGAGGTTCAGGGTTCACAATAGTTGTTCAGTTGTTTAGTCATAAGGATGGGCAATTTTCTTCGAGTCGTTTCCGGAATTCTTCCGGCTATGTTTTTTTGATTTAGGATCTGTTCACAACATTTTCATGATTTTTGAAGTCAAATTGGAGTAGTGATTTTGGTCACGCCGAAACCTGAAGTGGAGTGAAAAAGCGAGTGGTTTTGCGGCGTGAATTTTTTTCGCTCTAATTCGCAAGTAGTGAGAAAACGGTGTTTGAACAAAAATTCGGTTTCCCCCAAGTGGTTTTGTTCACATGCGGCAATTTCACTTTGATTTTTACTGTTTTTCGTTTTTTTTTGGATCCGATTTTTTTCTAAATGGTTTTCGCATTCCATTCATAGTTCATTCTAGGCCTAGTTTTTTGTTTTAACCAAATTTCCATTCCTCGCTAGTATTTTGTCCAAAATTTGCGAATCTGAATTTAAACTATGTTTTTTTTGTCTGTATCAGGGTGCTGATCTTCATGGTTGCTTGCTAACTTTCGTTTTCTACAGCGGTTGCTTTTTAGCTCTCATTCGATACCTGCATGTCTCAATTCCGTTTAAGTTTTAAATAGCACCTCTCGACAATTAAACATGAATACATCCAAAGTGAGCACTGACTATGCACAACGATGTTTAAGCTATAATGAGTTCTATGCTAGGAATACGGTAGCTATGGAAGTTGATCAAAGTTAACAACCGTTGTATTTTCGAAAATGGAAGTTGTTTGAAGCTTCTCCATTTTTTTTAGAATTTAAAATTGCTCTCGTACGAAGTTTGAAGAAATCATTAATTGCTCTCAAACGAAATTTGTAGAAATTTTATTAGTGCTGTGGTCTTTATAATACGATTTTTCCCATGACCAATTTTTTGTCTGCTCTTTTAACTTTTCGTCCTCAAAAACGAGATAATGCCTTCCGTGCTTTACCTGTTTGTCTTGTTTTTGAGGACGAAAAGGTGAAAGGGTCAGATGGAAAAATCGGTCAAACGAAAGAGCCTTACGACTTACTATGCAAGCATGCGACTCACCGTGGCATTTCAAGAAGCAAATTCATGATGTGAAGGGAAGTTATTAGTTTGACCTCGGGTGACTTTTAGCGTTGTGTAATCTAAATTTCTGTCAATCAAATTTTAAGTAGCAGAACTCAATGGGTGACATTCAGGAGACCCCCTCCCCTTGACTGAAGCAGGCTGCAATCGATAAAAGCTCCCACTAACCGTTCGAGAGCAATTACTCCCACTTTGGTCTGTTATTTTTCAGTTACTTCAATGCACTTTTTAATCGCTCTCAAACGAAGTTTGGAGCAATTATATTAGTCATGTCGGTCTTTTTTATGCAATTTTTCGCTTGAGCAATTTTTTGTCTGGCGCATTTGACTTTTCGTCCTCAAGAACGCGATAAACAGGTAGCGCCCAGCGGGCATTAAGTGCTCATAATTTGTTTTCGAAACTTATACTTATGGTGCGAAGGGTGGTTCTTAGATATTGACTCCCCCCACTGTTGCCACCCCATCAGCCCCCCGGTGCATTCCCCCGCTGCGCTCACTTACGCCCCTTCAATTAAGCTAAAACTAGCCTCACTAAATCGTGCCTAGCTACTGACGAAGCCAACCGCTCGCCGGTCGTTTGAGAGCAATTCGACCTACGTTAGTCGGTTATGTTAACCTACTTTTTTGCCTCTAGTTAACCGAGCTCATTCAGATGTTGAGGTACCTCCCTCGTTCTTGTCATATACCTTGTCATAATACTCAGCCGTGGTTCATTTATTATATTTTTACAATATTATTATCTTTATTTTGTCCTGAAGTGATATTCTTTTTGACATTCGTCCCTATCAAAATTGCTTCTGAGTGCAAGAAAGTTGTACAAATTAACAGCAATTTTGATGAAGATAAAGCGCGGTGAATAGACAGTTTTCGTTTCCCTTGCTTTCGTTCTTCTGGAAGTTGCCTAGGTTTTATGTTCCTTCATTAGGCTACTTTGTTCCAGCTTACAAAACTGCAAATTATTCTTTAGTCGGGCATGCTGTTTTGTGCATAGGTCAAAATCTACTTTACTCGTCGCTACGAGGATTTGATAGTTATATGCTGCTCTACTTTGTATAATGGTGTCTAATTCTTTGAGCTGGTTTATACCAAAGGAGATAGTTTGCATCTCTTCCGATATTTGAATTTCGCAACAATGAGTTTTTGATGAAAATTTCCATCAACTGCTCTTGAACGAAGATTGAGGCAATTGTTGTAGTCGTGTGTTTTTATGCAAAATTTTTGCTTGACAGTTTTGATGAAAATTTCCATTAACTGCTCTTGAACGAAGATTGAGGCAATTGTTGTAGTCTTTTGTTTTTATGCAAAATTTTTGCTTGATAGTTTTGATGAAACTTTCCATCAACTGCTCTTGAACGAAGATTGAGGCAATTGTTGTAGTCGTGTGTTTTTATGCAAAATTTTTGCTTGACAGTTTTGATGAAAATTTCCATTAACTGCTCTTGAACGAAGATTGAGGCAATTGTTGTAGTCTTTTGTTTTTATGCAAAATTTTTGCTTGATAGTTTTGATGAAACTTTCCATTAACTGCTCTTGAACGAAGATTGAAGCAATTTTTGTAGTCGTGTGTTTTTATGCAAAATTTTTGCTTGATAGTTTTGATGAAAATTTCCATTAACTGCTCTTGAACGAAGATTGAGGCAATTGTTGTAGTCGTGTTTTTATGCAAAATTTTTGCTTGACAGTTTTGATGAAATTTCCATTAACTGCTCTTGAACGAAGATTGAGGCAATTGTTGTAGTCGCGTGTTTTTATGCAAAATTTTTGCTTGATAGTTTTTGTTGAAAATTTCCATTAATTGCTCTTGAACGAAGATTAAGGCAATTGTTGTAGTCGTTTGTTTTTATGCAAAATTTTTGCTCGATAGTTTTTGATGAAAATTTCCATTAACTGCTCTTGAACGAAGATTGAGGCAATTGTTGTAGTCGTGTGTTTTTATGCAAAATTTTTGCTTGATAGTTTTGATGAAAATTTCTATTAACTGTTATTGAACGAAGATTGAGGCAATTGTTGTAGTCGTGTGTTTTTATGCAAAATTTTTGCATGACAGTTTTGATGAAAATTGCCATTAACTGCTCTTGAACGAAGATTGAGGCAATTGTTGTAGTCGTGTCTTTTTATGCAAAATTTTTGCTTGATAAATTTGATGAAAATTTCCATTAACTGCTTTTGAAGGAAGATTGAGGCAATTGTTGTAGTCTTGTTTTTATGCAAAATTTTTGCTTGATAGTTTTGATGAATCTTTCCATTAACTGCTCTTGAACGAAGATTGAGGCAATTGTTGTAGTCGTGTGTTTTTATGCAAAATTTTTGCTTGATAGTTCTGATGAATCTTTCCATTAACTGCTCTTGAACGAAGATTGAGGCAATTGTTGTAGTCGTGTGTTTTTATGCAAAATTTTTGCTTGATAGTTTTGATGAATCTTTCCATTAACTGCTCTTGAACGAAGATTGAGGCAATTGTTGTATTCGTGTGTTTTTAAGCAAAATTTTTGCTTGACAGTTTTGATGAAAATTTCCATTAACTGCTCTTGAACGAAGATTGAGGCAATTGTTGTAGTCTTTTGTTTTTATGCAAAATTTTTGCTTGATAGTTTTGATGAAACTTTCTATTAACTGCTCTTGAACGAAGATTGAGGCAATTTTTGTAGTCGTGTTTTTATGCAAAATTTTTGCTTGAAAGTATTGCCATTATATTCTAAAAGGTTATTTCGCTCACTTTCGTTAAAATAAACAAGATATTCACAATGCCCGGGGGTATGAAGTCTCCTGTGATGCTCTTTTAGAGCGTCAGTAGGCTTTAAGTGCAGGGTTTGTCGAAGTTCATAAAGCATAAGTTTATCATGATATAAAGAGCAGGGACTTTTTTCAAAACCAACCCATTTGAAATCACTTCGTCCGACGGTAGTCGGTTATATTTCCTCTATATTTCGAATATCAATACATACTATTTGAGTTGACTTCAGGAAGCACAGGCGCATCAGTTGAAAATGGAGGCCAAATATGCGAATGACGTGAAAATGGCAGAGTCTAAGAGGACATACGAGATAGAGCAAGCTAAATTCAACGAACAGATCTACATTCAACAAGCACAGGCTGATTTGGCCTACAATCTCCAGGTTGGCTAATGGTTATTTCTCACTCTAATTGCGAAGTTTGAATTGCATTACCAAATAGTGACGCAGAGTAAATAACCTGTTAAAAGGAGCTAAGCCAATCAAAGTTGCATGGTTGCATTCAGCTGTCAAATGAATTCAGATCAAGTTCATGTTTGCGTATAGTTTGGTGATTAGTTGTACTTCTAACCATGCTTTCTATTAGCGCGAGTGGTATTCACGGAAATATTATATTTTCAATACACAATTCTATACAAATTTCTATACAATTTATGAAGTCATTTTTCTCAAGCCATTGCAAGATTTTTGAATTTTGCGAAATAAAGAAAGCTGCTATGGCCGCTTACTTTATATCATAGTTGTACACAGCACATTATTTAACATTATTGTGACCACTGTACTCTTTTCTTGTCGATTTCGTAACGGAAATGTGTACTGAAGTTGAAGTTCGGAAGACAATAGCCTGTGGTGTTCAGACTACACAGAAGCTGACAAGTGCTTATGTTTCTAATTCTAACGTGTTATGTTTGACAAAAAGTAAAGATGGATTTGTTCTTGAAGTTAACGCCGTTGTTGTTTTTAGGCCGCTATTCAGCGTCAGAAAATTGTGGAAGAGGAGGCCAAAATTGTGGAGATTGAGCGACAGCAGCAGATAGCCATTCAGGAACAAGAGATCCTACGTAAGCAGAAAGAACTGGACGCTAAAGTCAGACAACCTGCCTTGGCTGAAAAGTACAAGAAAGAACAGCTTGCTAAAGGTCAAGCTATCAAGATTGTGAATGAAAGCGAGGCAGAAGCCATGGCCATCAAGATGAAAGGGGATGCACAAGCAGCCGCCGTCAATGCTAAGGCAAAAGCACAAGCTGAAGAAATGGAACTGAAGGCGCAGGCCTGGCAACAGTACCAGGATGCGGCTTTAGTTGACATGGTATTGCAGGCACTACCTCAAATGGTATCAGAAATAGCCACGCCCTTCACTGAGGGTACAAAGGGTATCAAAATGGTTGCGACTGGTAGCGAAGCTCAAGTTGGAGCCGCAAAATTAACTGGAGAGGTTCTTGACATTGTGGAGAGACTTCCGAATGTCGTCAACAACATGACCGGAGTTGATTTGTCGAAGGTGAGATGA
Organism: Convolutriloba macropyga; assembly: GCF_964194025.1. Classification (NCBI taxonomy): domain Eukaryota; kingdom Metazoa; phylum Xenacoelomorpha; order Acoela; family Convolutidae; genus Convolutriloba; species Convolutriloba macropyga. The sequence continues at coordinate 74,288,846 of NC_134474.1, read as the reverse complement.
TGCTACGTACTGTAATGATGCGCTCTCTTTTATGATCTGTGCACACTTCTTGAGCAAATTTTTGGTTTTTGAGAAGTAATTTTCTTTCATGTGGAGTAATTTGGTTTCGATTTTCTGCGTTTTTTCGCTGAATGCAGTTAAAATTTAACAAGTATGTTCTAACTGTGCCTAGTTTCCATTGTCTATATCCCTCAATGGGCAGTTAATGCTTTTTATGACTTTGACACTATTTTTGATCATAATATATTGGTGTTGTGTGGTCACATGCTGTCTTTAATGATAGTATTTAGACTTTGCTTATGAGGCATAATAATGAAATCTAATTGATTTAGATGATAATTGATGCTTTTTGTGACGGACTCTTTCTTTTCATGAAAAGTTAGTGAATTTTTGAAATCTGCCCGTTGTTATAGCATTTATTATGGTCTTGTCTCTTATTCTAAATAATAAAAGATTTTATCGGCGTTCTAATGCGGACTACTTTCATGGGTCAATCATCTTCAGTTTGGCGACTGTTTTCAATCCTTTAAACATTTGAAAAGTTTCAGGGATTTCTGAAGCTTGCCTTCACTTGTTTGTCAATTTTTCCCCAATGGAGTCGATTAAAGATATTTTTTTGAATTCTTTAAATTGAATGATATCCTGCAATTACGAATTTGAATATTGTCTCAACTTTGAGGTCTTTTTTTCATAGAATGTTACTTTACCAAGTTTCCCATTTTGTCTTTTTTATAGCTGCGAAGCTGTAAGCTGTGCGTAGCTATATTGCGGTGCTCTTGGTTTTTTACAATTCAAAGAATTTGAATTGTATTGGGGCGCTGTCTTTTTTTTAGGATCTGTTCACACATTTTCATGATTTTTGAAGTCAAATTGGAGTAGTGATTTTGGTCACGCCGAAACAGGAAGTGGAGCGAAAAAGCGAGTGGTTTTGCGGCGTGAAGTTTTCGATTTTTTGGATCGGACTTTTTTTGAAATGGTTTTCCCAATCCATTCATAGTCCGTTCTTGGTCTAGTTTTCTGTTTAGTCAATGAAAATTCTCTGAATTGTGTGTCAGGACTTGTCCTGCTATGTTTTTTGTTTCGTCGTCTGACGCTCTTTTTTCGGTTTACATTTGTTCACACAGCAAAGCTGAAAAAGTCAAATTTTCTGAATGACTTCTTCCTCTCACTAACGGCATTTGCGCGCGTGACGTCATTTCTCACTCGCTTTAGCAAAAGTTTTTAGGATATTTGCGTGATTAAGTTTTGATCATACGTGACTTACCTCACTCAATAAAATGACTGTTGCACTTTAAAACTTAAGTTTAATTTGAATTTGTCTAAGGTCAAAGGAACTCCTATGTGCAGTAAAGGTCCCTAATAAGAGGCTTCTGTGGAATGAATTTTAACAAGCTTTTTTAATTTATCGCTGAATGTTTTTTAGCCTAGTTTTTTGAGCGGCGTCGATTTTTTTTTTCAATTTAGATCTGTATCTGTTTCTATCTCTATTATATGGCACGCAGGTCTATTCTTTCGCAGCTTTTCCGGCAATCTGCCGGCTATGTTCACTGTTTTTTATTGTTCTTCACAAAGTTGTTGTATGAATTCTAAGCACGCGTACTATCAGTAATTAACCTAAGTCGTATTTGTTTCTGATGGTTTTGACAACCATAGCGTTTGAATTAGAAGATTTTTTAAATTTGTTTTTTTTTGTTTGTTTTGCGCATCAAATAGGGTCCTACGTTTTGTTGACCGTCAAAGTTTGATGTACTGAAAATGTAGATATTCTGTTCTCTACTTAATTCAGTTTTTAGGATTGTAATTCGAGACCTGTCCTGCTATTGTTTTAAAATTCGTTTTCACCTTTTGCGGGTTTCGTTTATTGTGTAAGATACGGCTTTGACGTTTGATTTCTGACTTACCTCACTGTTTCTGGTGAACTGAATTTAGATTACGTTCAGCATATTTACGCAAATCTGGTCTAGGCCAAAAACCGAAATAAAAAACTGGGATAAACTAATGAAGGCCCGGCACTAATAATTAATGTTTCAAGACCTGATATGGTGCATTGCTTTCCTTGGAGTATGCTGCTTACTGGTAATGATGTTCAGCTTATTGTTCTTCAATTTAAATCGTGAGTTCATATTTTTCTAATCTCATTATACTGCAGAGGAAATTAGAACATTTTCAAACTTAAAAAATAGGTTTTGTCGATTTTTCTATTTTCTAATAGGCGGTTGATTTCCGGCAATTTGCCAGCTATGGGTTTTTTTTCATGACTTCACTTTTTGTTTTCAGATTGTTCAATTTGTTGAACATTGGACTTGAGCGGTAGATTCGTATCTAGTATATAGTAATTAATAGCTGTGATAGCCAACTTTAATAGGCGTTCTCTCGGTTTTTTATTTCATCGTCAAGATTGTCACACTTATATGAAATCAAATTGTTTTTGTTCCTTCATTCATGCATTTTTGACTATTGCATTTTTCATTGTTCATTCGCGTGATCATGGTTAGTCTCACGTAACTTAACTTCACTATCAAAAATGACTTCCCCACTCTTAAAGAGACCCTTATTTACTTCAATTGAATGAGATCATGTCAATGTCAACTGAGTTGATGCACTCTAATTGCAGGATATTTGCGGGCTGCTAATAGAAACAGCGATTAGTGAAAACGGAAATTTATTTTTTATGACCTTTAAGAATGCAGATCTACAAAGCCTACCGACCCCCCTCACTTGCCTACTCCCCCCACACACACACTACTTGCATACACTATCCCCACCTTTCTACCCCGCCACCCAAACCCAGCTACCATCCTCTCCCCTAAACCGACCTTCCCCGCCATCATGCCCCCATGAAGTGCACCAGCAATCAGTCCCCCATCTACCCTCACCCCTAAACTAAAATCGCATCTGCATTATTTTAAATTGATTAGGCAATTAATTACTGTCGAACAAAGTTGGAAGCAATTGTTGTAAACGTGTTTTTATGCGGAATTTTTGTTTGTCATTTTTTGTGCTAGAATAGTTGGTGACTTCTCAGGTGATTTGTTGACGCTTGATTTTTCATTTTTATTGATTTCAATTGCTCTAAAGAAGTCCAAAATAAAGATTTGTTGCTGAAAAAAACCCATTGTAACATAGGAAGTAACAAGAACCTGATAGCTGAGTGGTTTTTGCTGATGTTGAGAACGGCGGAAGTTGGGGGTTCAAATTTCTCCCTGGTTGAAATTTTTTTTTCACCGTTCAGAAAAGAGTTATCTACGCCTGAATTAAACTACCCCGCCTGTCGTTGGAGAGCAATTTGTCTTTCCGATGTCAGTTTTATGGTTTTGGTATTTCTTTTTGTCTTTGATATTTCTGATTGAGGTAAGCTTAGTTTAGGGATTATATTGCACGACTCTTGGGGTCGTTTCTGGTATTCAATGGCTATTGAAATGGTTTTTAATTCGATATTTCCCTTGACCGATTTGTCGTCTGACGCTTTTAAGTTTTTGTCCTCAAAAATGAGATGAACAGGTAACGCCAGGAAAATATTAATTGATTGAACAGTTCTCTTAGAGCCTTACGCCTTAACAAGTCTCTAGGTATGAAATTCACCGAAACTGACGAGAATGGTGTGCAGGGCGGTTTCTAATCGAAGGGTTTGAGGGCCCTCGTAATACTTTTTCTACTTTGAACAACCATGCATTTTCAAAAACGATATGGATTGATCTCTTATAAATGTCTTGCGAATTGTGGCGCTACATGAGTTAGCTTTTTGAATAAAGAAAAATTGTTCAATATGCAATCATTACCTATGTTCGTTTTAGGCTCTGGGAGGAACTCCATCAGGGCAAAAAGCTGCATTCAAGTGACCAACAGAATCTACCCACCTAGCAATCATCCATTTTATCATTCAACAGGAGTTTTATCAGACGTCAAGCTATTTAATATTTCGGGTCTTTAGTTAGATACAGTTATTTAATGTAATATAATTATTTCAGATTTTATTGAATTTAAATCAAAACGTTCAAATTTAAGCAGATTTTATGCAGTAATTTTTCACCCATTTTTTATTGAGGTTAATTTTCTTTGAGTTATTGTGGTTTATTTTGCTTTAATAAACAAACGCTCGAGAGCAAGTTTTTAGCTGTATTCTTAGAAACATAGATGGCAAACTTGGTTGAAGTTTTTAATAGTCGCACAGCGATAGCTGGGGCTATTATTGGCCTTCTCTTGGTTTTTTTATTACGACTCGAAGAGGAGTATTGGTTTTCTCTCGGTTTTTTTACGACTCGAAGAGGAGTATTGGTTTTCTTAAGGTTTTTTTTTACCGGAAGTACTATTCGTTCAGACGATGTTTTGACCTAAAAGCGAAAGCGAGTAAAATTGCAGTGTGAACTAATTTTTTCTGAGCGAGAGAAGTTTTTTGATCATGCGCTGCGTTTAGTGAATGACTTTTTGACATTGAAAAGTAGTTTTTGACTGAATGGCACATATAGATAACCGTTTTTAGCCGTTTTTTCGTCTAAGTGGCCTAGTTTTTTTGCTTGTAATTTGGTTTTTTGTAGAAATAATTTTAAATCGATGCTATGTTGATATGTAAACCCCGGAAATTGATAGCACAGTATTTTGCATAGCCTGAAATTGCGTTTCAAATGCGAAATTGGCACATATTTATTGATTTTTTAGTTAATTTTTGGCGTTTTTTCTATTAATTTCTTCATTTTTGGATTGTTTTTGTCAAAAATCAGTTAATATGGCAACTTCCCTTTGATAATTCATATACTCAATGCCTCTTTTACCTCGATGTAATTTTGTTTCATAAAATTGTACCTTTGCTAATCCGATTTTCGTAGTTTTTTGCCAATTTTTTTCAGTTTTTTTGTTTGTATTTTGCTTTTAATTACTAGAAATAGTATTTTGGGGAACATGAGGGACTTTAATTTCGTTTCAATAAAAATTCAATCATTTTTTGGTGTTAAGTTTTTGAAAAAACAGATAAATTTTTTTCATATATGCAGTCTTAAATATTTTTAACACTTTTTTGCAAATTTTTTTATTGTTTCGTATGTCTGAATTCTGCTTTTTCTTGTTTTATTCTGTTCAGCAATTTGGATTTTTGTCTCGAATGACTCGTTGTCTTTTCTATGTCTCGAATGCTGATCAATGAAATGTACTGGTTTTTCTTGATTTTTTTAATTTTGTTTTTTAACTTTCAAAAATCAAGAATTGGTCTTTTTGTTACGGTGTTCCTAACATTGTGTCCATACTCTTCACATTCTCGTTTGTATCATTCTAGTTTTGTCCTGGCACTTACTTTTGTATTCGTTATATTGGTTTTTTCAGTTGTTAAAAAATTGAATGAATTCAGCTTTTTCTTAGATCTTTGTTTCTTCGGTTTGCAATTGATTTAATTCAAAATAAGGCAGTACTGAAAGTTTGCTAGAAAGTCTTTTCCAACATTTCGACTTATTACTATTCATTGCATTTTTCTTCCGGGCTTGGTATTGTTTTTAGACGATTGTTTGCCTTTGAATATTATTCTGTTGCTTTTGTTTTTCTATTAATTTAATTTTTGAATTATTTTGAAATCATGTTGTCTAGCATATATAACAACAAGGAAGAATAATGCATTATTTTTGTTTTAATTGCCGTGATTAGAAATCTAATCGTAGTGGTTCTCTGATTCTTTAGTTTGAGCACTCTTTTTTGAATAATATTGACTTTCCTGTCTTTTTTGAAAAGTTTTTATCTGCCGTTTGCTTTAGAATCATTAGAATGATTAATTATCTGAGGGCAATTGATGGCCCTGTCAGCTTTGTCAGGCTATCAGTTTTTTGACCATCCTAAAAATTTCCGACTTTTTTAACGTTACCAAACGTTTTCAATAATAAAATTTTGCTGCATTTTCTTTCTCTTGATGACAGTGGTTTAAATTTCACCGATTTTTAGATCAGACCCGTGGAGGTAATGAGTTAATGGTTTAATACAAAAGGTAATGGCTTCAGCTTTTTGTGAAGTTTTGGTGCTTCGAGTCACTTCCGGAATTCTTCCGGCTATGTTTTTTTTACAGGAAGTAGATTTATTCACGCGGCATTTTGACCTAAAAGCGAAAGTGAGAAAAGCTGTCTTGGTGAACAGATTTTCGCTAAGGGAGAGAAGTTTTTTGATCATGCGCTGCGTTTAGTGAATGACTTTTTGACTTTGAAAAGTAGTTTTTGACTGAATTGCACATATAGATAACCGTTTTTAGCCGTTTTTCGTCTAAGTGGCCCAATTTTTTTGCTTTTAATTTGGTTTCTTGTAGAAATAAATTTTATTCGATACTATATTAAAATGTCAACCTCGGAAATTGATACCACATTGTTTTGCAGAGCCTGAAAATGCGTTTCAAGTTGAAAATTGACACATAATTCTTGATTTTTTAGTTAATTTTTAGCTTTTTTAATATTAATTTCTTCATTTTTGGATCTTTTAACCGTCTTTTTGTCAAAAATCAGTTAATATTGCAACTTCTCTTTGATAATTCCTATACTCAACGCCTCTTTCTACCTCGATGTAATTTTGTTTCATAAAATTGTACATATGCTAATCCGATTTTGGTAGTTTTTTTTCCGATTTTCGTCAGTTTTTCGTTTGTATTTTGGTTGTAATTGCTAGAAATAGTTTTTTTGTGCAACATGAGGGACTTTAATTTCGTTTCAATAAAAATTCATTCATTTTTTGGCGTTAAGTTTTGAAAAAACAGTTAAAACTTTTTCATAAATGCAGTCTTAACTTAAAAGTTCTTTGACCATTTTTTTTGCAAAATGATTCAATGTTTCGTATTCATGAATTCTGCTTTTTCCTGCTTTTTGTTCTCTTCAGAAGGATAGATCTTTGTATCGGATGACTAGTTATCTTTTGTCTTATGTCTTGAATGCTGAACAATGAAATGTATTCGTTTTTCTTGAGTTTTTTAAATTGACTTTCAACTTTCAAAAATCAAGAATGACTTTTTGTTACGGTGTTCATTACATTGTGCCCATATTATTATTCTAGTTAGTATCATTCTAGCTTTGTCTTGGCACCTACATTTATTTTCGGTATATTGATTTTTTCAGTTGTAAAAAATCAATGATTTCAACTTTTTCTTAGATTTTCGTCGTTTCTTTGGTTTGCAATTGATTTCATTCAACATAAGGCAGTACTGAGAGTTTGATAGCACGCTTTTTCCAAAATTTCTACTTCTGACTAATTACTACAGCTTTTTTCCGGTCTTGGTATTAATTAAAACAATTTTTTGCCTTTGAATATTCTGCTGCTTATGTCTTTTCTATGATCAATTTTATTTTTGATTTAGTATGAAATCATGTTGTCTAGCTTATGTACAAGAAGGAATAGGTGTATGTTGTTTTTTTTCTTAATCGCAGTGATTAGAAGTGTAATTATAGGTGTTTTCTGATTCTTAAGTTTGAGCTTTCTTTGAAAATATTAAAAGTAGTTTCTAAGATTATTATCTGCCGTTTGCTTTCACGATCTTTTTCAGATTAGAATATTGAATTATTTGAGGGCTATTGATAACCTTGTCAGCTTTTCCAGACTATCAGGTTTTCGACCACCTTAATTATTTTGGATTTTTTAACGTTACCAAACGTTTTCAATAATATAAAATTTTGCTGCATTTTGTTTCTCTTGTTGACAGTGATTTAAGTTTCACCAATTTTTAGAGCAGACCCTTGGAGGTAGTGAGTTAATGATTTAATACAAAAGGTAGTGGCTTCCGTTGCAATTAAGGTTTTGTTAGTGAAGTTCTGACGCTTCGAGTCGCTTCCGGAATTCTTACGGCTATGTTTTTTATTTCGTCGTCATATTTTGTTACGACCATATGACGTCACAGCCACTTTTTGTTCATTCGTTCATGCAATTTCAACTGAATTGCATGTGTGACGTCATTTTTCGCTCTTAGTGGAGCGATTTTTTTTGTTCATGCGCGTGATTAAATTTTTGGTCACACTTGACTTACCTCACTCTCAAAAATGACTTCCTCACTTTGAAATTGACTTTTATTTACTTTAATTCAAAGAGATAAGGTCAAATGGGTGTGTGTCAGTCTAAATGAAGGTTATTTGAGATCAGCTAATAGAGGCAGCAATAACTTATACAGATTTTAATAAAAATATAACAGATCAGCCTTCAATGAAAAGACGAATTTTTTTGGTCTGTCTTTTTTACTGGTTTTTTTAGACTGCCGATCTACGAATCGATTGCGGCTATTTTCTGGCAATCTGCCAGCTATGTTGTAATATTTTTTGTACATTTATAAAGCTGCCAACATCTGCCAACTCTGCATTGAAAACTATTTTGTGGGCCAGTATACTACAGCAGCGGTGGACCAGAACATTTTAGCCACCGTTTTAGAAAGATATCCTGACTAATAGTTCGGATAGCGAGCTATTATTGCCCTCATCTTGTTAATAGCCGTGAAGCGATAGTGGCTATTACTGGGGACATCGTGTTTTTTATAGTTCAAAGAATTTGAATTGTATTGGTGCGCTGTCTCTTTACGACTCGAAGAGTGAATTTGAAATTGGAAATGAAACATGTGAAAAAATTTGGAGTGATTTGTTTGCTGAATAAAATGGAGAATGGAGCGAAAAGAGAGTGGTTTTTTGTTCATATCACTGTTTTCTATAGAGCGATAAATTGAAGTGTGAAAAGAAATCTGTAAGCGAACGAAATTTTTTGCTCACGTGAGGCATTTTAAAGCAGTTTTTTTTTCAGTTTTTCGGTTTTTTCTGTTCTTTAGACGAATTTCTTAGCCGATTATGACTTGCCTATTGTTTTGCGAGCATCTGGATACCCTATTGGCAGAAAGGATTTTTTCTTTGGATCTATGTGCCTTTGTAATATTAAAAAATTTCCAGTTTTTTTTTAGTCCCAAGTTGTTTGTAAGAGCCTATTTTTTTCAGAATTTGGCTTAAGTATTTTTTAAAAATTCTCATAAGTGGCTTTAGTAGGTACTACTTCTTTTTATGAAGTAATTTTGGCAGTGATAGTTATTGCGGGGTCTCAATTTATGACAAAATTTATCAGATTTTTATATTTAAACAGATTTGATTTTTTGTTTTTACTTTTTGTTTTATGGTTTTGTTCCAAGATAATCCTAAATTAGTGGAGGCACGCTTTGTCTGATGAGTAGTTGGATGGCGTTTATGTGAATTTTCACTTCGAGTCGTTTGCGGAATTCTTCCGGCTATATATTTTAAGATCTGTTCAAGCTTTTTTCGGCTTTTTCACGTCAGTGATAATTTAATTTATTAGAGTGGTGATTTTGGTCACACTGAAATAATAAAGGGAGTGAAAAATCGAGTAGGTTTGAGGCGTGACTTTTAAAGAAATACCTTTAAAGTGGAGTAAGAAATTGGTGTTCGAACAATTTGGCGTTGTTTGTCATGGATTTTTTTTCAGTTGCGCCAATTTGACTTGTTTCCAGAGTTTCCTCTCCTTCAGTGCTTTTAAGACGGCAAATATGTGTTCTAATTGTGCCTATTTGCCTTTGCTTGAATTCATTGAGGGGCAGCTAAGTCTTTTTATGACTTTGCCACTATTTGATGTCATAAAATATTAGTGATCTTTTGATTTGGCCCCTTTTAAATTTATCGGTTGTCTTATTACTAAGTACCATCAAGGGCAGGTCTGATTGGTTGTTTTTCTTTTCAACTTTGTCGTCTTAACTCAGTCTAATTATCGACAGGTCTCATTGTTGCTTAAAGCGTTTCAATTAAAGCACGGCCTTTCAGTTCATAGCTATTGTTTTTCGTGACTTATACGCTTGTTCGTTTTTTTTTAAATCTTTGATTTTTTTTAGTTTTGCCAGTAATTGTTGTACTTATTGCTGTCTTATCAGTTAATCTCATTGGTGACAGAACTCATCGGTGGTCATTGAGGACTCAATTAATTAATGTAATTGTACCCTACAGCAGCGGTTGCGTTTTGACTTTTATGTTAAGTGTTTTCAAAAGGTTTCAGCGAGTTTTATAGCGATTATTGGTTATTTTTATCTTAATATTCAGTTTTGTTGGTGAGAGGACTCATCGATATTTAATGACAGGTTGCTAATGAGAAATAGAGGGGTATAGTTGGCAGTTTGGGTTCATAGCAGTTGTTTTTTGATGATGATCCTGTCTTTTCAAAAAAATAAAACTTGAATTTTTAGTCTTGCTTGTTTTTGTTGTTCTGGTGTTGTTTTTTTTGCGTAGTCTCATTACTAACAGCTCTCACTTGCCTTTTAAATTGGAGTTAATGTTTGTCACGGCATAAATCAATACAACTCTGAATGGTACTTCAGGACTTTTCCTTCGATGATTTTTAATTCGTCGTCTCAATCGATGATTCTGGCGACCATTGACCTTTTCATTTTCAGTGACTCCTACTGCTTTGCAGTTAAAGTTTGTGTACGTGACGTCATTTGTTCTGCTTTTAGGTAAATTGCGTGAATTACCTCACTCAACAAAATGACTTCTGAAATCACTTCATGAATTTTTATGAACATTTATTAGTTTAAGTTCAATAGTGTGCATCCAAGTAGTGCAGTGCCAAAGGTAAATACCCGAACTCTTCAGTATTGAGTCTTGGGTTTTTGATTTAGAATATTAAATTTGCAAAAAACTATTAGGACTTACTTATAGAGCGTATATGTCTCATAAAAATGACAATCCGAATCTAACCCAAAAAGTCTGGTGGTCTATTAAGGGACTGGTGGTCAATCTCTATCTTATTGCTTTAATTGTTTGAATTCCATGGAAGGCCAGAAGCGTCTATCGCGGCTTTTTTCCGGCAATCGGCTGGCTATGTTTTTTCAAAATTCAAGTACTTGGATTGAACTTTGGCGCTGATTATCTTCAAAGCTTTGTTCTCAAACTTTTCGACATTTTTGATGTAAACAATGAGTCAGATATCAGCAGCTAATTTAGTCATGCTGGAGTAGTACATTAAGCGAAAAGGCGATTAGTTTCAGAGAGTAGTTTCTTTTGAAAATGCTTTCAAAGTGGAATTGAGGAATTGATCTTCAGAAAATTGTTCGTTATTTGAAAGAATTTTCTTCCACGTGCGGCAATTTGACTTCTGTTTTAACAGTTTTTGTCGCATTATTTCAAATGCTTTCAGATACGATACGTGTATTCTAATGGCGTGCATCCTAGTTGTTGCGTAATCACATTATCTTTTTATGCAGATATCTGACGATTTTTGCGACTTCAACTCTTGGTTTCAAATATTAGAGTCTTGCACTTTGGCCCGTTTTAGTTGTTTTTTGTCTCACCACTTAGTCTCAATGCGGATATGTTTCATGATTTTTAATGAAAAAGCATAGGTGAAGCTGTTTATTGTTTTCAGTTGCTAGCCTATGGTTTTTTGAACTTTGAAAATGTTTTTCATAAATTTTTTGAGTTGTGCTTGAATTTGTTGTTCAGTTTGTTTAAGTGCTCTTGAACGAAAATTATAGCAATTATTGTGAACGTCTTGGTCTTTTTATGCAGATTTTTTGCTTGACCGTTTTGCGCTTTTCATCTAGAACATGCTTTTACTTCTCAAGTATCTTCTCCACGCTTTCGTTCTTCATTTTTGAGTGATCTCTATTGCTCTCACTCCGAAATAAAGCTTATTGCTTTTATAAAATTGGTTGCAGCCTAGCAAAAAGTAGTGACTGATAGTTGAGTGGGAAGTGCATCTGGTAATGGAGCGGGAGGGCAATGGTTCGAATCCCGGCGGGTTCAAATGTTTTTCCACCCGCCTGTCGTTCGAGAGCAATTATTCCCGTTCGAGATAATGAAAAATTTCGTCAGCTCTCTTGCAACGGAATTTCATCCAGTTAATTTTTTTGGCTTGCAGCTTAGTTTTTCTTAAATATTGTTTATTTCTGAATTTCAAAACAATCCTTCGTCTTTTGTTCTTTTTGTCCTTCTGTCCCTTAACTTAATTTAAAAGTCAAACGCTTTTTAGTGTTAAATAGTATTACGTGTTTCATTGCTTTCAACGGAAGTTTCAATATTTTTCTTGTCGTTTTTTGCGGTTTTTCGTTTGAGCGACTCTTCGTCTGACTGATCCTTTTGACTTTTCATACTCAAAAACGAGATAAACATGTAGCGCCCGGAGGGTATTGAGATTTCTTAGAGCCTTACGGTATGCAATTCACCGAAACACTCATACTGTGAACCGACCAATTCATAGTGTGAATGGCGGTTGTTTTACCACTCCTCCTTTGACCCTTCCCCCACTTCCTCCTTACCCAATCAGAAACTTCGCAGCTAGCTAATGAGGACGATAAATTCTCGCCAATCTTTTGAGAGCTTTTTGCTGATGTTTGTCGGTTCTTTTTCTTGGCTCACGTCAAATCAATATTTCGTTCATGCATTTATTCAATTTTTAATGAAATGCTTGCGTGACCGTCTTTTTTTCGTAGTAGAAACAGTTATTTTCTTTCGTGTGATTAAGTTTTTGATCATACATGGCTTACCTCACTCTCAAAAATGACCCCTCAATTTCAAAACAACTCTCTTACTTTAGTTCATGGAGATAAGGTCAACTGAGTATGTCACCCTAATTGATTATTTGAGGTCATCTAATATTAACAACACATAAGTTATTCAATTTTTTCTAAATCGAAATATGAGATCTCAGCAATGACTGCAGTTTCTTTTCGGTCATTTTTTAAATGTTTTTGGGACTGGTTTAGGGATCTCCCGTAGTTTTCTTGGAATCTGCCAGCTATTTACTTTTTCCATTTTTACCATGTAAAATGATTAGTCAGAAAAATTTAATATTGCTCAAAATTTTAATTAAAGTGTTCGAACTAAAATAGTTCATTTGATGCTTCAGTCTATTTCTATTTAGGTTATGAACCGATGCTGCTCAGCCGATCAACAAAAATAGGCAACTTGCTTAGAATATTTTAAACATCAAGTCAACTGTTTAAGCACAGGGGCTAAAGAGTTTTAGCACGAGAGAAATTTCTGGGAGATGAGATTTTAAACCTGATGGAGAGATGATTTGGATTTTATTGGTGCGCTGACTTTTTTTTACAATTCAAAGACTTTGAATTGTATTGGGGCGCTGTCTTTTTCTTAAGATCTGTTCACACATTTTCATGATTTTTGAAGTCAAATTGGAGTAGTGATTTTGGTCACGCCGAAACAGGAAGTGGAGCGAAAAGGCGAGTGGTTTTGCGGCATGAATTTTTTTCGCTCTAATTTTAAAGTAGAGTGCGAAAATGGTGTTTGAACAAAAATTCGGTTTCTCGGTAGTGGTTTTTTGTTCACATGCGGCAATTTCACTCTGATTTTTACTGTTTTTTTCCGATTTTGTGGATCGGATTTTTTTAAATGGTTTTACCAATCCATTCACAGCTCATTCTAGGCCTAGTTTTTTGTTTGAATTAAAATTTCATTTCTCGCTAGTGGTTTTTTTTGTTCACATGTGGCATTTTGACATTGTTTTTTTCTTATTTTTTGATCTGATTTTTTAAAAATGGTTTTCTCAATTCACTCATAGTCCATTCTAGGTCTAGTTTTTCTGTTTATTCAATGAAAATTCTTTGAATTGTACGTCAGGACTTGTCCTGCTATGTTTTTTACTTTTCACATTTTTTCAACTTCATTTCCCTGAGAGGTCAAATCTGAGTGATTTTAATCCCGCTGGAGTATTGAAGGGAGTGAAAAAGCGAGTAGGTTCGAAGGGCATATCAAATTAGGCATTTAAATCAAATTTGTGTTTGAACAGATTTTAAGTTTTTAAATGCAAGCTTTTTATGCGCCAGTTTTACTTTATTTTTATGTATTTCGCCTGACTCTTTTTGACTATTTTCTTCAAAGGTCATACATGTGATCTAGTAACGCATTATTATATATTCTGAATTGATCAAAGGGCACTTATTGGTTTATACAACTTAGACACTGTTTGTATAAAATATCTAATTGATTGTTTTGATCCTTTATATAGTTCTTTTTGTTGTCCTATTTTGTATTCTCATTAACGACTAGTCTTGGCCCCCTGATGATACGTAATAGAAGCTGTGTAATTTTAAAGTTATATTTTCTTTTGAGAGTCATGTCCTTTTTGTGGTTCTTTTTGTCATCTTATCACTTAGTCTCATGGCAGATTTTAATGTTTGATAATGCGGCAACAATGAATCCAGCTAATGGTGTGAGTTCATATTGTTTCTCATGACTTTGACACTATAAGCTGGTTTTAGTTTTGCATGTATTTGTACTGTTTGTTTTCAATCACTTAATCAGATTAATCATCAGCAGATCAGTGATCCTTTAATAATGAGGTTTAAGTAATCGACTGAATTGCTTCTTCATAGCCAATGCTCTCTATGACTTTGCCACAAATTGTTTCTGCCCATTTTTACTGTTCATATTGTCTTATAATATGTCTCATTGGTGACAATGGTAATCAGTTACTGAGTCATAATTGATTAAATTGTTGATATGCGTTCATGGTGGTGTTTTTCGACTTTATCAATATTATTGGATTTTATAAATGTTATCTGTAGAGAAAATTTTACTGGATTTTTGAGTCTCGCTGGTTTAGGCTTGTGTGTTCTTTTCGCTTTGTTCTCAAAATTGACAATTCCCATTGCCCTTTCAGTGCGGCGTAATTTTGGTCAATTTATCGGCTTAAACTTTCGCTTTCATTGCCTTACGTAGTACCATTTGTTGTTTTTTATCATAGTTTTTCGTGATTTTTATAAAACCTTGACCAAATTTGTTGTTCTTTTGGTCACCTTTTCGTCTAACAGAATTGCTAATTGTTGTTTTGTTTTTCAACAAGATTCATTTTTGATATCCACAAGATATCTACAAGTTAGAAATCGATGAGATATTTTTGTTTTCTATTATTTTTTGCGCATGCCGAATCGTGTGCTTTGTTTACTGACATAGTTTGATGTTGGTGGATTGGTATTGATTGTCAGTTCCTTTGTTTAGTCGATTTTATGAATTATATTTTTTCACATGTCTTGCTGTTTTTTTCGTAATTTTCATGCTTGAATTCTCTGAACTATTATCGAGGCTTCGCTCGGTGGATTAAAGCTATGGCTGAGTGGATCAAATGAAGAACTTGCTGTTCCAGATCGGTTGTTAAAATTATTCGTTTTTGTGTTCAGGATTTTTTCTGTGGGTAGCTGGGAGTTTTGTATGTTTTAGGTCGGAGAACTCAATTTTGCTAACTCATCGCTGACGTTCTTCTCGTTTATGACGTTAACTCCAAAAGCAGCATATGCTCGAATGATTTTGACGTACTACCAAACAGGTCCAAAGTTGATAACTGTGTGCTCTGTCTGTAGTATCCGTGATAGGGGAGAGCTGTAATACTTCTGGTTTTTCATGTTTTTTTGCTGGCCCCACCAAAGTAGTTCTGTTCTTTCCTTAACACTGTTTTCCAACAATCTCAATATTTGAAAATAACAGAGAACGTCGCAATTCAATTAAAAATGAATTGGGCGCAAAATAACTTTTTTTAACAAAAACAAGCTATTAAAAGCTCAGAAACTTCGTTACAGTAAATAGTTATAACTATTTTTCGTAATAACGCAACCTATTGGTCTTTCAGAAAGCGAATTGAAACGTTCTAAACCAGTAACCTTCAAATGCTTTTGTAATCAAAATGAAGCGTGAATTTGGCGTAAACTTTGAGCAAATATTTGAAACTGTACATCCGTACAGAAGAAACTCTACAAGTCATTGAAAATGTCAATTGATGTATCCGAACACCCCTCTTATTTGCCCTGCCTCGCTGTACCACTCCCCTTGAAGATTGGCCAGCGATGAAAAAAAAGTATCGTACAAACTATATTTAGATTTATATCAAAAAACTTGAAAGCAAAGAACGCTTTATCGAAAAAGTTTATCAAGTTATCAAAAAGAATTATTAAAGGGAAATCGACAATGAGGAGGTTCTTCTTCATGGGCTGACGAAGCACCCGACGCCACCCTTGAACAGGTTACTGTTTCAAAAGCAAAGGTCTCTTTTGCTGAGAAGGTAAGAGAGTTCGACGCGATTGAACATAAAAATGTTCAATCATGTCGAACTCTTACCACAGAGCAAGTCGAAATTGTTTTTGGTAGTAGCATTATCATTTGATTAAACGAAATCTTTCGCACTGTAACAATGGTGAATAATAGCGTTGCACACTGCAACCAGATTTATCAGGACAATGTTCATCTGAACTGTTGTAAAGGTCTATCTGAACTGTTATCGTATAAAATGCCTATTAGAAACAACTCTCACTTCATTCAATTTGTACTGTGGTAATTACTATCAACCTCGGTCTACTAATTTTTAGAGCCCTTATTAACTTCCGGTTTCTGTTTTGATCTCATTGTTAGGCCAAGTATTCGTTAATGTGTGCACTCAACTCCTAATTTGAAGTCACGCGCGGCATATGTGGCTTCTTCTATTCCCACGGCTACATTGATCAGATCAGCGGATATAATTATTAATGAACAGTAAACAAAATTAATTCGATAGGAATTTTATATCTAACGCTTTTCCTAGTATCAAGTCTTCTACTACAAGCTATAATTGGCCTATTTTTTCCTTTAAAAAGTGGAGACATCGAATTCAATCCTGGACCGCTCTCCACTTATAAAGACGTGTTTGAAATCTCAAAGAAACAACCAGATAATTTCAAAATGTTCTTAAATGCTCTTAGCATAACTAAAAAAAATAGTACAACCTAAGGCTGTAATTAATGATATTGGGACTAATTGTGTATTTGGAAGAACAGAGATTTGACTGAGTGACACCGATTCTGATCTTTCAGTGAATCCTTACAAAAACTCATTCAATTGTTTCGGAATAAGCAAAGGGTACTGCTTTTGCAAAAAAGTTCCAAGGTAAATTAAACATAGATTTGAACCAGCCAACTCAAAGTTTTGAGAGCCTGTGGGTAGAAATGAAAATAACGATAATCAGAAAGCATTGGTTGACATTGCGTACTGTCCCTAAAAAAGAAAACATGGTGAATTTCTGGACTATTTGGCTCTAAACATTGATAATGCGATTACTGAAAACAGGCCAATATTTCTAATGGGTGACTATAATTTGAATTATTTCTGCAGAAATGTAAAACAATTGGAAACCGTTTTCAGATCATTCGATTTGAATCCAATAAATGTTGAGTACCCCACGAAAGTCACGTCCAACAATAAAGCGCTCATAAGATTTTCTGGTAACCGATGAGTACCTGAAGGTAATGGTTGCCAGTTTCGACTCATTGATCAGCCGTGATCATTTGGCAAAATTATTTTTTTTTAAAATTGTCATTGAGACAAAAAAAGAGCGCGGATCAAACATCAATTTGACAAAAGGAACTATAATAAATTTGAATTTCGGAAAACGAAAGAATGTCCAAACTGGCTTGAATTTTATTCAAACCAAGATGCGCAAAAAAAACTTGTTTGAAAACGTTACAAGCTCTTAAGTGAATGTGAACTCGTTAATATTGGGGAAAACGAAAACACCGTTGGTTCCTATTTTATTATTATTTCTGCTCCTTTCAAAAACAGCTTATTCAAACATCCAAATCCGAGCGCTTAAATTGGAATTTAATAAATGAAGTTAAAAATTGCAGTTAAACAGCCACTTCTATTGAAAGTGTAAGAAACTCATTCGGTAATATTTTAACAGAGCAAAAAAGCAATTTTTGTAAAATTTAGCAAATTAGGCACTGTTTTTTAATATCCTGCTCCCTTAAAGCAAAATTTTTGCTCGAGTTGCAAAAAATGACTTTTCAATCCGTTTCATTACAAAACGTGAATCCTTACAAGTCCTGAGCTTCTAGTTGTACATCGGCAGTGTTAGCAAGACCACTCACAGAACTATTCAATGCTCACCTAAGAGAGGAAAAATTCCCTTCAGAGTTAAAATTAACCAATGTGGTTCCCCTTTTCCAAAAAGGTGAGACAGATAATCCAAACAATTATAGATCAGTTTCTATTACACCTGCTCTCAAAATTTTTTGAGAAACAATACAAAGCGAAGATGGAAGACTGTTTGCATACAAAGAAGTCTTAACCAACAGACAATTTGTTTCAATAGAAAATATTCTATCACAGACCTAGTAGTCCACTTCACTGAGCGCGTTAGAAAGGAATTGAATAAAAACAAGTTTACTGCATGTGCGCTTCTCGATCTCTCAAGCCTTGAATTCCTTGATTCATCAGTTAAAACTCTGTTAAGTTTCTTGAGCCGTAGGATGCAAAATGTAATTGTGAATGATGAAACTTTTGACTGGATTGAATTATATCGGGGGGTGCCCAGGGTACAGTTCTAGGACCGCTTTTGTTCGATCTTTTTGTAAACGATCTTGAGCTAAAAACGTGTGCAATTATCCAATACGCTGACGATACTTCTTTTGACTTCACATTGCAAATTTGATATTTGTAAAAAGTAACTTGAACACTCAATAGAAGTTATACAGGATTACTTGATGTCAGTGGCACTTAAATTAAATGCAGATAAAACTGAATTTTTTGTAATTGGCATAAAGAATCAACCACAATCACTACAAATTCGAGAGCAAGAAATTGAAGAGAAAACAGGTGAAATATCTGGGTGTAACTGTAGATAATAAACTCAACTATCAAACAGAGGTTAAGAATCTGCTCTCGAAAATGGCCCCAAGTATTAAATTCTTGTAGAACTTAAAAGACTGCCTACCAAAAAAGCTACTTCCCGTTATGGTTAATTTGTTTTAGTAATTAGCCATTTACAATATCCAGCCGTACTATTGAGCACATTTGATAACAATTTAATCGTTACCTTAGAAAAACAATTAATCTGGGCGGTAAAAGCGTGTTATCACCGTTCTAAATTCGAATCATCTACAGATATTAAGCTACAGAAAATACTACTTGTTCGTCTCCTTGACTACAGATGAAACTGCTACCTCATCCTCTTAATTACTAATCGAAAGCTAGCATTCAACAGTAATAATGGACTCTCGCTACCTATTTTGACTGCTATAAACATCAAAGAACTGGAAAGTTTTTCACCAAACAGTTATAAAGAACAAACACTACGATGAAGGTGTGGTCCGAAAAGGTATTGAAGTTCTGAACAAGTTACCTATAAATTTTTTATTTGGGCTATGTAATTACGCTTTGTTTAAAAGAAATTTTAAGAGATTTTTTTCTTTAAACAGTTTGTTGCAAATTCTAGAAATCATAGTTTTTGTATAGTTTCATGGCGTAACTTCAAATTTTCGTGATTTCTTAAAACAATAGCTATAATACAAACTTTGATTTGTTCTCATGTGTAATTAATGTAATTAAAGTGTAATTTCTCTCTATACCTAATGATTTGAAACGTGATTTATATCTTTTGAAATATTATTTTGTAAAATTGTAACAACTAATCATCTAAGATACCTTTTTAGACCTATAAGGATTTTTGGCTATTAAGTCTGGATAAAATGCAAGCAAGAGGAAATTGAGTCTTAATGCTTTTTTTATTTTACGTTGGTAGGTCCTGGAAATTGCTAAAGTGGTAATGAAATTTTCGGAATTGAACGCAGTTTTTCAAATGCTTTTTCTGTTGATGGTGATGGAGGCG
Source organism: Convolutriloba macropyga (assembly GCF_964194025.1). NCBI lineage: Eukaryota > Metazoa > Xenacoelomorpha > Acoela > Convolutidae > Convolutriloba > Convolutriloba macropyga. The sequence goes on along the minus strand of NC_134474.1, from coordinate 74,269,280 downwards.
AGGCCATGTTAAGATTTTTTTCTTTTATAAAGTTAAAATAAATTAGAGGACAGCAGAAGGAATCAAGTGATTCGCCTAGAACTGCGTCAGGAACAAGCAACTGACAAGCATCGTAGAACTGACTCTACAATAATTTGAAAAGCTTATTTAAATAATGATTTGATTTCAAGTTCAAAAAAATTAAAATATAATAGCAATGACTTTTGTTTTCAAAACTGCCGTAATGTTTTTGAGATAATTTCCTAATAGAAAATTTCAAGCAGTTTTGGGACTTTAATATAGGGCTGGCAGCTTTACAGAAGATTGGCACTTCCATAGACAGGAATTCTGACATTTTCATAAGGAGGAGGTCTGTGTATTCATTTTATTCCTTACAAATTTGTATTCAGTTAAAACGATACTGCCTTAAATGTAGATCCTTAATTTTATGAACAATTTCCTGAAAAGTTTTTCATAAGTTATCTTAGCAGAATTTTCTGTAATATGTTTCCAAACAGTAAGTTGAACAATTTAGAGCCTCCCTAGGCTAAAGAATAAATTTTGAATGTGTTGGACTTGGGCGACTGCAGAGCTTTTTCTGCACTGCTTGTTAAACGCGGCTCTTTTCTATATTTGTAAAGGTTATTCATATATTGTTCAGAATTTAATTTACCAATAGAGCGAAAAACGTACATTAGCAATTCATGTGTTCAGTCTGTCGACCGATAACGTTTTATTCGGAACAAACAGCTGGCGAATATGGGCATCTTTTGATGAAGTAAATTGTAGGTGAGGCCTTTTGAAGTTGATTGGGTTTGAATAATTTTTTAGATATACATCCGTAAAGCCCACGGCCCTACTAAATTTTGGTTTTGATATCTTTTTCATAATATCTCGAGCGGGTTTTTCTTCTCTCAAGTGGTTGTTTTAAATGGTTTTCCTGTTTGATGGAGGCAATTTTTTAGAGGAGCAAGAAGAATTTATTTCTTAGAAACAAAAATTAGAACACAGTAGACAGAATGAAGTGATTCGCCTAAAGCTGCCCCCAGTAACAAGCAACTGAAAAGCATAGTTAAACTGTTTGTACAATAATGTTTAAAGTTCATTAATATATCGATTTGATCCCAAATTCAAAAAGTCTAATTAAAATTTGATTGCATTGAATTTAATTTTCAAAACTTCCGTAATGTTTTTTCGAGATAGAATTGCCTGTTAAAAATTTCAAGCAGTTTTGGGACTTTACTCTTGGGGTGTGAGCATAACAGAAGATCAAAGCCAGGCTCGAACATCATGGTGCCAAGGTTCTGAAAGCCGATTATCTATGTTACGTTTACAGATTACCTCACTCACCAACGAAAAACCCGCACCACTTCCGTAGACAGGATTTCTGACACTTTCATAAGGAGAAGGTCCGTGTATTCATTTGATTCCTTTATCCAAATATGTTTTCAGTTAAAACGATACTGCCTTAATTGTAGATCCCTAATTTTATGAACAATTTCCTGAAAAGATTTTCATTAGTTATTTCATTTAAATATCGATTTAAAACTTCATTTAAATATCGATTTGATCCCAAATTCAAAAATTCTAATTAAAATTTGATAGCATTGAGTTTAATTTTCAAAACTTCCGTAATGTTTTTTAATCGAGATAGAATTGCCTGAGACAACTGGAGAGTTTTCTGCACTGCTTGTTAAACGCGGCTTTTTCTAAATTTGTAAAGGTTATTCATGTATAATTCACAATCCAATTTACCAATCGAATTTGCCGAGATATAAATTTATGGCGTGAAGTAGCGCCCTCTACCGCATCACTCGGTTAAAATGTGCTACCAATCTTAGAATGAATCTTTCCTTTTGACACAGTTCCAAGATGAAAGCTATATCACAGCTTTTGGTAAGTTGATCGTGAATAGTAGTTTTTCGTATCATAAAGTTAAAATGGACTCCTGCGACTTCGCAAATAATGTTCTGTTCAGTTCGCGTTGCTCTTTTCTTCCGGGGAAACGATGCTCCGTTTTGTTTTGCTCAAATGAAGGTTAAATTTTATCGAGATGTTGAGTAAATTGATAAATTTTTTCAGATCAGTTTGGTTGAAATTTGACTACTCGTCAGCCGGCAGCCTTAATATCTCGTTAACAAAGGCTTCAGTTCATTCACGTTAGTGAAGTAAACAGTGAATTAGAAGATGTTTCGAACGTGTGGTCCAAATGAGGCGATGGTGGTGTCAGGCTGCTTCCATAGAAGACCCCTTCTAGTCCCAGGAGGAAGAGTTCTATTCATACCTGCTCTACAGACATTGCAAAGGTAACACCACAGTGTTCATCAAGTCCTGGGCCGAATCTGAACTGTTTTTTTGTTAAATATTTTTAACATTTTTGCTGACAAATGTTTTTGTTAACTTTAATTATTGTCATGAATATTTATGTTAAATATTTATTAATTTCTACTCAAGAATTTATTTAACCAAAGGGTTTTGCGGCTGTATACTTGACTCAAAGATGAAATTCTCCTTTTCATGCATTAATAAGCATTACTAGAAATAACTATTTCTAGTACTGCTTATTAAACTAGAAATGAGATCAAACGAATTATTCGCGACTATTTTGGCAATTTTCCTAAATTTTGCTTCTTTTTTGTATTACAATTGTTATGAATTTAAAATGCAAAGATACACGATCTCAATATTTCCTCGCACAACCCCCTCCAACGTAGTGGGTGCCTACTATCTGCCTCCCGCACGTGCTTTAAATTTACATGATCTAAAACAATGACACGTAACCATAACTGGAGTTGCCTAACCTACTGAACGCTAATAATAGAAAAGATCCTACCAACTCACAATTGAAATTCTCAACGTTAAAGTTTACAAACGCTGAAGGAAGCTCATTCCAATGTCTGCTCTATAATGAATTCCTCTTAAAAAGTCACTCGTTGGGTAAAAAAGAACGCTTGAATTCCAAAGACAGATATACATACCATGCCAACGGGAGTTTATGTACAAATTAATTAACGCTATTCTGAGGAAAGTTGTATCAATTAAGGATTTAAAATTGGGTAACTAACTGCATTTAAAGTCTCCATGGTAGGCTCCCGTAACATAGATTATGAGAAGTTTCAAATTTCTTAAAGAAATGGGCCTTGGTTTTTTCGCAATTTAAGACTATTAGTAATTGGATTGGATATGATGAAGTTGTCAATGGTATATGATTTTTATTTTAAGTTGAAATGGAGGACATTTAGTCTGTTTTTTTGGTATTGCAGTGTACGAATCACTGATTTATAGAAAACTGGAGCTCTGTTCTACAAAACGTTGTAGAAGTAAGTGGCTTCTTTAATCCTCAGAAGGTATTGAAATGGAAGTATTTGGTATTGTAAGTTTAATTCATGAGAAGTTGCATATTTAATTGCTTTCAAAAGAATTTAGTCCGGTTGATCTTTGTAAGGCGATTTTTTTGCCTGACTGATTTTTTTCTGACCCATTTGACTCTTCGTCCTCCAAAATGGGATAAACAGGTAGCGCCAAGCGGGTATTAGTTTCTAGAGCCTTTCAACTCTCTGGTCCCCAAGTATGTGACTCACAGAAACTGTTTTGGAGACTTATACTTATGATGTGAAGGGCGGTTCTTAGAGGTTGACCCCACCCACCACCTCCCCCCCCCCCACACACACACACACAGCAACCCCCATCAGCCGCCCTTGCTTCACGCCCAATCCCCACCCAGTCACATCGTTCAGGCCGTAAGGGCACTGTGTAGTCAAACGCCCCCTCCCACCGCTGCCACTATACCCCCCAACTGTTGCCCTCATCCCCATCAGCTCCCTCCCCCGCTGCGCTCACCTCACGCCCCTTCAATTCAGCTAAAGCTAGCCTCATTAAACTGTGGCTTGCTACTGACGAAGCCAAGCGCTCACCGGAGGTTTAAGAGCAATTCGTCCGACGTCAGTAGGTTATGTTTTCTTCGATTGACGCTTTTTCTCAACTGTTTCTGAAGTGAAATTAGAAGACAACGCCATTTGGCACTCAATTACACAGCGCACTATATACCTAAACATACACACACACCAAGGCACATACACATCACAAAACAAATTCACTCTCACACACACACACACACCGCAACACACATATACCATACAAACTCAACACACACATGGAATGAACACACACTACATAAAACAAACAATCACCACACAAACATCACAGACCACTCAAACGTACCCATACAGACACACATGCTATACACTTACAACACATGAACCACACGCACAGACGATTTCACACGCACACACAACGGAAACACATCACAGAAAAACACAAACACACAACACACACACCCGTACAACAGCATTACCCGAAAAGCCAAAGTCTTTGTCAAACACCTAAGTGGAAAGGGCTGCAAAAATTAAGCACAGGCAAAAATGACCATCTCACCCTAAGTCTTAGAAAAAATGGGTGAAAGCAACGCCAAGCAGGGCAACACCTAAATTTAAAGAGGTGCACAGAGCGAAAACGCTTTAAAAAACTTGATCGTAAGAGCCGCAGGACACTGTGGAACGTGAGCACAGCAAAAGCCCAAGCAAAGAGCCTACAAGGAAGAAAGCGCAAAAAACCACCAACTGAAATTGTTTGAAGAGGACGCCAGGTTCTCTAGCCAACCCCTTCACTGTGGCTCTCCATATTCTCGTCGGGTTTCCTGTCCTCTCCACGTCGTGTCCTGCAAAGATAAGTAAAATAAACCTACGCCACAAAAACAACACCCACACCACTCACAGGCCACACACAAACAACAGACACACATCACAGACATACATACACCACACGCGCATAAACCACACACACACCACGAAAACAACCACACACACGCAACATCTGTGTGCTCAAATCACAAACACACCTCACGCACACACAGACCCACACCACACAGGCACCAAAGTCACGCACACCACTTGAATCGCAGAAACAGATCAAATACTCACATCGTGGATCTTTTCCGTTTGTGCCCGCAGTAAGTTTTTCACTCCCAGTCAAAGAGCACATTCCATTACATAGTAAATCATTATGTAAAAATATGGCACGAGAGTTTTGGGGGGGGGGTTGCAAATTATATGAGCCTACTAAACTGGGGAGGGGGGGGGGGGCACAAACGGGAAAGATCCCAGATCGATAACACACGACAGAGACAACAACCCAGATCGTTAAGTTATTCATCCACAGTCGAAGAGCACGTTCCATTACATAGTAAATCATTATGTAAAAATATGGCACGTGAGTATTGGGGGTGCAAATTATATGCGCCTACTAAACTTTGGGGGGGGGGGGGGGCACTAACCGAAAATATCCCAGATTGTTAACACACCACAGAGACACATCTCATACGCACGAGATCACGCACACAAATAACCCCTGCACCCCAATAGAACAAAAAGCAAACCACGCACAAAAAACACATACAGCACCTCCCGTGGTACCTCAAGACCCGAAAAGCCGAAAACCAAATCCTGTGCCGAACGCCGAAGAGGAAACGAAAGGAAGCCAAAACAGGCACAGGTAAAAAGGACCATCCCACCCTGAACCTAAGCAAAAGGTCAAAAACACCTATGGCCTGTGCCAGCTACTTAAAAGGGAGTTGCAGAGCCCAAAAACGCTTAAAAAAACGTAATCCGAAAAGGTGCAGGCAAACGTGGGCAAAGTAAAATCCTAATCAAAGCCTACGAGAAACCGCAAAACGACAACAACCGTAATGGGTTGAAGAAGCCGTCACTGCAGCCAGCACCTTCGATGAGCCTCTTATGATCCTCCTATGGTGGCCTCTTCTCCTTCACGTCGCTTCCTGCTGAGAAGTTAACAGAATAATCTCCAGTAGGTGCAAACACCGCATACCAAACACATACACACAGACAACACACACGTGCTTAAACATACTACTCGCACAAACGCCACACACACCAAATAGGCAACACTACAGAATGGACTTACACAACAGAACAATAGCACAAACACCACAGGCACACACGACACAGGCCACACATACATAAACCACTCGCACCCACGCAATATCGCACGCACCCCCTTCAGCCACCACACCCGCACCACAAAAAAGCGAGCCACACACACATCGTACTAACTTACCACAGACACCAAACCAAACATCAAATAACACCTCACACATACCACAAACACCTTAAACGAAAAAAACGCACGCACAAACGCATCACATACCACACATGCACACCTTTCAGACAGGACTCACAACACACGCACAAGCCACACAAACACCACAGGCACTCAGCAAACACACAGACACACCACAGGCTCGCAGACAACACACATACACCACATACCAAGCAAACATATATACACACACCACACGCTTAAGCACTCACATTCATCCCACAGATAAACACCACAAACACACACACACATCACAGGCACACACATCAAACACAGACATGTATCACAAAGTCATTTCGCACTTATTCGCCACAAAAAACCCACTCCACAGCACACCACATCTCACACGGGGCACAAACACGTGAAAAGCATATAAGCATATAAGGGCCTAATTCTAAGCATATGCAAAAACATTGCCAAGGTATGTGAAGCCTAGGGAGTTTGCCAAGAGCTTAGAAGAGACGGTCGAGTGCATTAAAAACGCTCAAAAACCTAATATTGTAGCAGCAGGCGAAAGCGATCGATGTAGAAGTCAAATCAAGGAGCAAAAGACTTTAAAATAATTACATAACTGTACAGAGAGCAGGTCCTTGAAGAGGCGAGGAAATGATTGTGACTAAGCAGGCACCACATCTATCAATTTTTTACACTGGCACTTTCAGCTCAGTATTAATTTTATCTTAATCTCTATCTATTCTTTTTATTAAACTGGTCCTTAAAACTCTTAAACTTCTTTGTTTTAATGAAAAACATCTAAAAAAATCCTATTACTGCTATTATTTTGAGTTGAACAATTTTGCAATTGGCTTTTAAATTACCATTTATTCAAAACCTATTTGTTCGAGAACTATTAATTTCGAGTTTTATTAATTTTAAATCTCGAGATTTATCCTTATTGAAATACTGACAGTGTTTGAGACAGGCGCCGTTTTTTTGGACTTTTTTGAAAACTGGGGTTTTGAAACTAAGTCACAGCTTCAACGATTTCTAATATTAGAGGCAAGAACAGTGATGTTTCTGTTCCACTCTGAATTTTTTTATTGGCTGTTCTTATTTGGCTGCTGTCAGGGAAAATGTTTCAAGCTAGCATTAATTTTTTCCAAATTTCTAAAAAAATTTAAAGGACAGCTTGTTCACAAAACAGTGTTTGTAACTAAGTTAAGAAAGCAAGGTCAATTAATATAACTTTTTTCACTTTTGTTTTTGTCTTTTCCCCCACATAAGTTTCCAAGAAATTGTTTCATTAGATCGTTTCTCATCTCAGCCGAATCGTATTCCACATCTGCTGGCCCCATCAAGCAGTTTAATCGATTATTTACGTTATGCAGCACCTTTTAAAACTCACAAATGCCCGCTGCTAATAATGAACTATCAGATTTCATCCATTGCTTCATTGGATGTTGCGAAGTATTGTTGTTGCCGATCATTATAATGCACTTGTTTATCTTAGCGCAGAATCACATTTTCATTACCCAGATGAGCTGCTCGAATTTTATGCCTACACCTCAAGGAAGTGTTGCGCTTGTTGAGCTTGTCATCCTTGTTAATATCTTCTGAGAGACCGACCAAATTACTCTATCACAATCAGAACTGATTGGCTTGAAACATTAGTTTAGAGTTGAAATAAATACAAGGTGGACATTTCAGCGCAGTCTGCAGTTCTCTTACATGACATTTAAAATTCTAAACCAGACCCAAAATAAAGTTGAGCACCATAAAGCTTCGATGAATATCTTAATATTTCGGGTTTCATAGACTTTCACGACCTAAACTAGTAACCTCTTCTTTTTTCAGAAAGATTGCGCAAACGTAGAAAAGAGTCTAAAATAAACACTACACTAAAGTTTTTCTTTGGAGAAACGTAGAAAAAAGATTAACTAAAGTTTAAATTCGTTATTGCATTAACAAAAAGTTTGTTCAGAGCCTTTGCTCGTTACGTTTACAAGAATTTTTCTTTATATTTGAACTATTTTTTGTCAGTTGAAATCACTTCGAGCGAATTGACAGCAGGGAGATCCAAGATTAAACTGAATCCCTCCGCGACATCACCAGAAAGTTTTTCTCAGACATTTTTTGCTTCTTTTCTAGCCGAAAATTTACACCAAAGTTTGCTTAGAAATTGACACAACAAAAATTGCATTCTGTAAAGTTTCTTGAACAAAGTTTCAATTGAACAAAATTTTGATTGTCAGCAACACCAAGAATTCTTTTTAACACAAGGAATCAAATAAAGTTTGCGCATCTTTAAATGGACAAGTCTTATTTAGCAAAACCATCTATCAGATTATCAGTTTTTTTGCTGGTTTTCTTTCCAAAGCATTAGATCTTCCCAAAGCTATAATCTAGAATGAGCAGAAACACGGTCGACACAAAATTTTTGCCATGGAAGCTTAGGTGCATCAAGTCCCCAGAATTAGTTTTCCTGAATTGGGAAGCATTTGTTTATATCGAGGCCCCACTAATGTTTCCAAGAAAGTTTTTCATTAGATCTGTATTTCACATTGGTTAGGCCATCCAGCAAGTTACTCGAATGTTTAATTTTTTGCATCACCTTTGCAAACCAATAAATAAGTGCGGCTGTTTTTAATAGACTATCACTTTTTAGCCAGTTTTTAATTGAATGGAGTGAAATATCGCTGTTGCCTTTCTTTATAATGCATAAGTTCAACTTTGCGTAGATTTGCAAATCTCCGTTATCCACATGTGCTGCTCGAAGTCCAAGCCTACTTCTCGAAGAAACGTTGCGCTTCTTGAGCATGTCATCTTTGTCAATGTCTTTTAAGAGACAGATCAAATTACTCTCGCAAAATCACAAGGGATTGGCTCAAACAATTACTTTAATGAGTTAAACAATTACTTTTGAGATCTGGGAAAATGCAAGCTGGCCCTTTCAGCGCAAGCTTCAATTATCTCACATCACATTTAAAATTCTAAACCGGACCCAAGAAAAAAAAGTTTAGCACCTGAATGTTGCTATGGATATCTTAATATTTTGGCTTTCAAAGTTTTTCAATACCTAAACTCATAACCTTGTTTCCATTTCCGAAAGAGTGCACAAACGTGGATGTTAATCCAAAATAAACACAATAAAGCTTTGCTTTGCAGAAGAAAAATCGAAGAAAATACATTTAAAATTATATTTGTTTTTGGATTAACAAAAATGAAAATTCGAAAGCTTTGCTCATTATGCTTACAAGGATTTCATTTTCACTCGATAGCAATAGTTTTATACTCTTTTTTGGTCAGTTGAATCACTTCCAGCTGGTCGAAAGCAGAAAGTTCAAAGATTAAACTTAATCTTTTTTCGACATCAACAGGAAGTTTTTCTCAGCTATTTTGGCTTTTTAACAGCATATTATCACTCAGAATTTGAAAAATAAGTTTGGACACAAAAACTTTAAATAGCTTAGTTGAAAAACGCATTCATTGATTTTTTTTAACAAAGTTTCAAATGATCAAAACTTTTTAGCAAAGCCAAACTTGCAATTTTTTTAGCAAAGCCAAGAGATGTTTTATAACAAACAGAAGCAATTACTCAGTGTAAATTATGAGCATCTTTGAAAGAGAGCGTTTTGACAGGTCTCAATTTAGCAAAGCCAACAATCAGATTACCAGTTTTTTTGCTGAATTCCAAGCATTCGAGCTTCCTAAAACTAAGATCTAGAATGCAAAGAAACCCGGCCGGCACATGTTTTTTTGCCATGGAAGCTTTTTGCCATGGATATATATCGGGCACCACATATTAAATTCCATGAATATTTTCTCCTCAGCCAGAGACTATTTCACATCTCCTTGCGCCAAGCCAATTACTCGAATATATACGTTTTTTTGCATCACCTTTGCAAACCCACAAATGAGCGCTGCTGTTTCTATTGGACTATCAGATTTTATCAACTGTTTGATACATGACGCGAAAGATCGCTGATGCCAATCATCATAATGCATAAATTTCACTTAGCGCATAACTGCACATCTTCGTTGTCCAGATGTGCTGCTTAAAATTGAAGCCTACACCTCAAGGAAACGTTGCGCTTGTTGAGCATGCCATCCTTGTGAATATATTTTGAGAAACTGGTCAGATTACTGTCTCCCACAATAACAACTGATTGGTTTAATAAACAAATAACCTTATTGGGTTGAGTTTTCTAGGAAAATACCAGCTGGACCTCCCAGCTTAGTCTGTAGTTATCTTACATGACATTAAAAAATCTAAACCAGACCGTAGGAAAAAAGATGAGCACAATAAAGCTTCTATGGTTATCGTAATACTTTGGTTTTCAGACTTTCGCAACCTAAACCTATAACCTGATTTCAATTATTCGAAAAAAGTACGCAAACGGAGAAAGAATCCAAAATGAACACAAAGTTTTGCTTTGCGGAAATAAAAAACGCAGAAAAAACAACTGAATATAAAAATTTGCTGTTTTATTAACAGAAATTAATATCTTTCACGACCTAAACTCAAAAGTTGATTTCCTTTTTCCGAAAGAGTAGGCAACTGGAGGAATTAATCCGAAATAAACAAAAAGCTTTGCTTTCCGGAAACAAAATACGCAAAAGCTTTTAGAAAAATGTTTCTGTAATGACCAAAATTAATTATTCTCAAAACCTTGGCGCATTATGCTTACAAGAAATTCTTTTTCTTGTATTAGCATAATGGGTTCAAACTCATTTTGTCAGTTGAATTCACTTCGAACGAGTCTAGCGCAAAGTTCTAAGAAGAACTTGTCCCTTAGCGACATCAGCAGGAAGCCTTTCTGAGACATTTTTCGCTGCTTTGAAACCGCAAATTAACCACCCTGATATTAACAAAAAATTTACACAAGAAAATGTCAACTAGCTTAGTTGAAAAGTGCATTCAATTGAACATTATTTTGCAATTTTTCAACCAAGCCTGAAAAATTTTAACGAACAGGAACAATTAATCAAAAGTGTAAAGTATGCGCCTCGTTCGACAACTCTTAACAAGCAGAGCCAGAAATCGACAAAGAAATTCAAAGGCTTTATTATCCTAAAAGATTTTTGCACTGTCATGAATCTTCTCAAACAGAGTTCAGATGTAGCGTGTGTGTAGTCTCTCAACAGTCGCTTTGGTTCTTAGTGCCCCACTGCTCTCAAGAAACAGACTCAAAATATAAGGCTGAAAATTGCCAAAGAAGTCCACTTCTAACTGTTCACAGAGATGCCTCATAGTTTGGAAATTGAACAATTAAGCATCATCCTCGTAAACTTCAACCAAATTTTGAGAAAGCTTTTGAATTAGAAACAGGCTTTAATGGATATTGCTCCGTTTTGACGCTGGAATATTGACTGATAGCTGAGCTCAAGGCAATGGAACTCTCGAAATTTTCTTTTTCGATTGGCAAAACAATAAACTAGCGGTTGGACGTGAAAAAAGAAAAATTTGAAATCAAAATGTGAAATATCTATGTCGGAGAGTGGTTTAGATCGATGATGAATATCTAAAAGCATTTAAGCTTAAGTTATACATGTCCTAACTTAATGAATGAGCTAGTAATTTTATTCCGCATTTCAAGGAGCGACTTTGATTTTCCAAGAAACCACAGGCTTTGAAATCCTTTCTTTCTTGCAAAACAAACGTTTTAATCTGAAAAACGCATACAATGATTTACAGTTGAGAAAAACCTTTGTTGTAACAGTGTGGACACGAAAAGTAGCCAATTACCTTATTCAAACAGAGTATATGAGCAATTGCCGGCATGTCTGCAATAAAGTAACAGACATATTTTTTTTTACAAAACTTTAGTCAGCTGTTTTAGGTTTTCAAAAAATAATGACTAACTCAAAAATAATGAGGGAGAAACCAAGTTTAGACTTTCCATGTCATAGAGCTAGCAAACAGAGATTGGGAAATGCTCCTCGATGTTTTGGTGGAAGTTGAAAGCTCTGAACCCATAAAGGCTGCACAGCAGTTTTGGAAGCCTAAATGCAAGGGCACCATCGGAATTCAAATTGAGTTAATTTTTTGGTTTTCGAAGACAGTCCCACGCCGTTTTCGATAAATAGTCATCAGTCCAAGAGATAAAAACGTATTCAGCGCTCTTCGGCAGAGTTTTTTTCCGACTGGTTCCTGCTTAGTTGCGAATGGGTGATCGCATGGTTGCAAAAGATTTCATCAGAAAGCCTGAATTGCTATCGGAGCGTTCTTCATTTTCTGAATTTTCATTCTCATTCTACGCTAAGAGTCTCATCCCTCTAACCAATTGATTTAATTGCTGCTTAACATGTTTCAAAGTTGATCTAACTTTCCTCAATGAATTTTTTTCGTAATTTTTTCCATCACTTCGCGTAAGAGCTCCGTATTTTTGTTTTCGGTGGGTTCACCCACTGGAACTTTTTTTGGCTCCACACAAAAGATCCGTTCTTCTTCTGGCGACGTCCAATTGATTTTTTAAATTGCTCTTTCACAATAAGTGGAGCCCCCAGCGAAAACATGCTTCTATCCCCTCGTGTACCGTTCTTCAGGAAACTCAAAGTCTTCACTTTCAGTCTCTATCGCTGGAGGACCTTGATTTGATGCCTCATTTACATCTCGTCCCTGCTCTTTTGTAAAATTTATAAACAGGATCAAAACTCGGTTACTGTCCTCAATCTGGAGAGCCAACTGCGTCCTTAGATGTCGAAACTCTTGTCTTGGAAACTCCTTCGAACGAAGATGTAGTCCAAAGCTAAAACTTATTTTTTTCATTCTTAGAGCGCTTCGGCAAACCTGTTTGACAACATATGTTTAATCAACATTGAAGTATGAGGCTTTAACCTAAAACAACGACAAGGCATACCATTATAGAGCGGCGATAGGTGAGTCCTAAACACCAGAGTCAATATACCTAATGACTTTCACGGTGTAAAAAATTGATGTCCTAACTGACAGAGCTTTTCAAATAAAGCAAAAGTAAATATTGAAAAACTGCTAAGTGTCCCTTCCAGAGCACTTTCCTTCCAAAGCTTACTTTATATGTTTAAGAAAGTTATACCTCAAACATATCGGGCATCCAAATTTGCGCTTTTGGATCTTAAGAACCACTAGCTCCATGAAGGTCCTGAGCTTCATAAAGAATATAACGAACAGTTTCTTCATTTTGTGGTAAGTCAGCAATTTTGTCATCTTGGTTGCCCTCTAGCGGAAGTTCAATATCCTTACGGTACTTTGGGCACTTCCGCTTAGGGTTGGCCTGCACGGATACTTGCGACCCTGTAGGCTCATCATCTTTAAGATGTAGCTCTGTGAACTGGAGATATTTTATCTTGCTGTCATCGTGAACCCCCAATTGCTAAATCCATTATTTTGTTCAAATACGCTTCCTGTGACTGAAGTCTATAGATTCCAGTTTGAGGGTCGTCATACCATACAGCACATTTTGTTCTAAGTTTATCGCCAACTGAGACAATTTTTGCAAAGTATTGAAATTTTCTGACCATCCTTTGCAATCGACTTAAACTGAAGAAAACGTGCGATTAATTGGAAAAGAATGAAGTGTCAGTCTTTTGACGAAAGGATCAGACTAATGCTGATTAGATTGGATATAATAAAGTTCTCAAGGTAATGTGATTTCTATTAGACTGAAATGAAGGAAATTTGTTTGTTTTTTTTTATAATTGCAGTGAGAGAACCACTGATTTAAGGAAAACGAGCTTTGTTCGACACAACTTTATGGCGAAACAAAGTGACATCTTTCATCCCGAACGCTGTTCAAATGGAATAATTTGATAGTCTTTGTCATTTGAATTGTCATAGTTTCTTCCGTTGATGCAACTGTTTCTGAAATGAGATTAAAAGATAACACTTTTTTGGGAGCATATTTACACAGCAGTTTAGGGGAAATGACTGACATCCAGAGCATTCAATAAGTTTATTTCTTGCATGACGAAATTAACAATGAATTTGTCTCATTTGCTTTACTGATGTTTCTAAATAATTGAAATATACCAGGGTGTCCAACAGGGAAATGTGCTTGAATCTTCACTTTTCGATTTTTACGAAAATGGTTTGAGTAATGACAGCAAAAGCAACGTTGCCCATTAAGCAGATTTTACCTTATTTTCCACTTCCGACGCAGATCTTGACCTAACGAACAAAAACCTCAAAGAGTCTCTTGAAAGAGTCTGCTACTTTGATAATAGAAATAGTTTACTTTGGAACATTGGAACACATCAAAAATAGTTTTTATTGTGTGTTGCAAAGATCTGAAAAAATATTTAACCAACACATGCTCTATAGCTGTTAAAAGGGGATAATTGACAATGAAAAGTGCATTGAAATACTCACGAAATTTTCTTAATAAAGAAAACCTTGACTACAGAGAGTAAGTGAAAATCTGTTGCGAAAAGAGACCTTTGAAAAAAAAAGTTTATGCAGTCAAGAACTGTTCCCCATTTTCACTTATTCTCTGCAGTCAAGATTCCTTTATTAGCATGTGTTGTGAGCATGTGTTGTCTAACTAATTTTGCCAGATTCAATAAAGTCTGTTTTTGATATGTTTCATTGTAGGCTATTTCTATCAAAGTAGCAGGATCTTTCAATAAACTCTCTGAAGTTTTTCTTCGTAAGGTCAAAATTTGTATAGTAAATGGAGACTAAGGTAGCCTCTGCGTATTGGGCAACGTTGCTTTGCTGACATTACTGAAACCATTGGCGTAAATATCAAAAAGTGAAGATCAAGCACAATTCCCTGGGGGACACCCTGTTATATTTCAATAATTTAGAAACATCAGTAAAGCAAATGAGACAAAATCATTGTCAATTTTTGATCGTACAGTTTCTGTGATAAAAATAAGAGCGGCTTGTTCTGAAGGATATGAATTCAAACTACCTCGTTGATAGAACTCAAATGTGAAGTTAATTGGCTCAAAGTAAGGTTTTCAGAAATCACTGTAGAGCGCGCTTGTAACAGAGTATGGTCTATAGTTTTAGGATTGTCTGCTTCCCCTTTAAAAATTGGAAACAAGAATGCTTTTCAAAGTTCCAGTGGAAACGTTTTTTGGTCCAAACTCTGATTGCACCATCTTCCAGTGCCCAGGCTGGAATTATTGAAAGTCCAAGGGGTTCGTTTTATTCAAGTCATTGGAAAACAGTATGTAGTGCTCCGTAACAAATTTAAAAATTACCTTTCTTGTGTTTCTTACTTTATTTCATATTTCTCCAAAATTGATATTTTTGTATTTTCTTAGAGTTATCGCCCAGTTTCGAAAGAAAATCGATTTTTAAAGAGATTGACTTTTTAGGATCCCTAGTATAATCACTGAGGGAGTTTTTAAAGCAGCCAATTTTTATCCTTCCGATCTTTAGCAGCCTCATATTTTCGCGTGTCGTTAATGGTTTTCATTTTTTGGTCCTTTGTTGATCTATTGAACAATTCTGCAATGAATTTTTGTAATATGAGATAACTTGAGTTTTTCTTTCCGTATTATAAAGTTAGGTGGCGTGCAACTAAGTACGGCTTTGTATGTTTTTAACAAGTTGTTCAAACATGGATTCTGGATCATCAAAAGTGTAGAACATTGGCCAGGATAATTGCAATAGATAATAATGAAACTTTTGAAAATCTTTGTCTTATCAGTTTCGTTTTTCAACGGACTTTGTTTCCTTTCTGTTGTTTTAGCCATTTTGAATCGCAAAATGGTCTCCTCTAACGCCCGACTCAATGGTATGATATTGCGTCTCTTTGCTTCAACAATCAGTACTGATGAAATCAATGAGACTGTCGTTTTTATGTGGGAATAGCCTGTTTCAAGGCTAAGTTGTATGACTTTCAAATTGTATGAACGATGCTTTCTTTCTTTGAGGTATTCAATAGAAGAAAATCTAAGAAATAAGTTTCATTTTGCTTGCTGTTTGATATATTTTAATAGCCAAGGGGTCTAGAGAAGGGCTACTGAGCCTTTTCGGTGGATTTTACGCTTATCCAACTACAAATGTGTCCTCCTTACTGGTCTTGCATTCAATCCAAATATTTTCAAAATTTACCTCTTTTAATGATAAACTGCGTTTTAGCGTGGGATTGAAAACTCAGGTAATAGAAAGATAACACCTCCGATTTGCCTGTCATTTTTGACATGGCGATCTGCTCAGAAACATTTGAACCTTTTGTTGTTGAATTTCCGTATATGTGATCATCTTCGAAGGTCAGCAAGGTCTCACTATGTCGGTAGATGGTATTTGGCCAAATGCCCAAGATTAAGCATTGATTTCTAAGCTATACTACGTCAGTTTAAATGACGGAATTTAATGTTCTTTGAGAATAATTTAAATCATTGTTCGGTATTTGCTTGGCATGTGTCGCCTGGGTTCTTCATTTTTTGTAGTGTTCTTGTTAGTTCTAAGTTATCACTTCCCTGAATATTATCTCTAGAGAATGTATAATTTATAAATTTATCAATTAACCTTTCATGGAGAGGAACAGCTGCAATTTTTGCTCGGAAGTTATTGCTTAGATTTTTTGCGTGACTTATAGCCCTAACTACCATCAGAAGGAAAAACGTTTCAAATTTTGGAGACCATGAGTTGATAAATAACTTTCAAACTTCATTTACGCAGCTTTGTCATTATTATGGCTGATAGTGTTAGTGCCTCGCTTTTTGATGGCGTTCAACATTGACATCACTATAATTCCATTTGTTGTTTTTATTGTTGGTGACAGTTTGGCTGTTGTTAATTTCGAATTGTTTTATTTGATATTTCGACTGCTTTTTGAACTCATAAAATTTCCTGTTCAAAAAAGGCACTAATACAAAGAGCAGCTGATTTTTAACAATGGGATTTTAATTTTTTTATTAGATCGAGATTGTTATGCTATAGTACATTATAGTTGCCGTCATTAAAAATTGTAACCAGTTGGTTGAGAGGAAGCAAATTTAGTTCGAATGCTCATAATTGTCGAATATTTTACGCATCAGTTGATTGAACTCTTTATGATAAGTTTGCTTCATTTTCAGGCATTTTCGTAGTGAAAGGATCTCACGAACTCTCAGCGTATCAGGATCAAGTTAATCGCAGCAACCTGCAAATAAAAAATCAGCAAAAATGTCGCCCGCATTTTTGTTTGACTTTATCGCATATTACTTCATCTTGAGTATTTAGAAACGTTATTTTTTTCTTATATACTATTAAAGACCTCAATTTTCTTTCAGATTTTGCGACCTCGATATTCGCCTGTGCTATATGATTGAGTTTTAATACCCATTGTTGAATTACCCAAATATTCAATAGGAAAGTAAAACTCGTTTCAATTCTTAGCGCATATGAATGCAAAGCTTGGCGGAAGTTGTGCTCCGCATAGAAAGTGGTCTATCCTCTCATTAACTTTTTTCGAAAGTTTTTAGAGAAGAGATGACAAGAAAAGTGTATGGAACAAAAAAGTTTACTCTCTCACAATTCATTAAACAACTACCGCCTATTTCTAACGGTTCTTAACTTTTCTAATTCTCTGAATTTGAAGGAATTAGTGTTCAAAAAGCTAACCCATGCTTTTTGGTAATTTTTTCGAAATTGCTATCAAAATTATTTTCTTGTGAAGATCATTACTAGCGAAGCAAGGTTAAAATTCAATATATAAGTAATCAGATCAGAAAATAATAAGTACTCTGTTGATTAAAAATTAAATCTTGAGTGAAAAACTAATTTTACTAATGTTTTACTTAGTGAAAAATTTAACTCAGCCATTCTAATTTTCTTTATTTGAATCTGCTTTATTCTCAAGTGACTAACATCTAGCAGTTTTAAGATATGTATTTTCTTATCGATCATATCCTAATTGGATATTATACTTTTGAGTACATAAGATCCAACGATGCTGTAAATGGTCAGAAATGTGAAAACATTTTAGCCTCAATTTTTTTAGAGCCTCGAAAATTTCAAGTCTCTTCAAGGATCGATTCACAATTTTTCACGAACTTTTTAATGGTACCACTTTTGTATCTTTCTGCAAAAGATATCGATGGACCAAATTTGAGTGTCTTCCAGCCCTCGATTAAAATTGGAGGTTGGAACAAAAAAATACCCCAATATAGAAATGTCTGGCGACGTAAGCATGTTGATGAGTCTTCGCTTTTAATTAGATATCGGTAGGCAATTGAAAAGGTTAAATGACTCCCGTCATTAAATCCGTTATCGTCCTTTAAATTAAGCTGAATTTTGAGCAGATCGGTTTTGTGGTAGATGAGCTTTGTGTTTTAGGCTCTCTTTGAACACGATGACCTTCCAAGTAGAGACTGGCAATGTGTACACAAAGAAGGGAGTCGAGATATCTGTCACCGGCATAGCTCAGGTGAGTCCTTCCGTAACCAATAACAAAGGAAGAGGCCCTATTTGTATCTGTGGCATTTCAATATAATTAGTGATACAGACCAGCAGAATAAAAAAGAACTAGTTTGTGTTGATATAAGATTTAAGTCCGCTCAGATTAATAATGTCTTAATTGAAATAGTGATAGTGATGCTTTTATTGTTCTCATCGTGGGTTTTTTTTTACTCGAACGGTATTGGTTTTCCGTAGGTGTTTTACTGGTATTTGTACAGGCAGGGTTTTGCTTTAACAGCAAAAACGATGGAAACTGCTATTATTGGTCTCATAGTTGTTTTTATAATTCAGTTTGGGCGCTGTCTTTGTAAAACTGGAAGAAGATTATCGGCTGTGCGTCTTTTTGATAATTTTGTTCGAGTGTATTTTAAACAGTAAATTCAGCAGGTTAGAAGTGTTAAGATGAAATTGCTGAGCAGAATTAACGAGCAGAGCGGGAAGAGAGAGAGAGAGAGAGAGAGAGAGAGAGAAAGAAAGAGAAAGAGAAGAGAGAGAGAGAGAGAGAGAGAGAGAGAGAGAGCTTTATGGTTCATGTGTCAATTTTGAGAGAAAGAAAGAGCGAGATAAATAGACGTAAAAAAGTTTTCGCTGGATGACAAAACATTTTTAATAGTCGCCCTCCGCTTCTCAACGGCAATTATTTAGGCGCTTTCCTTTTTCTGCAATTCAAACATTTTGAATTCTATCTGGGGCCCTGTTTTTTGAAGATCTGTTCTCACATTTTCATGATTTTTGATATCAATTTGAAGCGATGGAAGTGGATCAAAAAAGAGTGGTTTAACGGCGTGTAATTTTTCCTTCGACTTCTAAATTCTTGCACTCATTGAATTACTCGATGTGGTGAATATAGTCAAAGAGGTCAAAAGAGCAAAATATACAAGCGGGATAAACCGATAAAGACCGATCATTAATTTATAGTGCATTAGATTATCAAAGTTCATTAGAGCGGTTGCTGCCTGGAATTTTATTATTAAACTTCATACCATTCAGTTTAGAAGCTGCATTCAGTATAACGTTAGGATCTAACTGAAACTGCAAAAGTTAGAAAACTTTTGGACTCAGAAGCAAATTCTGTCTTTTTTTCAATTCTTTTTTACAATTCAAAGAATTTGAATTGTATTGGTGCGCTGTCTTTTTTTAATATCTGTTCACGCTTTTTTCGGCCTTTTCCGTCAGAGAAGTCAAATTAGAGTGGTGATGTCACACTGAAATAGTAAAGGCAGCGAAAAATCGAAGAGGTTTGGGGGGTGCGTTTTTTTTAATTTGGCGGTTTTTGAGATAGATTTTTTTCAGGAGCGTCAATTTGACATCTGTTTTCAGAGTTTCCTCTCCTTCAGTGCTTTCAAGACGATACATATGTGTTCTAATGGTGCCTATTTGCCTTTGCTTGAATTCATTAAGAGGCAGCTAAAACTTTTATTACTTTGCCTCTGTCTGTTGTCGAAAAAATATTAGTGAATTTTAGATTTTGTACTTTTTTAAAGAATTATCTGTTGTCCTATCAATTAGTATCATCAATGACAGGTCTGGTTGGTTTCTCATCAGGCACTGAAGAACCTAATTAATGGCGCGATTGAATAGCTAGTGATCTTCTTGACTTTGGCACTACTTTTTCTCTAAAATTTTAAGTGAATTTTGAGTTCTGCAATATTTATTGTATTTTTTGAAGTCTTATCAATTAATCTCATTGGGGACAGGTCTATGATGCAGCTAATGGGGTTAGGTTTATCGATTTAATCGTTTTTGGTTTTTGTTCAAAGCTAGTGCTTTCTATGACTTTGACAATAATTGTTGTCAATAATTATAGAATTTTTGAGTTTTGCGAGTTCTTCTTTTCAACTTTGTCGTCTTAACTCTTAGTCTCATTATTGACAGATCTCATTGGCGGCTAAAAAGGCTCTAATTAAAGCAACTCGTTTCCGTTCATAGCTATTGCTTTTGTGACTTATACGCTCGTTCCTTTTTGAAATAAAATCTTAGTGATATTTTTTTAGTTTTGCTAGTGTCTGTTGTACTTATTGCTGTCTTATCACTTAGTCTGAATGACGACGGGTCTCAACGGTGTTCATTGAGGACTCAATTAATTGATGTAATTGTATATTTCAGTAACTGTTGCGTTCTGTGACTTTTATTATGTGTTTTCAAAAAGTTTCAGCGATCTTTATTGCAATTTTTGGTTATTTGTCTTAGCATTTAAAATTATTAGTTAGAGGACTCATCGACATTTAATGACAGGTGGCTAATGAGAAAAAGAGGATTATTGTTGGCAGTTTGAGTTCATAGCAGTTGTTTGCTGATATTAATCCTGTCTTTTCAAAAAATAAAACTTTAATTTTTAGTCTTGCTTGTTTTCGTTTTTCTGGTGTTGTTTTTTTGCTTAGTCTCATTACTAACTGCCCTCATTTGCCTTTTTTTAGTGGAGTTAGTGATTGTCAGGTCATAATTTAATACAATACTTTGAATTTTTTTTCAGGACTTGTTTCAGGGCTATGTTTTTTCTGTTTCAATCTTGATGTGCGTCAAGCGGGTCTTCGGGGTCAACGGTGGCTTTTTTCGAGTAATCTGCCGGGCAAAAGCGGCAATTTGCCGGGCGACAGCCCCATGAAATTATCCCCCCATTATGGAATGATTACCATGGGGGGGGGGGGGAGATTCCAATAGGCGTAGAGTTTGACGAACTGCCAAGAATCTTGCAAAGTTTACTTTTGTCTTGCAAGATCTTACAAGGAGCCTTGTGGTCTCGGTTGGGGTAATAAATGACTTAAGATCTCTTGGTAAAGTAAGTCTTCCGTCATTTTGGGGCTTATTGTTTTTTTTGAGTTTCAAACTGTGATATAGTAGTTAGTGAACTTTTTGTTTAAAATTATACCTACTGTGTTTTCGGTGGTAAAAATTTGAGAGAAGTTTCCGTATAAGACGGGTGGTAGCATTATGTGCAAAAAACCGATTACGAAGTCTCGTTATTGTTTTTCCAATGAGTTGTCTGATTTACAGCAATTTTCCAATTGTATCGTGTTGAGGTTTCAGTTCAAGATTACTTATCTATTTTCTTTCTATAAATTTAAGATGATTTTGAGGATTTTTCAGTACGAACCTCGACTAAAACCCAAAGAGATGGATAATTATGTTTTGAATAATCATAAGGCTGGTCACGGCAGGTAACAACTTGCAAACATCCATTTTTTGAAAACATCAATTAATACATATTTTAGATGCGGTCGTCTGAATTAGCGAATATCGCAATGCAAAGAAGACTCGTTGTAGTGATGTGAATGCATTCCAATGTTACAGTTTGAATTGTATACAAACAAAAGCTGAATATCTTAATATTTGTCTTGTAACGTTAGAAGACAGGGTGGCCGAGTGGTTAAGGCGTTGGACTGCTAATCCAATACGGTCTCCGTGCGTGGGTTCGAATCCCATCTCTGTCGAATCTTTTTGCGTTTTATTCAACATATTCATTTAAGCAGTCTCAATTGGTGTTTCAAGTGTTACTTGGAAGTGTTTGAAATAATAAAAATATTATAGCCCCTAATCGGATCCCCTCCGTTTAAGCCCCCCCCCCCCCCTCCAGTACATTATGCGCCCCTGGTTATAATTGAACACAAACGGAAAAGATCGTAATGGAGCTGAATCTGTAGTCCCATGAACTACCCTAATATCATGCGGCGGGGCTATAATGAGAAACTCCTTTATTTTTCGGGTTGCCAATATAACAGGGAAAGCGAGTTGTTAGTGTTGTTATATCGTGGTGAGGTAATGCTCAATGGATGTGTTTTAGCTGAAGATAGATGGCCAGAATGAAGAGATGTTGGCCAAGGCCTGTCAGCAGTTCCTGGGCAAGAGGGAGAGGGAGATCCACGCCATCGCTCTCCAGACACTCTCGGGACACCAGAGGGCTATCATGGGCAACCTCACTGTTGAGGTCAGTGTCGCAGGCAGTCTGAATGAAACTGATTCATTCTACTTATAAGTGGAGTATTTGTTATAGAACTACCGGATCTATTCTGTTTTGTGCTCTATAACAACATATACTTTGTAACTGGGGGGGGGGGGGGGGGGGGGGGGGGGTATCAGAATAGATCCGAACTACCACTATCTTAAAATTATGAGAAAAAAAGGTACTTAATTGCATTTTGTTACAGTTACTTGATTCACGCTTTTATTAGTTTTCATGTGGCGGTACAACTGACTTCGAAAATGTGCACTGACTCCAACACAATTTGCGTACGGGTTGTTTAATTTTGAGGAACCTATACTGTTTTGGCTCTCCCTTGGCTAGCCAGGTGTTCATAAAAATGAATGTTTTTAAGTCAATCGGTAGAAACGGCGGGTCTTTTCCTATTCCCTCAGCTTAGTGGTGATTTCTCAAGTGACTTTTTCACACACTTCTTGATTTTTGAGTGATTTCAACTGCTCTCACTCCGAAATAAAATTTGTTCAAACAAATCAGGTTGTTAGAGATACGATGACAAGTCCCTGATAGCCGAGTGGTTAATCGCTCTGTCGAGGTGAAGGAATCGGTCTCCGAGGTCGGGGTTTGAACCCCTACCTTGAAGTCATTGCACCCATAAAGAAAAAATAACGCCCCCTGTCACTCGAGAACAATTTTTCCTATGTTAGTCGGTTTATGTTTTGGTTGTTTTGCTGTGTAACTGCTGCTTTTGGGTCTAAGTCTATACCTTTTGTCTTCCTAATCAAAAAT
Source organism: Convolutriloba macropyga (assembly GCF_964194025.1). Classification (NCBI taxonomy): domain Eukaryota; kingdom Metazoa; phylum Xenacoelomorpha; order Acoela; family Convolutidae; genus Convolutriloba; species Convolutriloba macropyga. The sequence continues at coordinate 74,246,106 of NC_134474.1, read as the reverse complement.
TTGGTTGTTTTTATCCACCTTTTGACTTTATGACCTATTTTGAAACGAAAATTTGAATAACTATCTCTGTTTGCTAATATGTTGGTACATGTCATCCACCATAGTCGTTTTATTGACCAACTGGAAGTTAATTGATAATTATCTCTCTTTTTTTTTGAAGAATAAATTGTTTTGTTAATATCTGTCATTGAACTAAAAATAGTTGTCAAAAATTTCAAATTTTGAGACAAAACGTTTGAATAAACCTCAATTTAGTTGTAACTGAGAGCGTTTAAACATGATTTTTTACGGTAAATTTTGAAATATAGCAACTGGTCTTAACAGATATTCTAATTGTCATATTTCGATCGTAGAATTGAGATAGTTTAGCGCCAGTTGAATCGGCCGTAAAATCGAATATAGAGAAGAAAAGTCTCCAACCGTTCCAACCCCGTAATGCATAGTACAAGGACGCTTGATGATGATGATGATGACCAAAGCGTTCCAGTGAATTTCCGTTTGTATGTGTTCAGTTTGTTTTTGCTTGAAAACTTCAAATATTTCAAATAATAAGCGAGATCAACAGTTTCCGTTTCACAATATGACTTCCAAAAAATGATTTAAAAACACAAAATAGTTGTTTTGGCAAAATTTTGTTTTTCCGGAAACAGAAAGTTGACAAATGAGACAATAAAAAAAAACTACTGATGGTTTCATTTGTGAGAATTTAATTTTCTCAAATTTGACTGCAGTCCCACCTGAATGCTATAAAATCTTGATCGAATTAAATTTATCTATTTTGTAAAAATTTGTTCATTAGAGAATTTACTATATTTTGTGAATCAAATGAAACTTCAGACCAAATTAGAAGACCGTTTGACTCTTACAAAAAAATTAGACTGTCCTTAATTCTTCTAGTTACTTTTGTTCAAGTGTTTTTAATCCCAACGTCGGAATCGTGGTCAACGGTGGCTAATTTACTGCAGTTTATCGGCTATGTTTTGTGAGAAATAACTGAAACACATGCACTTTATAAAATGCCAAATTTTGGAATGTGTGAAGTCAGAATGCCAGAAGTTACTGTATAAACAGACAGAAGTTGATTACTTCCATGAATTTTTGTCATTTTGAAACAAGCTTCTTTCGCGGTTTACATCTCTAACGGCTACGTACCGCAGAAGTTCTCATGGACTTAGTCCTTAAGCGGAGTCACACAACCTATACTTGTTAAAGCTGCTAAGAAGCTGTAAGCTGAGCGGAACTATATTACGGTGCTCGAAGAGGAGTATTGGTTTTCTATAATTTGTTTTGTTTTGCAGGAAGCAGATTTGTACATGCGGCATTTTGACCTAAAAGAGAAAGTGAGAAAAGCTGTCACGGTTAACAGATTTTTGCTGAGCAAGAGAAGTTTTTTGATCATGCGCTGCGTTCAGGGAATGACTTTGGGACTTTGAAAAATGTTTTTGAGAGAATGATGCTCATAGATAACCATTTTAGCCGTTTTATCGTCCATTTGCCTATTTTTTTTTGTTATTAATAGCCGTCGCCAGCCTCTCAACGGCTATTATTTAGGCGCTCTTAATTGTTTTTCAATTTGCTTTACTTTTTGATCACGTTTTTCGTTTCACATAAGTCACGATTTTAACGCTTGACTTCTGACTTACCTCTTTGACTATTTCAACTGAGTGAATTTTAAATCTTTTCAATCACTGAATTACACAATGTTGTGAACACAGTCAAAGTCAAGATAAAAATCAAAAGAAATGGGATAAACCAGTAAAGCGCGGCCATTAAGTCATAGTGCATTAGGTTATCGAAATTCATTAGAGCGATTGCTAACTGACATTTGTATCAAGTATAATAGCTTCAATTTAGAAGCTCAGTTAAGTTCAGGCTACGAATCTAACTGAAACTGGACCCCAAATTAAAACACTTTTTTAACACTGAAAAAACTGGTTCAATTTCTATCTCTTTTCCTGTTTTAATCCCAACGTGCATCCAGCGCGTCAAAGGCTGCTATTTTGCAACAATTTGCCGGCTATGTTTTGGTAGAAATAATTTTGTAGAAGTAATTTGTGAGCGATGTCGCACTAATGTTTAGGTTTCTGAAATTGTTACCATAAAGTTTTACAGAGCCTAGTTACCCGTTTCAAATATAAAACGGACACGTATTTCTCTATTTTTTCGTTAATTTGTTTTCATTATTTTCTTCCTTTTTATCCTTGAGTGTTTTCTCTTACTTTTGACAATTCTTACTTTTGGCAACTTACTTTTTGCAATTCATGCATTGAGCACCTGTTTTTATGTGACGTCTTTTTTGTTTTATAAAATTGTACACACACTAATCCGATTTGGTGGTTTTCGTCCCACTTTTCGTTATTTTTGTTTTTTGCGTTCATTGATAGATTTTTTCTTCTATGAACAACAAGGAGTATAATTTCGTGTTATTGAAAATTGAGAGTTATTAAATTAAGTGAAATGTTTGAAATTCGTGGAAAATTTGTTCCTTAATTACGGTTTCAGCAATATGTTGACAATTTTTTTGCAATGTTTTTCTTTTCGAATCTCGTTTTTCACTTTTGTTTCAACAGAAGGATGACTATGTAGTGTTTTTGAGCCATGATTGCCAAATAAAGAAATGCACATATTTGTATATTTTTTCCACTTCATTCTCAATTTTTTGTCACAGATTTTGGTATTTGTCATTCTAGCATTCTCCTACTATTATAGTTTTATTTTTGTTTTTTAATTGTTAAACACTTAATTGATTTTAGCTTTTTTGGAGTTTTCTATGTGAGCGAGCCAAGAAACCGGAAGTTCAGGGAGTGAACAAAGTTTGAAAAAGCTTTTCTGTGATCAAATTCGAAGAACGGTGAACAGAGAGAGTGGATAATTTTTTTGCTCCTACCTTCTTTTGAAACAGAGCGAGAATTTTAGGTGTAAAAAATTTTTGCTTGAGCGATTGAATTTTTTGTTCACGCGCTTCTTTTTGAATTTTTTTTGGCTTTAAGCTTTATTTAGTCTATCAGGTTATTGTAGACCATAATAATTATATTCTGTTTTGATATTTCCCAGGGATAATTGTGATATCTCCCAGGTATTATTGTGTTTAATAACGGAAATAACGCTATATTAAAGGTTTTTCAACGTTTTTAGTTTTTTTGGTTATCTTCGGCTCATTATTGTATCGTTTTATATAATTTATTGGCAACAAAATCAAGACTGATGCCTGTAGGTTTTGTCTACTACAAAATATACATTTTTTTTGCACCAAGTTGTCTTTATTTTATGAAATTCGACGAAATAAATTTGATAAAATTTTCCTCATTTTTTTAAATTTCCGGTTTCTTTCACAATTTTTTCTACAATTTTTTCTTACATAAGTTTTTATTGAATTAAGGTCGAAGGAACTCATATGTGTAATTAAGGTCCCTCATAAAAAGTTTGCTGTGGAATGAATTTTAAACAGCTTTTAATGACTTGTTGACTTCAAAACTTAAGTTTAGTTTGAACTAAATTAAGGTCACAGGAACTCATATGTGTAATTAAGGTCCCTAATAAAAAAGACTGCTACGGGTTGAATTTTAACCAGCTTTTTGAATTTGTCGCTGATTGTTTTTTACATAGATTTTCGAGCTGCGTCGATTTTTTTTCAAATTAGACCTGTATCTGTAACTGTCTATTATATAGCACGCAAGTCTATTTCGCAGCTATTCCGGCAATGTACCGGCTATGTTTCATCGTGGGGTGACCATCTTGGAGTTGACTCTCTAGATTATGCATTTCAAAATTGAATCAAAAAGGAGGCTCGGTAATGTGCCTACGCACATAATGTTCCGACCCTACTCATCCTTATTCTTGACTTAATTGGCTACCAAATGACGAAGAGATAGAAAACTTTCAAAAACATACATATCGTTGAATAAACAACCAATGGAATACAACAATGTCTGGCTAGAGGGCCGATAAAAGGTTTTGATAATAGGACTACTAGAAAAGGCGATAATAAAAATCAAACAACAAACATTATTTGCTATCAAAACTCGATGTCTAATAAAAAAAAACATAAATCAAACTCGCATATGATAAAACCTAAACAAAACAGTTTAACCTATACTTCATTAGAAAAGATATAGGACCTTTCCTCAATGCGGTTGTTTAACAGGTGGACAAAGAATTGCGAAGTTCACAAATACGTTTCACTTTTAGAAAACGTTTAATTTCAGTTTTTGGTCATTAGATTTCAACTGAATTCGCTAAAATGTTCATTTATATCTCCATAAGAAGCAATTTGGAGAAGTCAATTCCATGTACAATTGCCCAAAATTTGAAAGCACATGGAACCTACGGTTACTATAAATTAAAAGGAAAATACTTTATTACAATAATCATAGGTCCCATTGGCCTTCAAATTTGCGAAATTGAACATTGGATGGACTTTTCTGAATTGCTTCCTATGGAGATATAAATTTTAGAAACAAATGAGATTTAAATGAGATATATAAAGATCTCAAACATTTTATGAAATCTCGTAGAAACAGCAGTAACAAAGCCGGGAATTAAATTTTTGAAGCTGCAACCGTTATTAGAATTTAATTATAGCTCACTGAAAGCGTGCTGTGACCTGTGTTTTCAGAGACTGAGCTACAAATCGACGAAAAACTATTTGAAAAATTGAGGGAGCTCAAAAACCCAAATATGTTTTTGAAAACAAATATTGTCAAAAGTTATAACAAAAATTGCAAAAAAATCGATGACTTAATTTTCAACGCCTCAGGAAGCCAATTGGACCTGTTAATAATGAGATTAAGGGACCCCACAAAATAAATACAGAAAGACGCCAAAACTTCAAACAATTTTACGCCATCACACTGTTCAAGGCAATATAATTTTGAGATGTTACCTGCAAAAACTCTGAATTATCACGTCTTCCTCATCTTAACATCGACCAGTCTTCCTTATAAAACGACTACGTGGACATGACATTAAGAAACCCAAAAAATGAACAGTATAGAAATCTCGAAAACTTTTTACGAAACAAAATGGGCGAAGCAATCAGTCACAACATATAACCAAGCGCGAAAAAATGTTTGAATCAACCAAAATAATTGAGACTTCTAATTAGTGAGATTCAGTTACATGGTGCCGAAAATTGAATCAAACAGGAGACAGTTGAAAAAAATCTTTTGAGAGTCGTTGAAACAGACAGTTATAAACTGAAATCTTTAACTAGGTTGAATTATGCGTCCTGGGGAAGCGTATAATTTGACAAGGAAACAAAATGAACTCATAGGATATGCAATTATTCTCAAAAATAAAAAAAAAGAATTGAAAACGCATAGTATCAAAACAAAAGAACCTTTAGTTGAATATAATTTTGTTACCGACATTAATTTATAACTCACAGGAAACCCAGTTCCGACTGTTTTCATTGAAACTGCGCCCGAAGATGGGAGAATTTAGCGACAAAGTTCAAAAATTCACCGATATTTTCTTAAAACAAATAATTCAACATCAGAACATTCATAAGATAACCATTGTAAGAGTTCTCTAAGTTGATTTAATCCTCCTAAAAAGCCAACCTGATCTTTGATTGGGAACACTAAGTCATTGGGCCACGAAAAGTATAACAAATGAAAGCAAAACTCAAGTCAGTAAAATATTTACAAATACAATTGGTCAGAGCCATAAAAACCACGAGCTTAACTCTGAATCCATAATGTAATCTCGTTGGGACTCGTTTATTTCAAATAGTGTGTGTTATTAATTGAGCCTTTTTTGAATTTCTTGTCAGTAATTTACATAAAAAACATTTTCATAGCGGAAATATTTTGATAAAAAGGTTGCGCCCCATTAAAATCTTAAAAATTGTTTATCGTAAGGATCCATGGTGAGATCAAGATGAGCCGAGATTTTGCTGCGCGTCTAACAAAACACTCAATTGTTCCAATGATTGCGAAAAAGATCAATTTTCAAATTTTTTCATTTTGTCAAAAATAAATAATGCATTTTGCAGAATTATCTGTTTAAATTTTCAAAAAGCTGACAAAATTATATTTCCAGAAGACTCCTTAAGCCAGCAGGAGTACTCATCTCTTTTTTGAGCTGAGGAAGAATATGGCCGGAGATTTAAGGTGTCTAATTCCAGCAAATTTAAAGCACGTGGCCCAAAAAAGCAAATTTGGTTCCGTTTTTGACAGTCTAATTTTTGAAAAATATAGCATAAGTTTGAGCCAGAAATTTCGAATCGAATAATTCAGCAACCCTCATCTATCTTTAGAGATAAAACCATTAACACGACAGTTTACAATTTTAACATATTTTAGCAAAATTGACAAAATTGTGGTCAAAAATAGTGAAAATGTGAATGAAAACAGCTGAATTACGTCTAATATTCACCAACACTGTAAACTGATAACTCCCTAAAAAACGCAAATTGAAAAAAATCTTTAATCCCCTTTTCTACGCTGGACGGGCTTTCTAGTGATATCACTCACAACTCTCTACGATGATTATATCGATCGGCCAAAATTGTCTGAACAAAAAAACCCATTTGAGTATATAGTTCCTCCTCCACTTAAATGGGTCGGAACAATAATTGTGACCAAGTAGTTATCATTAATTAATTATTGATATATAAAAATGTATATTGCGGGGTTATTTGAGTCAAATTTGTTTATTGTGCAGGCTCGGAATTCAGGGTTCTTCTCTTTCGCATAATATTTAGTTTTTAGCTAAGAATTTGACCTGATTGACTTGCCACCATAGCCGCTTTCTAGGAATTAATGGAACTGTAACTTGTTTACGTTTACAGCCTCTGATTGGTTTGTAGCCGCCATTTTATTAGCTCATTCCGAACTTTTAATTCATGAATGCCATGTATTGACTGATTATCATACCGAAGGTACTATGTTACCTGGCTTAATATAATAAACTGGCTTCAGTCGTGTTGGATCTGCGTGAAGTAAGTCAAAGAGAGATGTGACGAAATGAAGAAATAACTTTCAAGCAACCACTAATAAGAATTGATATCTGATTTGCGACAGCAAAAATAGACTTAAAGTTTATATCATTCTCATGTGCCAGAATGTGAACCATTGAAGGTTGTTTTGTTGTTCATTACCAAATGTTTGTAATGCATTGTTTAAGCTTATCTTTAATCACAAATGGCGCTGTGTTGATTTTGTAAAACTAGCTACCGATTATGAAAAATTCATTTTACTTTGGAAGTTTTTCAGGCAGTCTAATTATAATTAAATCAATATGCTACTGTTGGCATAGAGAACGGTAAATGTTGATGGTAACTTACCGAAATCAAAACTTTCATCACGAAATTGGCGATGTAATTAGGGAGTCATGTTTGTGTCATGAAAGGCGTTAAAACCTGACTTGGTCCGATTTCTCCTGCAGTGCCAAGACATCCGATGGACTGTCTTTAAGCATTTTCTAGAAACACATGGCTAGAGTTCATGTGACGACAGCTTCTGTGACGATGAGTGCGTTTGATAGCTTCTGTAAGTGTACTGTGTTGTATAGGAGATCTACCAGGACAGGGAGAGTTTCAACAAGCAGGTGTTCGAGACTGCCTCGGCTGACTTGGCCTCAATGGGCATGGTCGTCATCTCGTACACTATACACGAGATACACGATGGAGTGGTAAGTGTTACCATATACTAAAAAGAAGAATTCTTGCAATGTGAAACAAGGCTTCGATACACCTTGTAAAGGCATGCAAGATCTTGATACACATACAAAGATCCTGGTATGAAAACATCAAAAATTGTAAGAACTCTGTATAAAGATCATACACAGATTTGCATACCAACTATTGGCAGGTGTTGCAACCTCTAGAAATTTGAGCTTGATTCAAAAACCGACAACTGAAAACCAGGAAATTGACGTTAGTCGGTTATGTTTTATTGTTCACATGCTGCATTTTGACATTGATTTTCTGTTTTTTTTTGTTCTCTTTTATCTGACTTTTTTTTGGAAATGGTTTTCCCAATTCACTCATAGTCCGTTTTTGGTCTAGTTTTTTGTTTAGTCTGTGAAAATTCTTTGAGGTCAGCACTTGTCCTGCTATGTTTTTTTTTAATTCGTCGTCTCCTTCGATGATTCTTGCAACCATTGACCTTTTTCGTTTTCAGTGACTGCTACTGCTTTGCAGTTAAAATTTGTGTGCGTAACGACGTCGTTTGTTCTGCTTTTAGATCAATTGCGTGACTTACCTCACTCAACAAAATGAATTTTGTACTCATTTAATGAACTTTAAGTTTCATGAACATTCACTAGTTAAAGATCAAGAGTACATCTAATTTGTGCCAAACGTATATGCCCTAATTCTTGAGTTATCTTGTTAATTGCTCTTGAACATAGTTCATAGCAATTATTGTAAACGTGTATGTCTTTTTTATGCAAAATTTTCGCTTGACAATTTTGACTTTTCGAGTGACTTTTACGCCCTTGACTTTTTGCATTTCGCGTGATCTAAAATTCCCTCTCAATCACAATTTCAAGCAGCTGAACTCATTTGGCGGCAATTTAATACTAAAAGCCAAATGAAAAGTGCGCCGAAACTGGTGTCATTTTTTACTTTAAATCTTAATAGTTGTATATATTAACCTCTAATGTGGTTATTTGAAGTCCACTGCAGAACTTTTTAGTCCCATTTAGCCCCCCCCCCCCCCCGAAGCAGACGGCAATTGATTAGAGCTCCCACTAGTCGTTCAAGAGCAATTCTTCCGACGTTTAGTCGGTTGTTTTTTTTAGTAGTTTCAATTTCGTGGAAGGCCACAAGCGTGTCGCCGCTATTTTCCGGCAATCTGCCGTGTATGTTCCATACCAACAGGGAATCGATATGAGTTTCCTTGCTTTAATATGATTTTTGCTTGCAAGTTTTGAGATGCTTTCTGTCGAGTTCCGTATCAGTGGTTCACTTTTAAGGAAAATCACATATAAGTCACTTTAACTTTTCCCTCCTTTTTCTTATATCTGAAATAGGTGGGGTTAGATAAGAGTAGTTTTATTGCACGACTCTTTGAGTTGTTTCCTGCATTCTACCGGCTATGTTTTCTAATGCAGCATTTTCGCTTGATTGTTTTTCGAATTTTCGAGTGAGTTTTGCGCCCTTGAATTTCTAAGTTTACTGTGATCTAAAGTTCTCTCTCATTAACCTTTTCAAGCTGCTTAACTCGATTGGCGGCATTTTAAAACTAAAAGTCAAATGATAAGTGCGCCGAATCTGGTGCAATTTTTTAACTTTAAATCTTTAAGTGTTATATTAACCTCAAATGAGGTTATTTGAAGCCCCATACTGAATTTTTGTCCCAATCAGGCTACACCCGCCTCCCCGACTGATGCAGGATGCAGTTGACTAGAATTAGAGCTCTCACTATTCATTCATGAGCAATTCTTCCGACGTTAGTTGATTATGTTTGTTCATTCTTTCATTCAAATTCTACTGAATTGCCTGCCTGACGTCATTTTTCACTCTAGTGGAGAGAGTGTTCTTCTTCATTCGTGTGATTAAGTTTTTGATCGCACGTGATTTGCACAATCTCAAATTGAATTTTCTTTACTCCAGTGAGTGTGTAATGATGAGCTCAAGTGTGTGTGTGTGTGCGTGTGTGTGTTTGCGCGTGTGTGTGTGTGTGTGTGTGTGTGTGTGTGTGTGTGTGTGTGCTAGGCCCTGAATCTTAAAATGAGACCGCATGAGACAGGAGCATGCATAGCAACGAAATCCAATCAAAAGAGATTGGACTTTTACATCGTTTTTTACAACATTCAATTTTTATCATTGTTTTCAATTGCTCTCTTTTAGCAATTATATTAGTCCTGTGGTCTTTTTATGCGATTTTTTGCTTTACTGATTTCTCGTCTGACCCATTTGACTTTTCGTCTTCAAAAACGGGGAAACAGGTAACGCTGTGAGGCATTAAGTTTTCTTAGAGCCTTACGCCTAAACTTATGAATGCAATTCAACCAAAAATGGCTTGGAGACAATGTGATCGTGTGAAGGGCGGTTCTTGATTTTGAAAGTTTGACGAAGTCACCCCCACTCAATCACCCACTTGTTGGTTTGGAAAATCTTGTTGGTTTGGTCATGCCTTGCTGAAGCTTCAAAAAAAAACGCTGAATGCACTATTTTGCGATACTATATAATTCGCTTTTCACTGCTATCTTCATGGAAATCATCAAATTGAAATTGTAATATTTTTTGCAAAATGTGTAATTTGTTATTTCTCCCGTTTGCAAAAGATTTTGAAATGGGATCTCTTACTTGCAAACCCGGTGTGCTAAGAAATTTTTTACCAACTGGTCTTAAACGTTCTCGAACATGGGCATCTCTTATAGGCTATCTTCTGTTTCTTTCTTGTTCTTCAAGATTTTATCTCGCTTGCCAAGTATGCGTAGAACGTGCAAAATATACATTAGGCTGTTTTCTCTCAATTTTCAAACATTAAACAGAAAACTAAACATGCAATATACACTAAAAAAGGCAAATAGTCTTACTGTAATATGCTTTCACAAAAATTGATTGGCTGTTTCGGAATTTCAACATACGTTGAGGAAAGCAGCTTTGATATTGAGACTTTGAGTGTTTAGGGATACCTAAAAGCTCTTGGCAAAAGTCGAACTGAAGAAGTGCGTCGAGACGCGAGAATCGGTGAGGCTCAGGCCAAAATGGAGTCTGGCATCAAGGAAGCAGAAGCTACTCAGGAGAAGGAACAGGCGAGGTACTTCAATGAGGAGAAAATGGCAGAGTCTAAGAGGACATACGAGATAGAGCAGGCCAAGTACAATGAGAAGATTTACATACAACAGGCACAGGCAGACTTGGCTTACGATTTACAGGTAATCTTACAAATTTTGAAGCCAGCCTTTCATTTTGAATTAAATAGCAAGTTTTCGGTAGTAAAACCACGGAAAATACGTGGCCTTGAGATCATTTTAATAAACAAATTATGTTATAAAAAGATGCCGGCAACGTTGCGGTATTTTCCGGAGATTATGAATTTTTGTTCAAATGTTTAGACTAAATGACAAAATATTCAGAATTAAGTGCTTTCTTCAATTGAAATAGTGAAATTTTGTTTGGTTGTTCATAATTGTTTAATATCTTTAATTCATAAGAGCGCTTACAAAGAGTTCAGTTTCTAGAATACTTGCCAGGTCAACGTTTCATTGCATTGCAGGCAGCCATTCAGAGACAGAAAATCGTTGCTGAGGAGACGAAGATTAAAGAGATTGAGAGGGCACAACAGATTGCAATTCAAGAGCAGGAGATCCTCAGAAGGCAGAAAGAACTGAACGCTAAGGTCAAACAACCTGCCTTGGCTGAGAAGTACAAGAAGGAACAGCTTGCTATTGGCCAGGCCACAATGATTCAAAACGAAGCTGAAGCCGAGTCCATGGCCATTAAACTGAAAGGAGAAGCAGAAGCATCAGCTGTAAATGCAAAAGCCAAAGCAGAAGCCGAACAGATGGCATTGAAGGCACAGGCTTGGCAACAGTACCAGGATGCAGCTTTAGTTGATATGGTATTGCAGGCGCTGCCTCAAATGGTAGCAGAAGTGGCCTCACCTCTTACTGAAGGCACTAAAGGCATCAAGTTGGTTGCGACTGGTAGCGATGCCCAGGTTGGCGCAGCTAAACTTACTGGAGAGGTTCTTGACATTGTGGAGAGGCTTCCGAATGTTGTGAACAACATGACTGGAGTCGATTTATCTAAGGTGTGTATTAGCGATCTCATTGACAATAGGGTTTCCAATTTTTTAAATGGTTAGAATTATTGTATGCATGATGTATTTTGCTGTCAAATTAAGTTTAATAATTGCTCTCAAATGAAGTTTGTCGCAATTATTTTAGTCCTGTTGGCCTTCATTTTTAATGCTATTTTTGGTACTATAGAATTTTTGTCTGATGGTGTTATTTCGTCTGACCATTTGACTTTGCGTGGAGGAAGAAGGGATAGACTTGTAAAGCCACGGGGATTGAGAAGCTGAGTAGTTCTCCTGGAGCCTTACCGAAGTTGCCCAGGATACATAAAACCATTTTTTGAGAGGACCAATTTTATGGTGGTTTAGACTCCCCATTGCATCCCCAGCTCCTCCCCCATTCTAGCCCTAACCTTGACAGACTTTGAAATCCCCCACTCCGCTGAACCCCCATTAATGCACTCCTTTGTGCACTATTACCTCCTCTCTAGATGCAATGCTAGACACAAACGAAGCCAACGGCTCGCTCGCCAGTTGTTTGAGAGCAATTAGCCCGACATTAGTCGGTTATGTTAGTAATAATTTGGACTCGTCTTTGACGTTTTAGGAAACATTGGAACGTCTTGAAAAATCGTTTTTAAAGTGATATCTTTGTTGCTGTTCAATTCAGTTTGTTGCAATTATTTAGGTCGTGTTGGTCTTTGTTTTGTTAATTGCCCTCGAACGAAGATTAGAGCAATTAGTGTCAACATATTTGTCGTTTTCATGCAAAATTTTTGCTTGCCCGTTGTGATCTTTCTAGTGACTTTATGTCCTTGACGTTTCGTGGGATCTCAATTTCTCTCATTTACAATTTTAAGCGGTTTATATCAAGTCACGGCAGTTTACTAATAAACGTCAAATGAAAAAAGCGTCATTGTTGGTCCCAACTTCAATTTTTATTTGTGGTTTTTCTCCTCAAATGACGTTATTTGAAGCCGTTTAGGGAACATCTTACTCTGCATAATCCAGGCTGCCTCCTCCTTCAACGTCTCTCCGTTGGAGGCTGAAATACTTTTATAGCTGCGCCTCGCTTTATGGTGCCACTATTAGATTTTACGATTCGCGAGGCATTATGACGATCTTTGGTTTTTAATCAGTCAATTGTCAGAGTGATATGATATTAGTCATCGTGCTTCCTGAAATGTCCCTGTCAATCTTTTTGACGATTTCAACTCTTACTTTTTAAGCATTGTTTTTTGGAATTTTTTTGTTTTTTTTTCGGATCTTTTGTCTAACAATTGTTCGTTTCTAAAATTTTCGGATCATTTTTAGGCGTATACAAATGAGTCTATTTTGTCATTTTGATTTTCAAGCAAGTGGCGTTTGACTTTGCGTGGAGGAAGGTGGGATAGACTTGTAAAGCCCCGAGGGGACGAAGCTGAGTAGTTCTATAGCCTTACCGAAGTTGTCCAGGAGACATAAAACCATTTTATGAGAGGACCAGTTTTCTGGTGGTTTAGACTCCCCAATGCATCCCCAGCTCCTCCCCCATTCGAGTCATAACCTCGACAGCATATGAAATCCCCCACTCCGCTCAGCCTCCATTAATGCACTGCTTTTTGTACTATTACCTCCTCTCTAGATGCAATGCTAGAAACAAACGAAGCCAACAGCTCGCTCGTCAGTTGTTTGAGAGCAATTCGCCCCATATTAGTCTGTTTTGTTAATAATTGGGACTCGTCCTTGACGTTTTAGGAAACATTGGAACGGCGTCAAAAGATGTGACGAAAAAGTGACATCTTTGTTTCTCTTCAATATAGTTTAGAGCAATTAGTGTCAACATGTTTGTCTATCTCATGCAAAATTTTTGCTTGCCCGTTTTGATTTTTCTAGCGACTTTACTTACTTGACATTTCGCGGGATCTCAATTTCTCTCATTCAAAATTTTAATCAGTTTATATCAAGTCGCGGCAGTTTACTAATAAAGTTCAAATGAAAAAAGCGTCGACATTGGTGCCAACTTTTACTTCAATTGTTATTTGGATTTGTTAATCTCCTCAAATGACGCCATTTGAAACCCTTTAGTGAACATATTAGTCCCCATAATCCAGGCTGCCTCCTTCTACTTCTCTGCATTGGAGGATGCAATAGATTAGATATCCCGCTGGTCTTTCCAGAGCAATTTTTCCTACATCATTGGGTTATATTAGCTTTTGGAGATTGATTTGAACAGTTTCTTGAATGATTTTGCCATGTTTCTTGGTTTCTCCGAGCTCATAAGAAGCCATTCACAATTGCAAGAACAATCTTAAGTTTTGGCCAAACTGATTACTTGGGAATTCAATGTCATCTATTAAGATATCTGGATAGCTTTTGAACATACGACTTATAATCAGCGTTTTTGATATTCAAAGCATTTTCAAGTTTTTCAATGTCCATTATACAGGTTTATGTTACTTTATTTGGCTTTATGTTACTTTTACTATGTTACTTTACCGTTTTTTTTCCAGAACATTCTTTGGATTTTCCTTCTTGAGTGACTTTTTCACAAGTGACTCCTTGATTTTTGCGTTACCTAGCTTTTTTTCTTTTTCAGAAACTAAGTAGGTGCAAAACACGAGCGATCGTAAGATAAGCTAGTAGAAGGCCCTGTTAGCCGTGTGGTTGATGCTAAGGTTTGAGACCCTCCTTTGTCGGAATTCTTGCACCCATACAGGGTACAGCCCCATCTGCAATTAAATTGCACAGCCTGTCGTTCGAGAGCAGTTTGTCAGACGTTAGTCAGTTCATGTTTATAGCTGCGCCTCGCTATATGGTGCCACTATTAGGTTTTACGATTCGCGGGTTGTTACGATCTTCGGTTTTTTAAGCAGTCAAGTGTCAGTGTGATATGTCAACGTGGCTCCTAAAACTTCCCGGTCAATCTTTGTGGCGATTTTAACTCTTGCTTTTTAAGCATTGTTTTTTGGAATCCTTTTTTTTGTTTTTTCTCGCATCTTTTGTCTAGCAACTGCTCGTTTTTAAAGTGTTCGGATCGTTTTTAGGCGTTTTTTAGACGTATACAAATGAGTCTATTTCTTGATTTTGATTAAACGTGGCTCCTAAAACTTTCCGGTCAATCTTTGTGGCGATTTTAACTCTTACTTTTCGAGCATTGTTTTCTGGAATCCGTTTTTTTCTCACATCTTTTGTCTAGCAATTGTTCGGGTCATTTTTAGGCGTTCGCATCATTTTAGCGTCAGTTTTTGGATCATTTTAGTCGTTTTTAGACGTATACAAATTAGTCTTCTTTGTCATTTCGATTTTCAAGCAAGCGGTTGTGATATTCCTAAGTACTGATACGTTTAGCTTGTAATCTTATATGGGTCTCTGGAATATCTTTCTCCTTTTGCGGTATGAATTTTTTGAAACTATCTTAGTATCTGTTGAATATACTGGTAGTTGAAAAGTTTTTGAACGTGGTATATTTCACATTTTGATTACTGTTCTTCATTTCATTTTCCTCAGTTTTATAATACCTTAATGAAATGAAAAATGTTTCAAGAGAATATTTTTATGTGGTTATTTATTTTTGCGTTAGGCCTTATTTACAGTTCACTTCAAGGTCTTACTGTTAAGTTTAGGCTTTACTTTTGCTCACTGCGAAGTGTTCCTGCTACGTTTGTGTTTCTTTCGCCGTTTGACTTTTTTATTTTGTTCACTCGGAACAGCTGAAAAATTTATAGATGTTTATAGTGTTCTTGATCTTAACGGCATCTGCGTGTGCGGCATCCCTCTTCTCTCTCTCTCTCTCTATGGCAAGAGTTTTTGAGTCATTTGCGTGAGCAGATTTTGATAGTGATTTACTTAACTCCGACAAAATGACATCTGACTTTTAAACTTAATTTAATTAAAATCAGTTTGACGTCATTTAAAATTAGTGTAATGAAAGACACTTACAATAACGTTTCCGAGGAATGAGATGGAACGAGGAATATCAATTTATCGCTGATGGTTATAATTGTTTTCTAAGTTGTGTCGATGGTTCAACTTTTTGTATCTTTTCCTATCTATATTTTTTTAATCTTTTCTATCGTTTGTATCTACACATTTTTGTAGCTTTTTTGATCTATTTTCTTAATCTATTTTCTCCGTCAATCAAGTAGCTGTAATATTTTTGTCAAGCAAACAGCTGTGAAGTACTGGCACGTTTATCTTGTAATCTGATATGGGTCTCTTGACCTCTTTCAGTTGGAAGGTTGACTTTCAATCGATTTTTCCCCTTTACGAGATCTAAATTGCTCTCTCATTCATGATTTCGGAACAGCGGAACTAAAGTGTTGGCGGTTTACTCCTAAAAGTCGAATGAAAAGAGCCACAATTGGTTTCAGTTTACAATCCAAGAATTGTAACTTTTTTGTCAGCTGTTTTTACACATTTTTTAAGACTTTGATCTTTCGAAGGGGGATAAGCAAGTAAAGCCCAGTGGGCATTAAATTGCATTAGAGGCCCTTTAGTTGTCCCTCAAGTGCTTAGATTGGTGCAGCTGCTGGGAATGCCTTAAGGTGGACAATTCAGTAAGGAGTTTTTGAACTCAAAATGGTGCAATTTTTCACGTTTTATCATTCTTAATAGCCGCGAAGCGATAGCGGCTATTATCGGGGACATCGATGTTTTACAATTCAAAGAATTTGAATTGTATTGGGGCGCTGTTTTTTTAAAGATCTGTTCACACATTTTCATGATTTTTGAAGTCAAATTGGAGTGGTGATTCTGGTCACGCCGAAACAGGAAATGGAGCGAAAAAGCGAGTGGTTTTGCGACGTGATTTTTTTTCGCCCTAATTTTAAAGTAGAGTGAAAAAATGGTGTTTGAACAAAAATTCGGTTTCTCGGTAGTGGTTTTCTGTTCACATGCGGCATTTTTTAAAAATGGTTTTCTCAATTCACTCATAGTCCATTCTTGGTCTAGTTTTTCTGTTTAGTGAATGAAAATTCTTTGAATTGTACGTCAGGACGCGTCATGCTATGTTTTTTTAATTCGTTGTATCCGTTATGATTCTTATGACCTCACTTCTTGGAATCGACTTTTTCAATTCCTTCAGTGACTTCTACTGCTTTGCAGTTAAAATTTGTGTGCGTGACTTCATTTCTGCTTTTAGGTCAATTGCGTGACTTACTTCAATTAAAAAAAATGACTTCTGAATTCACTTATGGAACTCTAACTTTTATGAACATTTACTAGTTAAAGATCAATAGTGAGCATCTAAGGAGTGCCAAACTTTTATGCTCTAATTCTTGAGCATTAGTTTTTGATTTCGAATATCAATTTTTAAAAAGCTTTATAGGGGCTTTTTCCTTATGTGTCATAAGACTGACACTCCGAATCTAACCCAAAAAGTCTAGTGATCTATTATAGGACTGGTGGTCGGTCTGTCTATCTTATTCTTTAGTTGTTTCGCTTCATGGAAGGGCACAAGCGTCTATCGCGGCTGTTTTCCGGCAATCTGCCGGCTATGTTTAGAGCTTTTTGTTTGACCAGTTTTAAGCCGACATCTTTCAAAGTTGATTAATGTCTTTTGCAAGAGGAAAGTGCTTTTTCTGATCATTGGGTGAGCTATATGTTTTGGTACTGCAAACATAAACACGAAAAATGATACTATTTTTTTCGAGTTTCTTGAAAAGTTTTGCAACTTTCTGAGTTTCTAGCCTCAGGGACCATAAAACTTTTTCTACTGTTTGATTATAGGTTAGCGCTTATTTTTGGTGGCAATGCAAAGGTTTTCAACTTTTTAATGTCACAAATTTTAGCAATTTTTGATAAAATTTACATCTAAATTTTTTTTAAATTTTGTGTTCATATTTCTGCCTCAGCGGCCAGGCAACTTCGTTTAGAGTTGAATAGCATGTTACTGCATAGTTGCTAGGTGGAATGGAATAGTTTTCAATTTTTTAATATAACGAATTATGGCAATTTTTTGATAAAATCTATATATTAATTCAACGTCGACAGAGAGCCACTGAACACTATCTTTGAGCGCCTATCTCTGCATGTTTTAACGGGGAAAACATGGTTTTCTGAGAAAACGACTGACCACAGGCGGGGTTGAACCTGGGTCCATGGGTTGATGAGCGGAAGTTCTCCATGTATTTCCTCCTGACACCATCTTCATGTTTTTCCTCCTGACACTATCTTCTATATATCTATCTATATATTAAACTTTTTAAACATTACCTCCATATTTAAGCTCCTAATCTTCACATGTTTTAAGGCCTCTTAAATATGCAGCAAAGCGTTATGCACGTATTGTGAAAAAGGTCAGTGACCGAAAACCTGTCCATACCAAAAAGTTAATGACCGAAACGTTACCTATTAGCCGTAAAGGTCAATGACTGAATAGTGGTAGATGTAAAATGGGGACCGAAAAACTGCCTATGACCGAAAAGCTCATTTTCAAAAAGTCAACGAACGAAAAGCTACCTATGCAATAGGGGTCAATGACTGAATAGCCGCGGATGTAACAATAGGTCATTGACCGAAAAGTTGCCGGTGCCTAAAGGATCAACGACTGAAAAACTGCGGTTTCAAAAATTGGTCAATGACAGAAAACCTGCTTATAAGAAAGTCAAAATCAGCTAGATAGTAATATGGCGGGGACTAGCTTTTGTGTAACGTTTTTACATTCTCCCTTCCATTTCACTTTTTTTTTCTCTCCTTTTTTGTTTTTTTTTCTATCTTGCTTTTCTTTTCCTTTTCTGTCCTTCTTTTCTCTCCTGTCTTTTCCTTTTTACCCGTCTTTTTCCGCATTCTTTCCTCCTTCTTGGCTGTATTTCTTCTGTTCTTTTTTCTGCCTTTCTTTTCATTTTTCTCGATTTTGTTTCTCTTTTTTCGCTTTTGCTTGTCTTTTCTGCATTTTTTCTCCCCCTTTCTCTCTTGCTTTTCACTTTCTTTTCCCATCTCTCTCATTTGTCTTTTTTTAGTTTCTCCCATTCGTTTCGCTTTTTAGTTTTTCTTTTCATCATCTGCATTTCTCTCTTACTTTTCCTTTTTTTCTGTCTTTCCTCTTTCCTAGTTTTTCCTGTCTTTTTCTCTCTTTTCTTTTTATTTACACTTTTTAAAATTTCTTTTTTCTGTCTTTTTTCTTTCCCTTTCTGTCTTGCTGTTCGTCTTCTTTGCGCTTCTCTCTTTTCGCTTCTCTCTTTCATTTGTATTTTGTCTGTCTTTTCTCTTTTCGCTTTTTTCTCTTTCCTCCTTTGTTTTTTCGGATATTTTTCCTCTGCCTTTCTTTTATCTCATTCTTTTTTCTCTTTCGTTCCTCTCTTTCGGTTCTGTCTTTAGTTCTTCTCCTCTCTCCTCCTTTTCTCTCTCTCTCTCTCTCTCTCTCTCTCTCTCTCTTGCGTTTCTCTTTTTTTCGGTATTTTTTCCTGTCTTTCTTTTGTCTTTTTGTTCTTCTATTCTGTCTTTCTTTGTGCTTATTTGTTTTTCCTTTTCTTTTCTTGTTCTTTTCTCTTCTCTTTTTCTTTTATCTCTTGCTTTTATTTTTTCTCTTGTTTTTCTTTTCCGTCTTTCCTTTCTCTCTTTTCTCTTTTTTGCTCTGTTTTTGTTTTTTTTCTGCTTTTCATTTGTTTCTTATTTTTCTTTCTTTTATGTCCTTCTCTTTTTTGCTGTTCTTTTTTTCTGCTTTTCTTTTCTCTCTTTCTTTGGTCTCTTTTTTTCTTTTTTTTTCTGAATTTCTTTACTTCTTTTTTCTCTCTTGCGTTCCTTTTTCGTTAATTCTTCATTTTCTCGTGTTCTCTTTGTTTTCTGGTTTTGTTTTCACTCTTGCCTTTCTCTCTTTCTTCTGTCTCCTGCTTTCCTCTCCTATCTTTCTTGTCTATTTCTTTTCGTTTTTTACCTCTTTCGTTTCTGTTCTTTTTTCTTCCTTTCTTTTCTCTTTTCGTTTTTGTTTTCTCTCTCTCCTTTTCTCCTTTCTTTTGTCTTTTTTCTCTTTCTTTTTTTCTTGTTTTTCTCTCTTTCGATTCTGCTGTTCTCTCTTACTTCTGTCCTGCTTTTCTCTTCTTTTCTTTTTTCATTTTCTCTCTTTTGTCTCTTTTCTGTATTTCGTTTCTCGATTTATTTTCTTGTTCGATTCTTTTCTTTTTTCCTTTTCTCTCCAACTTTTTTTCTTTTTTCTTGCTCTTTTTCTTTTTTATTTCAATTGTCTTCTCGGTCTTTTCTCGCAATTCTCTGTTTTCTCTCCTTTTCTCTCGCTTTTATCACTTTTCTCTTCTTTCTGTCTCTTTTCTCTTTTTGCTCTTTCTCTTTTCTGTCTTTTTTTTCTCTTTCCTTCTTTTCTCTTTTTATTCTGTTCTGTTTTTCTGCCTTCTTTCTTTTTATATCTTTCTTTTGTCTTCTGTCTCTTTTGTTTCTTTCTTTCCTTTGTCTTTTTTCTCTTTCTCTCTTTGTTTTCTCTTCCGTTTCTGTTTTTTTGTTGTTCCTTTCTTTTTTCTGTCTCGGTTCTCTTGCGTTTCTCTTTTCTCTCTTGCTTTATTTCGTTTCTTTTCTCTATGTTGTCCTTTTTTCGGTCTTTTTTTATTTTTTCCCGCTAGCTTCTCTCTTGTTGTCTTTCTTTTCGGTTCTTTTTCCTGTCTTTTGGCTCTTGTTTGATTTTGAAAATTTTCTTAAGTTTATTGCCATGTACTAGTTTATCGATCATATGAGCCAGTAAAACTTTTTACGGCTTCAAATTGGGTTACTGTTTTCAGACAAAGTAATGGTTGTGAAGAATTTAATTTCGCAAATTTTAGCAAAATTGAGAAAAAAACTGCATTTGTTTTCATTTTCATTCAATTTTTTTGTCATTTTCTAATTTGATCGATCTTTACGGGGCAATGAAACTTTTTTTAGGTCTTGCAGTTATGTTATTGGACAGATCCCAATGGTTTTAATTGTTTTGAGCATTTTAATATTGCAAAACTAAAAAACTTTCTATGCGATTTTCATTTTTTCAAGTATTTGTTATATTTCTCCTTTTTATCTATCTTTATTGGCCAACAAACCTGTGTCAATTCTTGTGCTGGGGTTAATGGGTACACTTTGAGGGATCAAACTGGGCCTTCAGTTTAAAAACTTCAAAGAGTTTCTGCAATGATTATAATTTTGTTTAGTTTGTTCTTTTAGCTTCTCAACTTTTGAGATTGTTTTTTTTTGGCTGGCATTGTTCAATTGATCTGCTGGTCAGGTACTTTAGTTCTAAGTTTTTCATTCAATTCTTGGGATTGTATTTTAGGACTTTTCCTGCTATATTTTTCAATTAGTGAACTGTAATAAGCTCTAATAATATCATTTGAGTTATTGCCCCTGCTAAAGCAGGCTTCAATCAGCTCTTTACTTACTCAAGCAGGTAATACAACAGAATACAGCTGCTGCTTGTGATTTGAGAACAAATCGAACGACTTTTTTCGGTTAAGTTTTAATTATGAAGTGAATTTTGAGTCTGATGTTTGATGTTTTTTGAAGGCGATCTCCAAGAGATAACAGTAAGTATGACTGGCTAGTTCGTCTCAAAGCTGCAGGCCAGACTATCCACACAAAATGTGCCTGAGAGAGTTGAACTAAACTGAAACTCAGAGAACACAAACAAACGAAACCTCATATTTGTTATCCCTGTTGTTCCAATTCTTTTTATAAATTTTATCCGAATGAGTCTCAAGCTCTAAATGTTTATGTTAAAGCATGTATCTTGGTGTCATGGGTTAAATGTGCGTTAAAATGTAATCCTAAGCATGTGAAATGTCACTACACTTTTCTGTTGTCATCTGAAACGAATTTTGTGTCTGAAGGGTTGCAGAGTTGGAAATAGAAAGAATGGCGTGAGTTATTTACTCCAATTGTTGGCTTTTAATGTGACGGGCTTGCTGTGCGCACACTCATGTGTTCTTGTTTGTATGGTAACGCTTTTAAGAAGGACAAAGACATAGAAATAATTGCATGTTGTTACCAAATTGATTGCAAATTGATAGCAGAATGCACGTGAAACTGTGACTCTACTTCTTCTATTAAAAATGCCTTCAAGATTTCAATCCTTTGAAAAACAGTAATTGTCACAAATAGATAAGAAGGTTAAATCGCAGTTATTCTATTACGCGATTCAAAATGTAATCCGTTTTCGGACAATTGCGACCAATTTGCAATTAAGAAGTGACGGGAAGGCGGTTAACGCTCCAACTATTGGAGTGGAACAATTGTTTAATATCCCCCAATAGAATTTTAAAAATCAAATTGATCTTATGCGACACATTTATATGGCATATAATAATTGCAATATGTATTAGCTTTTCTCACGTCTTATTAGGCTGTGCAAACAGTGCAAAAAGACATTAGTTTTTTCGCATAAGCCTGCGGAAACATAATTTAGATAGTAAAGGGAAACAGCAGCTCTGACTGGTTTACCATTATATGTTTGATCGTGGGTAGAACCCAATCATTAATTGGTGTTTATTGATGATGTGATTTAGGCTCTCGGTGGTCGCAGTAGTCATCACAAGAGTGTAAAGCGCACTAAGTCGAGGGATAAATTGGCTGGAATTGGAGATCACCATTCAGCCCAAAATCTAGACTGAATATTGTTGAAACTGTATTAGAAAATGAATAGAACAAAGTCATTCCGTAACACAGGCTAATCAAATGTAACTAATCTGTGATCTTTGCTGTACGCGTCTCCCCCATACCCCCCACCCCCGCCGCCCCAGGCGCACGAGCAATTTTTTCATAGTAACGTGCTATATAACAACACTTAAATTGTTTGGGGGGGGGGGGAGTACATCCCCAGTCTGAACCAAACGGTTCATTCATCTTGAAATCTTTTCAAAGTTTGTTTTAAACAGCGGATTAAGAATGCAAAAGCCAGGAATGATAAAGGTGATAATGTTCTTGCTGGCTGAGTGCATGTTAAAGTTTTTGTTTGAACTTATTGAAGTTTCAATTTTAGAGTCACAGATCAAATCTTGTTCGATTGTTTTTTTGTGAGTTTCTTGTTAATATTTCACTAATGCAGCTGTTTGAATGCTAATGATAAAACCGGATGAGTGAATGCAATTTGATAATTAATAGTTTATATTGAATGCAGATATTTTGTAATTCCCTAGCTTAAATATTTGTCCGTTCTAATAGAATGGTGATTTGTTCGTAACTACAACTGTTTCCATAAAACCTTTTTCCATTGATTAATGGCTACTGGTTATCATTTTCAATGTTTGATCTAAAAATGATTGCTTTTTGGGCATCGTGGCTACTGGCGGTTAGACAGTAATAACTTTTAACAAGCCTCCATTGTTGAAGTTTTGAAAAACCACTGTTTCCTGACAAAGTTACTGGTGAATATATACGATTTGGAAACAGTTATATTTGTATGGTATCTCAACTGCTTCTATTAATTCTTCTTCCACTTAATATTAGTAATCTGCGACCTCAAATTCTTTGCAATTTTACTAATATCGTACCTACTTCTAAGGCATTCGATGTTTTTTTCTATAATTTTTACCTTGCGAATCTGTGCTGTACTTCAATAGGGTAGTACACGTATTATGAGCTTGGAAAATTTTTAGAAACTTGGAAAAAATTTTACTCTCTTGTCTTTTAAATCTGACAGCAAAAATTTTGGAATGGTTTACAATAACAGTGAGTTAAATAATGAATACGGAATGTGAATATTTTAACGAGTTCCAACTGGTTATTCTTCATCTCAAAATTTAAAAAGGGACGCTCGTTTCCAGTATTTCACTTTTCTTTCTGTTCAGCTATGATAATTAACCGCATCATCAGATTCGTGTAATGCCCGAGCACTGTTGCATCTTGTTTCAGCCGGAATGATCTTCTTAGTTAGTTTAAAGGTATATTATCTTTGCGATGATAACTCCTTCAATGTTAATCTACTGCTTTGTTATGAAATGCTTGTGAGTGCCTCCTTATTATCCTATTACTCAGAATAAATAACCCTTCTATTTTGCATCTTTACTTAAAACACTCTCTACTGCAGCTAAATTCAGATTTACAGATAAAAGATGACGTCATGAATAAATTAAATTTGAATCCTTTTCCCTAGAGAAGATTTAAAAGAAAAATGTTTTAGAAACTTGTTTCCAGCACGGTTTCTGCATTCGTAATGGTTCGTAACTCGTAGTTTTTAAGAAATTTAATGCACTGAAAGGGATTCTACCTACTATGATATGTAAGCGTGTAATTAAAAAAAAGTGGGAAAAGGGAACCATTAAAATAATTTTGGCATGTTGCGTTTCGCGTTAACTTAGTGCAGCTTGACTTCTTAATCAGACTTATTGAAATTGCTTTGAAATCTTGTCAACGATGTCTGCTTTATTTCAAAATATTACAGTAGCGGTAATACCGTTAAAGCGTTGCATTTAAAAATATCAACTTAACCAGTGACAAACATCTTGAAACTAAAATTGCTCCATGAAATAATTGTCGTTGACTTGATAATAATTTTTATCAAATTTACAGGTGATTTTGCGACTTCTTTCTGATCTGAAAACTTATTTTATATATTTCCAATAAATTTTAGGTGTAAATTATTTTGGACAATTTAAATTCGAATGCAAAATATTGTAAATTTAACTCCATTTTCAGAATTGAATTAAATGTTGTTCCTTTTGCAGTTTTCTCACGGATTGTAGTTCGAGAGTTATTTATGCATAAATGAGCTCAGCTATTGATCAATGTAAATCAATTTTGCTTTCAATATACTTTTCCGATGTTTAATTACTCTCAAAAGAAGTTTGTAGCAACATATTAGTTGTGGTCTTTTTTTACTACTCGCAGTATATTGAAATTGAAAGTTTGCTAAAGCAAGTTTGTTCATGACTTGAATTTTGACTTCTTTCGAACACTTGCCTCTCTGTTTTTGGGCGGTGACTTCGGTTTTCGAACTTTAAACTCTACCATTGGCTTAGTTTGTAGTGTATAGTAATTACGAACAGCTGATAAATTTCAGTGTGAAGAGGACATTTTGATCCTATATAAGGCCTTCCTTCCTATCTAAACTATAGATGCCCCTGCCTACCTACCAAAACCCCGTACCTAACCCGGTGCATCTAACAACGTACACCAGCAGCTAACAGGCGTGGCTCTACAGTGTCCCTGCCACCAACACCTCACTTTGCTCCTGCCCTGTTTGTGGAATTCATTGTTTGTTTTGAAAACAAGTACTATTAAAGGTCAAAACGAACATAAGCCTTCGCCTAAAAAACTAAAAAGGTTTGCTTGAATCTTCTTGGAAAGCTGATTGGACATGTCATTAGTAAGCCTTGATTTGAATTGCTGTTTTGTAATTAACATAAAAGTGCAAAAATCGTCTGAAAAAAGAGTGACTGGTTAAAACCCGAATTAGTTTTTGCCCCTTAAAAACCGAATCGACCAAATATGGACCTGCTGTTCGTCTATTAGGAACACGTAATTATAACAAATATTATGGAGACGGATATATTGACAAAGAAGTCAATATCCAAAAAACAAATGATATAATTTAGATAGTTATCGAGTTAAGTTTGCCAAAAACCGGCAGAGTTTCATTTCAAGAACTCCGTTAAAGGAAACGCAAGTAAAACAACCCCTCGTTGGAGCTAACGAAGCTTGTGTCAGCAGTTTTAAGTATTTTAATCCGGAAAATTTAAACAAAATTGAATAAAGAAGCTTATTTTGTGCACTATTAAAAATAGTGCACAATTAGTGCAAATTTTTAGCTCCACCTAACTTCAATTTTTAGCGTATGACCAACAACACTACCGTTAACAATTTAAACATACTTTAAAGCAAAACTGGCAACAAAATTGCTTGAAAATTACAGAAAATGTGATTGAAAACTTGTCAAATGTTCACCGTTTACTCCGTTCAAAAAACCCAATTAAAAAAACTTAAATGTTCTACGCTGGATAGGCTTTCTAATGATACTAATCATTGCACTGTACGAGGATTTTATGGATAGGCCAAAATTGACTGAACAACAAAAAACCATTTGAGTATATAGTTCCTCCCCCACTAAAGTGGGTCGGAACAAAAATCAGCTAAAATACATATAAAATAATAGTAAATTGAAATTATTTGCTGAACAAAAGAAGACTGCATAAGACTGTTGATCAAAGCTGAAAGCACCTTCTAACTTTCTTGATAAGTTTAACTTTAGGCGTAATATCTAGCACAAATGCAATTATGAGATGTATTAAGCAGAAAAACTAAATTCCGGGGAATGGTTGAGAGAAATAATATATTTTTTTTACTGATTGTTAGTTAGAAAGTGCTTGAAATAGAGCGAGCAGCATAAGTTCTCGAAAACTTTTCATCCAAAGTTAATGAGTTTTTTATCGTTGATTATTTGAATTATTCATTGGAAATGAATATACTACTCAGCTAGACCATAACTCTCGGAAGTCAGTTTTTGGTGGTAAGAAATTATGTGCGTGGTAATATTATTGACCATAGAGACAGTCAGGTTGAAACGAAATATTTAATGACAATTTTCTTTACCCCAATTGTTTTCTTTATCCCAGCCCTCACTACGCGAATGTACCTCACTTGATTTCTGTTTGTTCCATTATCTGAGATCGAAATATTTTAATTAAACTATTTTAGACTCCTGGTTGAGTATATCCATTTTCACGTAAATCTAAACTTCAGTAATTGAGTTCTAAGAGGAAATACATACAAAAAAATTGCTAAAAGTTTTTTTTTCAAAAAAAGATCAGCCCAATAGAATTGAAAGTTTTTGGTTTTCAGAAACCACAATGAGTCCAAAACCAGCCTTGTTATTGGTTCCCGTTCAATACTAACAAGTAACTCTTCAAATGTTATCTGAAATGACAACTAATAGTTCAACATATCAAAAATGAATGGTACACTCTTTAGAGAGCTAAAGGAAGCAAAATTAATAAACTTTTTGAACTAACTATTCTTTGAGGTTATTGAAAATTGTGCCAGTAAATTTTAGGTCTCTGCATCCAGCAAATTTGAAAAGAAAGTGGGCTAAAGAAACCTTCGGTGCCATTTTTGATGGGAAAAAAGCTAAATTTTGCAAACTTCATGAAATTTTGAGCTAAAATTGTCGGATCCTGTTTCAAAAATATTGTTAAAAAATTTGACTAGAAAATTTACTCAAATTCAGCCAAATTTCAGGAAAACGTGAACAGAAACAACGGATATAATTCTAATGTTCACAAAATGTGACTGCCTTGGTGACTGCCTCGACAAAATTCCAAAAAAATTTTCCATTCTATATTCTATGCTGTACGGGCTCTTTAATGATATCACTTATCACTCACAACCCTCTACGATGAGCATATCAATCGGCCGAAAATGACTGAAACAAACACTTAAGTGGCTCAGAACAATCAAACTTGAAAGTTATGGTACTTTTATATTAATTTATCAATTCCGTAATGGTTTAAGTTTCACTTAATCAAATGCACTTGATCGAGAAGGCAAATCTAAATTAAATTTATTATAATGGAATCATTTTTTTCTCCAATGCTCATAACGGGACTTCTCCAAAGCTGCCTTTTTGATCATAAATGTTCGCAGGACAGAGAAAGCGCTCAAAATAGTTCATAATTGAAAATACTGCTGGAACTGAACGCTTATTTTAACTATTGCGGCGAGTTTTTATGTCACTTAAGTTTTTGTTTCCATTTTAACTCACCGACTTTTTCATCTGAAGGCTGTGTTTATGCTCTTCGGCCTAAGTCTTGCACACCAAGACAACTTTTCATTAATATTTGTATTTCTGAAAGTCGCAACCATGGTAGCAAATCAAGTTCTATAAATACATCATAATTCGCGCCATTGGCACACAAGTTGTGGTTAAAAACGGGAAATCCCTTACTATAAATAATATTGAAAGTGAATTTCAACCACTTCTGACTTCTTCAATAAAATTAACTTAAATAAATAGCTTCAATGGAAATAGGTTGGGGCAATGGAAATCAGGAAATGAATGGGTTTTGGAGGACGAAAGTGTAGGTGGGGGAGGAAAATGAGGGTGTGGGGGGAGACAAAATATAAAGGAACTTGGTTCCTTTACACTCCCGGCAAGAAAAGGCGACATTCGAAATGAAAATGTGAACTCAATAAAATAAAGCAAAAAGTTTTCTTTCTGATATTGAGTTTTTTGTTTGTGTGTGTGTGTGTGTGTGTGTGTGTGTGTGTGTGTGTGTGTGTGTGTGTGTTTCAATGAACTTGTTTCAGTGACCCTCCGGCTTACCTGACAATTGTGGGAATACACGACTTAAGGTTACTGCTGGTCTCTGTACCATACCTGTAGACGTCTGTATGTCGAAGCTCCTGGCTATTCCGTCTGAACCTCTGTGTGCTTTCACAATCTTCCCGAGATGTCAGATGCCTCTGGGTGTGAAGTCCTTGAGCACCCACACAATGTCACCTTCACCCAGCTCATCAATTGACCTTTGCCACTTCGTTCTCTTGTTGAGCTCAGGAAAATATTCCTTCAGAAACCTGCTCCAGTAGTGATCAAGTAGTGTCTGCGTCAACTTGAAATCCTTAGTGGAGAACCCTTGGTTGCTGTTCACAAGAGTTTTCAAACACATGTGAGGTCTGCGAAAGAGGAAGTGATTCGGAGTAAGTTGTCCCTCATCTGGGATGCTGCAGCCCACATGAGTTAATGGCCTGGAGTTCAAAATTGCCTCGGCCTCTGCCACAACTGTCTGGAAAACTGAGAGTGTTAGTTTCCGACTGCCCAGCACTATTAGTAGACTCCTCTTCGCGGTCTGTATCAGCCTCTCCCAGACTCCTCCGAAGTGTGGTGCCAATGGAGGGTTGAAGGTCCACTGAAGGTTCTGTTGAGCCAATTGCAGTCTGATGTACTCGTTGTCTGGCTTGTAGCTTCTCTGGAACTTAAACCTCATTGCTTGGTTGGCCCAAAGGAAGTTTTTGCAATTGTCACTCACAATGAGGTCAGGGTATCCACGTCGTGATACAAATCTGCGTATGGTCATGAGACGACAATCGGTTGAGAGGTCATTGTGTACTTCTAGGTGGACAGCTCTGGTGACCAGGCATGTGAACAAGCAAACGTAGTTCATCTGGGTGCCCTCTCTCTTGTCCTCAATGTAGAATGGTCCAAACATGTCCATTCCTGTGTTGACGAAGGGGTACTGCTTGTTTGCATCTGGAAATCTGAATTCAGGAAGATCGGCCATCTTCGGTCTCACATTGTCTGCCCTCCATCGTCTGCAAATGAAACCGTATTTCCCCAGACTTCGCAGCAATTTTCTCAATCCAATCATCAGGAAAGTTTTTTGCAGGTGAGCCTTCACATGTTCCACGCCCTGATGGCCACAGTCATGGTGCGCCTTTTCAGTCAACAGTCTTGCAATTTTGCTCGTGCTATGGAGAACCAGAGGATGTTTTGCACTGTAGGTTAGAGGTGCCTTGTTGAGTCTTCCTCCTACCCTCAAGAGTCCGTCGTCATCTAGAAAGGGTGTAAGGGCATCAGCTTGTCTCCTTTTTCCAGATTGTCTCCCTTCAACAGTGCAGAAATTGTTCCTGAGAACAGCTCGTTTTGGGACATTTTAATGAGGTAGTTCCTTGCTCTTTTCTCATCTGATGCAAAAATGTCATTGTTGGAGGTCTCTGGTGATTCGTTTTGTCTTCTAGTTCGGACTTTTGCCTTGAAGCGTCTTATTGTCTGGAACACCATTCTAGTAGAGTTGAGTAGTCGACTCCATGTTGAAAATTTTTCAACCTCAACGACTGGCGTCTGAAGTTGTGTCGCTTGTGTAGCGCATATGTGGGGATCACTGTCTTCGGCAAAAATCCATGAGTCTTGAGGTGTGCTCAGAAAGTCCGGGTTGAAGCCACAGCTTTGGTATGTCTGATGGGTTGAGGCCTCGTGTGCCGTGGTCAGCGGGATTCATCTTTCCAGTGATGGGTCTCCAATTGTCCGGGTTAGAATTCTCGTGAATTTTGGTCAATCTGTTGGCAATATACATCTTCTGTCTCTGCTTGGATTGGATCCATCCAAGTGTAGCGGTGCTGTCTGTCCAAAAGTGTTTTGAACCTATGGTTGTTGTCATCTCGCTCTCACAGAATCCAGCTAGCTCTGCTCCAAGTGTTGCCGCTTCCAATTCCAGTTTCGGAATGCTCAGCTGCTTGATCGGCGCCAGTTTTGTTTTACTGATCACATATCGGGATGTGGAAGATACATCGGCTTCGGTTGTCCTCACATAAACTATGACAGCAATGCACTCATTGAGCCTACGGTGAACGTGTGAAGTTGATGGGTTCCATTGGTGCTGGGAATCAAGCATCTAGGAATTTCGTTTGAAGTCATGCTGTCGAACTCATCCATCCACTCCTGTAGTTCCTGTTGGTAGCATTCCGACACAGGTTGATCCCAGTTTCTTCCCTCTTTAATGATTCTTTGGAGAATGCATCTAATTCTGATGGCAAAAGTTGAAATCAGTCCGACTGGATCGAACAGAGAAGCTGCCATTGAAAGCACTTTTCTTTGAGTCATCTGTTGTCCTGTGTAGAGAAGCTTCGGTTTTGCAAACATCAACTTGTCAGATTTGGGGTCCCACGTCTGACCAAGGATTCTTTGGGATTTCATTTCCGCCTTGTCTTCTTCCAATCGGTTATCTAATGCGGCTGGTCTGTTGCTCAGGAACTTTGTCAGATTGAATCCTCCTGTATGCATAACAGTTTTGATCTCATCTGCACTTCTGCGGGCCTCCTCTTCAGAAGGGTAGGTCTGCATGAAATCATCCATGTAGAACTGCTGCATGATTGATGTGTAGGCCTCTGGATGTTCTTGTTTGTGGTCATTTGCACACTTCTGCAGAACAAAAATCACACAAGAAGGTGAGCATGTGGCTCCAAAAAAGACTCGATTGTATTTGAAGATCTTTTCACTGCCATTCTGTGTCCACAGAACGGGGAGATAGTCCTGGTCTTTTGGTTGGATGCCAATCTGCATGAACATTGCCTCGATGTCAGCTGTGATTTTCACTGAGTACTGTCTGAAGCGGAGACGAAGACCATGCAGGTTGCAGAGTAGATCCGGCCCTGCCAGCAGTGCATCATTGAGTGAGGTACCCTTATATTTGGAAGCAGCATTTGTGACTCTGCGGATTTTGTCTGGTTTCTGTTTGTTGATCACTGGGTGATGTGGAAGGTACCAGACAGAGTGTCTGCAACTGGGGTCTGCAGTTGTGATGTAGTTTTTATCCAAATCTTTTTTGATGGTTTCCTCGTAGCGTTCTCTTAAATTTGTGTCCCTCTCCAGTCTCTGATGCAGAGCGTGCCACTGAACTTTGGCCATGAAGTAGTTGTTAGGAAGTTTGATGTCTTTCTTCCATGGAAGTCCAATTTGGTATCTTTCACCTATGTTTTTTATGGTATCATTGAAGATGGACAGAGCTTCTTTGTCAACTGAAGACTGTCCCTTTGAAGAGCACTGATTGAAGTTCACTCCTTCAATTGTCCAGAAGAGTTGGAGAGGATCTTCATCTGGATCATCATGTCGTCTCCTGATATGATTGAAAAGTGTTATGCTTGTGCTGTTTGACTGTCCGACCCTCTTCTGTGTGTACCTCTGAGTAATGGGCCCTGTCAGTGTCCAGCCAAGCAGAGTGTTGACTCCGTATGGGGTGCCAGTGTGCCCTGTTGTGAACTGTCTGGGAACCGTTGCTGTGAATGCATCTGCTCTAATCAGAATTCCGATCCGGTTGTCTCTGATTGCTGGAAATCTTATGTTCTGAAGCTGAGAATGGTCTCTGCAGATCTCATTCAACCTTTCAGTTTGAACTCTTGGCATTCGAAACTCCTCCATTGCTGTTGTGTACACAGGGATTCTGATCACGGGACAACTGCTGCACAAAGCTCCTATGCCGATCATGAAATCTGCTGTTTTAACTGAGTGTTCACCGTGAAGTGAAGCTAGTGGTAGGTTTATGTCTTTCGGTTGTTGAACTTGAAGTGCATCAGCAACCTTCTGTGTTATTTGTGTTGTCACTGCCACTGTCCAACAAAGCGTAGGTTTCAATGCAAAGATCTCTGTTGAAAAGTGTTACTGGTATCGCCTGCAATTATATCTGCGGTCTGATCCATGAAGTTTCCTGTTGGTTGCTGCAAGTTTAGTTTTGTTGCGGAGTAGTTGCCTGCTGTTGGGCTACAGTGCGTTGATTGTTACTCTGCTGTCTGTTGACGTTGTTCTGCGCGTTCATAGGCTGAGGGTGAAAACCGCTTTTGTTCCAGTTGCCCTTGTGTGAAGTGCTGCTGTTAGATCCACTTTGCCTGTTCTGGTTTCCACTCTGTTGGTTGTAGTTTGAACTCGTCTGCTGCCTTTGGTTTTCATTATTAAAGTTACGTCCATAGCTTGACTGGTTTTGGTTTGTTTGGTTTCTGAAGACATTGTTTAGTGAGTTTTGATTCCAGTTCCCAATTGGTTGTGCATTTTGTTGCTGTTGCCTTGCATCTGTCCTATGGAGCGTTGAGTGATGAAAGCCATTGCATCTGTCCACAAGGCACCTTGTTTTCGATTGGCAGAGACCCTTTTCGTTAGCTCTTACACAGTTAGGGCAGATATTGAACCTCCTCACACAACCATGTCGGTCATACACTGACTTTTCCAAGTATTCGGAACAACGACCAAGGTTGTGGTTTTTATGAGCAGAGTTGACATGAAACATCTGAAGGCCCCCTTCTAGAAAAAGTGCTCACTCTGGTTCTGTGGTTCCGTTGTGGGGAGATGTCTTCGCACGCCTCTGCGTATGAGTCAATCCAATCAGCAAAGTGGGTAAGATTAGGTTGCAGCAAGCCTTGGCTCCTTGTGTGTTGATTCCATCTGATTATCATGTCAGGGTTCAATTTGTCTCTGGCCATTCTCAAGACAGCTGAAGACTTCAGATCAGCTTCAAAGTTGTGGAGTCGGAAGGTTTGTACAAGTCTCCTCAAGAAAGACGAGAAGCTAACAAAAGGGTTTGGTTCGTCTAATCTGGGTTTTGACTGCTTCTCTAATTGATCCAGGTATGCAGCGACAATATGCTGTGGTTTGCCAAATTTTCTGGTCAATTCAGCGATGGCTTCACGGTAGTAATCCCCATTGTAGGATTATCCACTTATGGAATCTCTTGCTTTATAAGTTACTGAGTTTTGGAGGTATGTCATTTTTTGGGCGTCTGAGAGGCCACTGTTGTTGTGAATGGTTGCTTTGAAGAAACTGAACCACTGATGCCATTTCAGAGGATCACCTGTGAAATTGTCAATTGAAATCTTAGGCAAACTCAATGTGTTCTGTATCGTCATTGGTTGGTGTTGCATCCAGTCTGGTGGGAAACTCGGAAAGCCATTGTATAGGTTGTTGTTATAGCCGTTGTTATTGTGTCCGTCAGGTCCGCTGAAATTGTTCAATGGTAGTTTATTGGTTTGCGGTGTGTACCTATGGCTCATGGTCGGAGCAGCCTGGTTATGGTTGTGAAAAGAACATGGTTGTTCCAAATGCCCTGCTCTGCTGTCCTCACTCTCATATCGGCTCTGTCTTCGAACATTGTTCTCTTCTCTCGATCGTTCATCTGTTCTCAGTGCCCCTGTGAGAAATTCCCGGTTCCTTCCTCTCTCTTCAATGTTCAGAACGGGTTGAGAATTATCAGGGTCTTCTGAGTCGGACGAGTTAGCGTTGTTACTTTCCTGATTGTTGCGGCTTGCGAAATGATGCTTCATTGCTCTATTGCGTAAAGGGTTCTGTTTTCTCAATAGATTAGGGGAAGGCGCTGCTGATGTGTTGTGTTAAAAACAGATTCAGTGTCACTTGCATCCGTTCTGTGTGCTTTTGCTCTCTGTTTGCATTTCAGCATGGTTATGTTTCTTTCGGCAGATTCATTAGCAAGTGTTGTCAACTCTTCACTTGTCAGCTGTAGCTTCATGAGTTCATTGCAACTTCTGTCTAACTGCTCTTTTTGAGACCTCAAGAGTTCCAAAGTTTCACGTAGTATGCTTAGAGCTTCGTTACTATTGCTTTGGTCTTCGAAGAGGTCTTTTACTGCGTTCCACTCTATCACTTTCAACTGAAGTTGTTGCTTTAGGCTGTTCTTTGCTACTGATGATGCTTTGAACTTGTTTGTCATATTGATTGTTTTAGAAGATTTTTTTTCTTATTTTACAAAGTTTATACTGCACTGTTACTGCACTATGTTTCCTTGTAACAGCCCTATTCTATCTTTTGTTATGTTAAAACCTATAAATTAAATGAGGCTGTTGCTTTTTGTGCTTAGCTAATGTTTTTTGCTTAATGTTTGTTTGCTATGTTTTAGCTTGTCGCAATCACTAGTCAGTGAAGTTTGATGAAGATTCGTCAATAAGTTTTATAGAGTTAAACCTTTTCACTAATCAGTGAAATTCTTACAAACGTAGACAATTATAATTTTTTGTCCGGTTGCCTATTTGTTTTTCGAGCGCGATAGAAAGAACCCTGGCCTGTGGTGGCTAACTTTCGACTAATGGGTGTGTCTACTGACACTGGTGGGGAGATAACTTCACGTTCCCATAAACCTTAATGTAGCAAGGGCATACCAGGCCTTGCAACTAATCCTAAGTCAATGTGTGTGTTAGTGGTGCTTTTAAATTTCACCTAGAGGAGGATCTACTCCTTTCAGAACTAATGCGGAAAGATACTATATTGATCCAACAATAACTAGACGCCTATTAAAATCCAGCTTTCGAAATGAAGACTTTCAATTCTGCAAGTAAGGCTAGCCCATCTGTCGTGACTAGGCATCACACGCAAACATCCTTCTCAGGAGAACTCTCAAGTCAGTCTTCACTTCTAGAGCCGGATTAAAAATCAGTTGGATCTTTTGTGATTGTGATGTTTTTGATTAAAACTTGTGAAGTTATCAAACCTGAGTTTAAATGTGCTAAGTGTCAAATGCCTAAGTTACCCCCTATAAAATCAAAAATTCCCCAGTCTGAGTCGAGCAAATTTACCAATGGTCCTTTTTTGACCCTAGGATACGCCAGAAATGTTTAAGATCTTCGGCCTAAGTCTTGCATACCAAGACAACTTTTCATTAATATTTGTGTTTCTGAAAGTCGCAACCATGGTAGCAAATCAAGCTCTATAAATACATCATAATTCGCGCCATTGGCACACAAGTTGTGGTTAAAAACGGGAAATCCCTTACTATAAATAATATTGAAAGTGAATGTCAACCGCTTCTGACTTCTTCAATAAAATCAACTTAAATAAATAGCTTCAATGGAAATAGGTTGGGGGAATGGAAATCAGGAAATGAATGGGTTTTGGAGGACGAAAGTGTAGGTGGGGGGAGGAAAATGAGGATGTGGGGGGAGATAAAATATAAAGGAACTTGGTTCCTTTACAGGCTGTCAGTTCACATTTAAATCTCTGCAAATTTAGATACCAAACACATTTTATTGTTTCAGCTATTAGCTATACAAGCTCAAGAACAATTTTGTTTTCACTTTAAGCAGTCGTGGAAACGCATTTGAAACCAATTTTGATGAAAATGGCGGACTTAGCTGGCCTAATTTTTAAGAACGGGGAATAGAAATTGAGGGCAGAACATTCATCGCATGAGTTTAACCGTTTTAACTTGTTTTAAACATGCAAGAATTGAACAGATGTCATAAAATGTTAAAAGGCAACGCTAACTTGTTAAAATTAATAATATGTAAGGTCAATATATACAACATCAATGGGCTGCCTCAAAAGTCAGTAAATTCTTTGAAAAACTTTAGTCCCCGCCCCTTAAGAATTGTTCGTCAATCCTTTTCATCTGAGTGACCAAAATTTTGATAGCGAAGATGATTTAAACTGAATTAATTTTTACTGATAATGAGAGAGAGAGATGGCGTATTCATTGAATAATGCTCTGAGATGGATGTATTCATTGAATAATGCTTACTAATGTTAGCATTTTTATGTTAAAATTTTTTTCTCTTAGTATGAAATGCGAATCAATTCACGAATCAAATCATCAGTTACGTTTTGATATCAACCTACACTACAAATTATTGGCTCACTAGAGACAACTCTTGGAACGACCCAAAGCTATCCATCTGCGGGGTTTTTATTACCACCATACCCCCCCCCCCCAAAAAAAGAAATAGCCCCTCTTTATGGCATATGGCATATTTACGGTATATTGTCGGTAGGGGGCCCGGGGGAGGGGTGATAAAAAGAAAGACCGGATATTCAAAGAGGCTTCGCTTGGATACGTTAAACGTTAACAAATATGTAAGTAATGGTAGCTAAGGAAGCTCTATGCTATTATACACATCACGTCCTACTGTTTACAAAATTGAGTTGGTTTAAATGTAAACAGTCTCGTACACCACGTAAACCACAAAGACAAGTCGCCATAATTTGATACAAGTCTTTAAATTATCGTCCTTTCTATTGTCCTGCTATTCCAATGGATAATTTGACACAATCTTGTAAGTATCTTTTAAAGATGACATGTTATCCCCGATTCTGAAATTGGTTCCGAAACTTTTCGCCCGGTAGATTATGATTGTCAAGGCAGATTGGCACCGGCTGTGCTTCGCAAAAGAAGTGTTCCAACATACCAAAAAAACTTTTTTAAAAAAACTCCGCCAGCATTTATCGGCGCAATACTCTGAGAGACAGAGAGGGCGAGAAGAAATGGGTGCGAAAAAACTTCGCTGAACAAGTTTTCAAGTGCGGTACCATACGCATATGATATCTGGACAATAACTAATATCGTATTCTTGTTCAATTTTAAATTCAATTCTTTCAGTGCATACTTTGATTTTGATTATAACTTGTTTATATGTGTAGATAGGATACTGTTTGTTCCGTTATATACGTGTTTAATATTTCCGTTGTACTGCGTGATCAACCTGTGATTAATTTGTGGCTATTTTGAACTAGTTTCTTTTTTATTTCATTCTTCTCAATTTCGTTCTCTCAACTCAGTGGATAATTCAATCTTCAAAAAAACACTCTTAAAGTCAATATCTTAATTACTAAAAATTCATTTGCAATATGATCTCCGACTAAAGTTTCAGAGAAGTAGAATTCAATTAACTAAAATAGGCAAAAGTGACGCAAACACCCGCTTAAGTCTTGGATATCACAATTGCTGCCCAATCTACTCAACTAAATAATCACACCACATAACATGGCGCAGTCAGTAAAGGACTTACGCAAAACACCACTACATGTGGAAGCTTTTTGGGATAAATCTACAATCTCTCCGCCCTTATCGAGTGAGAAATGGACTACACAATGGAAGCTAAAGAACCTGGCAAAAGAAGGCATACACTTAGAAACTCTACTGGATTGCCCCGCCGCAGGAGTTGACTACCCACCAAAGCAAACCTATGATGAAGCTCTTGACGGCCACATCCAATCAACAGAACGTGATCCAAAAATTAATAATCAACAATGGAAAGTGATTCGACAAAATCGATGTAAAAAAGTTGAGGATATCAGAATTCTTTATGGCGATAAACCTTCGGAAACTTGCGACCAAGAAGAAAAATATCTCTTAAATCTCTCTATATGAACTGAAGGACGACGCAAATTTAGCACTAAACACCCATCCATCCTGTTCCAAAAAGAATCCATGAAAAACTTCTGGAAAGCAAATCAGAATTCTTCTTTGAAACACAAATACCACCTGCAATAGATTTGTATTTTCCTTTTCCAACGAGCAAAAAGGCGAAGCGATCGGCTGCAAGTTTCCACAGAAGATTCATTAAACAGTCTGAAAATTGCAGCTTTGGAGATGAAGAAACTACCCTCATTTGTGATACCTTCTTTCTCGATGTGTTGAATTTTGAACAGAACTTCTCAAAAAGACGGTAGCATTAGCTAAAACTCTGTAAATGGGTATCCACGTTGAAATGAGTGCTCAAGCTCAATAAAAGAAATATCAAAATTTGAATTATAATCAATCTGTAAACATTGCTAATAATTATCAGAGCCGAAATTGCAACAACGACTGTATATGTGAAAATGCATTCGTAACAGTTGTAGATGATGGTCAAAGAAACTGATTTGTTTGTGAATAAACATATTCGTACACGTAAATCAAAAAGTCAAGTCCTCATTGTCAGTTCAATAGAAAGCATTAAATTGTCTTTTTATTGTCCTGCCATTCCAATAGATAATTTTGCACTGTCTTGTAAGTATCTTGCAAAGATGACATTGTTATTGACGATCCTGAAACTGTTTCGGAAACTTTTGGCACAGTAGATTATGATTAACAACAAGGGAAATTGGAACCGACTGTGGTTCGGTAAAAAGTGTTCCAACATACCAAATATCTTTAAAAAAATCGGCCAGCAACTACTCAAAAGGCTCTAGTTAGGCATCGTCCTCTTTACGGCTTGAAGAGGAGGTAAGATGAGCATTAATTTTATGACTTGGATTTTATGCTGGTCTTCTGTTTTTCAACCGCCAGGGAAGCAGAACAATAAGGTCAATGCTGAATGTGAGAACAACAATTTAGTTCATTTAGGAAAACAAAAGACAAAAGAAGATGGGAAAGACAAAATATTTGTCGGCGCAATACCCTGGGAGACAGAGAGAGTTAGAGAAAATGGGTGCAAAAATGATTCGCTAAACAAGTTTTTAAGTGAGGTATCGTACGGATATGATATCTGGACAATATCTCACATTGTATTCTAGTTCAATTTTAAATTCGATTCTGGTAGTGCATATTTTGATTTTGATTATACCTTGTTTATATGTTAGACAAGAAACTGTCTGATAGCGTTATATACATTTTTAAGATTTCCTTTGTACTGCGTTATTAACCTGTGATTACTTTGTTGCTATTTTGAACTAATTTGTTTTTTATTTTATTCTTCTCAATTTCGTTCTCTGAACTCAGTGTATAATTCAATCGTCAAATAAACGCTCTTCAAGTCAATATCTAAAATACTAAAAAGTCATTTGCAATGCGATCTCCAACTAAAGTTTCAGAGAAGTAGAATTTAATTAACTAAAATAGGCAAAAGTGACGCAAAAACCCGCTTAATTCTTGGATATCGCAATTGCTGTGCAATCTACTCAACTAAATAATCACACCACATAACATGGCGCAGTCAGCAAAGGCATTACGCACAACACCACTGCATATCGACACTTTATTGGAGAAATCTACAATCTCCACCCTTATCGTGGGAGAAATGGACTACACAATGGAAGCTTGCCCTTCTGGCAAAATAAGGCATGCGTTTAGAAACTCTACTGAATGGCCCATCCGCAGGAGTTGACTACCCAACAGAACCAACCTATTGTTGAAGGTCTCGCCCCATTAACGGAACACGATCGGAAAGTTAGAAACCAACAAATAAAAACGTGAACTGGCAAAATCGTTTTAAAAAAGTAAGGAGACCAGAATTCTTCATGGCCATAAACCTTCAGAAGATGTCTATGGAGTTCAAAAAAAGCCTATGTAAAACTTCTGGAAAGCGTTGCAGGACACCTTCGTTAAAACAAAAAAGAAATCCTACGATTGATTTGTATTCTTCTCTTCCAAAAAACGAAAAAACGAATCAGCTGAATGTTTCTATGGAAGATTAGTAGAACACACTGAAAATTGCAGCTTAGGATATGAAGAAACTACTTTTAATCGTGATATCTTCATTCTCAATATGTTGGATTTTGACACATACAAGAACTTCAAAGAGAGATTATCACCCGCTAAAATTCTGTAAATGGGTATCAACATGGAAATGGGTGTGCAAAATCAATAAAAGATAAATCAAATTGGGAATAATAATCAATCTGTGAACATCGCTAGAAATTATCAAAACCGAAATTGCAACAACGACTGGATATGTGAAAATGCACTCTCAACAGTGGTAGATGATGATCACAGAAAGATAATAGGAGGATATCTCTTCGACAAACTTGGACTTGCAATTGTACAACAACAGGCAACAAATGGTAAACCAGTAATGATATACATCCTAATTCTTCATGCAAAATCAAACAACCAATCGCGTCAATATTTCCAGAGCTACTTTCTAGAAACGTATTATCAAAGACGCAAACTTTTAAAATAAAATTTCATCAAAAGTACATAGTAAAGCCACAAAAAGGTTACAATTAACTTCCAATCTTGAGATACTGAAGAACTCAACAGACGCAAAACGAAGTTCACATTGAAAAAATATCGAAATGTTTGGATGAAAATCTCATTTCTCCAATCGTAATAACGGTAAAAAAGATCCCTCAAGAAAATTAGTATTAGAGTCTAATCTTAAATAAATCCATTAGTAAAAATAAACAAATGCCAAACATAGAAATGCTAATTGGTTCAATATCACAACACTTAACAGAACGACCAAACGATCATTATGCATATTTTTCCATCTTAGAATTAAAATTCGCATATAGTCAATTACAATTACCTAAAGATACAGCTAAACATTGCATATGTAACGTCACTTGTGGAAAAACAACAGGAACGTTTAGAATTAATATAGGATTCTACGGATCAATTAAAATGCCTGCACAACTCCAGAAAGCAATGGCCTATACACTTATTGGTGGTTCAAACACATTTTGTTTCTTAGACGTCAAAAATTTTTATCTATTTGACCAAATGCCCAAAAATTTTAAACGATGATAACTATCTTATCAATATGCTCAAATGTCACTTCGCTAAACCTAAGATTGAATGGCTTGGATTTAAATTCACTCAAACAGAGATTTTGCCACTCGAAACCAGAACAGGGGCTATTTTGGCAATTCCTCTCTCAAACGATTCAGATCCTTTCTTGAATCTGTCCATTAAATCAGCGAAGTCATACCGAATCTGGCACAACTTTGTCACCCATTATGACTATTGCTGAAAAAGTCTAACAAACTTATTTGCATTAAGCCGAGAAAACTGTCATTATAATCCTAAATTAAAAGTCGGAGTGTAATGTGAAGCTTCGAAAAAGCATCTGAACTCGGAAAAGCATTCAAACACTTCAAACAAAACACGAGAATTGGATGGAAACCAATCGCATTTGCCTCTCGTTTCTTAAATAAAACCCAAGAACGTTACTGAGTTAATGAATTAGAACTACTGGGAATTGTACGATCCATCGACTATTTTGAATACTATTTATAAGGCAAAAATTTTACACTGATTACAGACCATCGCTCAATAATATCTATACTAAAAGAGCCTGGATCAAACAAATCTTACAATAATTGACTTTCACGTTGGATTGACACATACGACGAACATTTTGTAGTTGCAACTATTTCGAAATTCAGACAAACTTTCAAACTCATCATTAAACCTCAATCATTAGTTTCCCAAATTTTTAATAAATTATTACAGCGCAATTTACGCAATCAAATTTGGAATACAGATATCGCGCCACGAAATACATCACCTAAAACAAGTTTAAACGTTTTTGATTAATAAATCAAAAGCAACTCATATACCAATTACAAAACATTCACTGTCAAATGCTTTTTTATTAAACTCCTTTCAATAATCACTTCAAAAAGTCACAAATGTCCATCCCACTGAAATTGCCATTACCTTTTTTAATAGGTAAATTCAATCATTGCATTAAGCCTAAAACTTAATCGCATTCCACTATCAAAATGAGTTCAAATACCCTGCAAAAGTCAGACGATAAAGAATGTGACCAATGTGAACAATAAGCACCCTATTTGACACAAATTTAATTGATCACAATCAAATTACAGAACAAACAAATCTTGCCTCTTTGCCCAAAGCTTTTTTAACAACAATCACTCTAAAACGCAATTCTAAACAGAATCGAAATTACTAGGAGACCAACATAGGACTCAACACGCATTCGAGCCCGAGTAACTTTTAATCTTGAAGTCATTTCAGAAAACTCACCAACAAAGACAACTGCTGGAACAAACAACTCTTCTGCACGAACATTTCCATCCGTTAACACATTAGAGGCAGTCAATTACCGAATATTGGCAAACACTTTGAACAAAATCTTCAGCAAAAAAATTTTTTAGCCATCCTCACCGGTGGAGACGCAATCCTCAAATATGTGAGAGACTGTGTCACGCGCAACGATGAAACCAGAATCAACAAAAATCAACTCAATGCATTCACTCATTGTGGGGAGATATGAGTGTGAAAAACAGATGCTTGTGCATCGAAAAACGTTTTGCCATACAAAAGGCAATAAAAGAAGCTATGCTGGAAGATATACATTTGACACGTCCAGGATGCTTTGCACTGCTTTCACTAGCACAGCATTGTTGGTGGCCATATATCCATCGGGATTTACTAGCGAGGGCTAGCGAGTGCAAAGCGTGCACAGACATTGGTAAGAATTTAAAACCACTGATTCCGCGTAGCAAATGGTTACCATTAACTAAGTGTAATGAATCAAACGAAGAAATGCAAATAGACTTTCGCTGCCCTAATTTAAACAAAAAAGTAATACAAAAATTTTTTCTAATTGCCATTGATAGATATTTTAAATATCTTAGTTGAACTACTAAATAATGCATTCGACCCAAAAGTCTTAAAACTTTTAACTGCATCTATAAATAATCACGATATTTCACGATGCATAAGACTGAACCAGGCTAAGAGTTCAACAGGAAAGAGATTTGAAGACTTTGGCAAAAAAAATTATATCGAATGATTATACACCAGTAAATGACCATAGAGCAATTGGACTTGATGAAACTCTAAAGCAAACAGTAAAAAGACCGCCATCATGTATGAAAACTAATACAAATGATCAATTTATCTACAACAAAGCATGCAACATCTCTAATTGTTCAAAAACTACGTAAAGTTAAACAAAAACTCCAAATTTAACTCCATTTGAGCAAAACGTTGGCAGAAAATGAAATACAGTAATCTCTAATAGAGTAACAAAACCAGCCATTAAACATCTAAGCATTAATGAAAAATTTCAATATCATTTATTTGAAAACGCTATCCCCGACGATAGTACCTGACAGACGAACAATGGGCAAACACAGGCATGTGCAGCGATGTTCAATTCAAAAAAATCATTTGCGCCGCAAATGCCAAAGCCAACGAACGAGAGGCGCAAATGCAAGACAACGAGAACCAATTATTCTCGTCTGAGGGCAATTCCGGCCCAATCCCAAGACCCCAAACGCATCATCCGAGTCATAATTGCAAAGAAAGTTAGCGTAACTCGAAGGCAAAAACGCAATTTGGATGGGCTCTTCGAACTGCTTGCTCCCGGAAGGACAATTGCAAAAGAATGCCCAACAAAGAGCATGATCAAAGAGCCCAATAAAGCGGTTGAACGTGTCAGTAGTTCCAACATAGCCAAACTTGGTACGATTTATGAGCGCTCAGCAACACTAGCCCAATACGCAGACCGACGTCCCCCTAAAATCAATGAAAAACTCTGGAGCAGAGAATAGCCAGCCACAGGAAAAAATTGCTCAGAAAATTTTAGCAAGATTAAGCAAGATCTGCAAGATAACTTATGTTCTCGCAAACAAGCAGATGACATTAGTATCGTTTCTTCGCGCTCCTGCATTTCAGCTTCCAATAATGTTGCCAGAGCACTGAAAGTAAGAATCCCAAAAAAGAACCCTATATAGTGAGGCATTTAGAAATCGACCCGACCTCACTAAGGTAATTCAATTCAGTCCACCACAACCAATCGCAGCATCACCTACTCAGCCCACAGCCACATCGTGATCCGCACAGCAATTAACACCATTATTCCGAAAAAGTTAACATTCGGCCCCCAACTACCGTTATTTTGGACACTGAATCTTCATTAGTTTGAAGGTGATGCAAACGCCAGTACAAGAAAGACGGAAAACAAAAGTCACAAAGTCAACAAATTCAAACAGTTAAATATACAAACAACAGGTCACAATAACCCACTTCCGGACACGAGCACAGGTTTTATTGGAGCCTGCTCCCCGCGTAACCCGAATGAACGATATACATGCAATCCGCACCCCAATGCCCCAAGTGAAGGGGAAATGACAGTATAGGAAGCCGCACAATGCGAAGATGATGATGTTGATAAAATTTAAAACTCGTTTTAAAAAAAACAAAAAACTTTTTCTTTGTCCATTTACTAATATAATATATTACATACTATGTAAATGGTCAATAAATATTATTCTTCTCATATTTATTTACTTAGTTGTACATCATCATTTTTTCACAAAAAGAAAATATCATACGGATGATATCTGAACATTATTTCTTATCGTATTCTAGTTCAATTTTAATTTCAATTCAAGTGGTTCATATTTTATCCTTGATCTCAAATTGATCATGTGTAAAGAGAGGAAACTGTCTGCTCACGTCAAAAACATTTTTAGTATTTCCGTTGTACTGCTTGATCAACCTGTGGTTACTTTATTGCTGTTCGGCACTAACTCGTATTTTATCTAAATGTTCCTCAAGTCAGTACCTAAGATACTAAATAGTCATTCGCGATGCAATCTCCAACTTAAGTTTTAGAGAAATAGAATTTAATTAACTAGACGCGACGCAAACAACCGCTTAGGTCTTGGATATCACATTTGCAGTGCAATCTACTGAACTAAATAACTACATCGCATAACATGGATCAGTAATCAAAAGAATTACGCAAAAAAACCACTACATATCGACGTTTTTTGTGAGAAATTTGCAATCAGTCCAAATTTGTCGTAGAAATCCAAACTGATCGGCCCACCCGCAGGAGTTGACTACCCACCAGAACCAACATACGGAGAAGATGTTGAGGGCCACACCCAAGCAACGGAACGCGACCGGAAAGTAAGAACACAACAACAAAAAGTGATTGGACAAAGTCGATGTAAGGCAAAGTCGATGTAAAATTGCTGGAACTCTCCGGAATTCTTTGTTGTAATAAACTTTTGGAAAATTTCGACCAAAACGCAACATCATTCTTATACCCCTGTATAGGAACTGAAGAACGCCGCATATTCAACAGTAAACAACCATACTTTTTG
The DNA here is from genome assembly GCF_964194025.1 of Convolutriloba macropyga. Classification (NCBI taxonomy): domain Eukaryota; kingdom Metazoa; phylum Xenacoelomorpha; order Acoela; family Convolutidae; genus Convolutriloba; species Convolutriloba macropyga. The sequence continues at coordinate 74,201,475 of NC_134474.1, read as the reverse complement.
ATTGAAGAACAATCCACGAAAAATCTGTTGAATGGAATGGATGATTCCTTCACTAAAACACAAAACTTCGCCTCCGATAGATTTGTATTCTTCACTTCCCAACAACCAGAAGAAGAATCAGCTGATAATTTTTATGGACGATTAATAGAACCGGATGAAAATTGCAGCTTAGGAGATCAAGAAACTACCCTCTTTCATGATACTTTCATTTTCAATGTGTTGGATTTTGACACAAAAGAATTTCTGAAACAGAAGGTAACATCCCTTAAAACTCTGGAAATGACCATCTAAGTGTTCTGTGTTTTAGCATTCCGTTTTTTGTCAATTTTTGTGTCAGTTGATTGGGTAGTCACTGACACAACGAAAACGGAATCGAAGCGTCTTAGAAGTTTTTTGAAAGAAAACTTTTAACGCCTATTGAGTCTATTTACTTCTCTTCTTTTTCTTACTTCTTCGGGTGTCTCAATTTTTTTGTATAAAACTCTGAATACATTGCCTATTTTTTTGTCAGTTATTTTTGGAATTTCAAATGCATCACAGTTGAGTTGCGCGAAATTTGTTCTACAAATGAAACTTTTGGAGACTTTCCAAAACTGTCAGAAATTGGAATTAGTGCTTTTTGTAGTTCAATTCATTTTTCTCGTAAGTTGTTTCTTGTAAAATGGTAAGTAGTAAAGCAAGTTAAATAAGGGTGAGCAGTGAGTAGTGAGCTGTGGTTTTTTGGCGAAATCTGCATTAAAAAGTCTGCGTCGTGTCTGGTTTTGGTTCATGTCAAGTTCTGCTTCGAAATATTCTGATAACTTTTTTCTGATTTTGCCGTACTTCTTCATCACAAATTTGCTTTACACTAATTACACTTTTTACGGTTGATTTCTTTTTTCCTTTCAAATTGCTTCAACTAATTTGAGTTCAAAAAATATAACGAGTAAAACCTAAAAAATTCGGTCATTAAAGCATAGTGCGTTAGTTTATCAAAGTTTATTTAAGTGAACTCTAATTAGTATTAGTTTTAGGTTCAATTGTGTTCCACTGTTTAAAACTGATTTCATAATAATTTTGTATTCTATCTATAAGTTAGTCTTTTTTCGAAAGCGACTTGACACCTGAAAAAATCTGGCAGATTGTAACCTCTTTTCTAGTCTGATTAAATAATTTTTGCATCAAACAAGTGGTGCTATTTTTCTTCTATCTATTTTTTGGGAAAATTTATAATAAACTGTTGACTTATGATTATATTGTTGGAACTAAATTTTCGTATTGCAAACTTCAGATTTTGTTCTTATGCTTATTTAGCTTGCCTCTGGTAGCATCTAGAAACGATCAGTTTTCAGCTCACAATATTACTAGTTAATCAAATAGGCTTTAAAACATACAAAATGTGTCAAGAATTGAAAATTTGTTACCTGATTTTTTTGAGAAACGAAACAATTGAATGTTTCTTCAAGGATTTGTTTAATTTGCAGGATCAGTAGAATAAAAACTTTTATTGAGGATTTGGTTGTGATAGCTTTTTTCATCAACAAAAGTTGATACAGTACTGCTCGTTTGTGGGCTAGCGAGATCACATTGTTGTATTCAAATAATGGAGTATTGGATAAGACATAACAAATGTCCGCTATCTCAATTTTCGCCCATTTTAAAAAATGCAAGCCGATTTTTGTTACAGTCGGCTTTTTTATTATTGTCTCAAAACCAAAGTGCTCGATTAAAACTGTATGTCAAGAGAAAGCTTTATTTGAAAAAAGCATTTTTTAAAGTTGTTGTCGCATTTTTTGACTACGCCGTCACCATATTCTTGCGGGCGGAAATTGAAGTTATCGAAATTTTGACGTTTCAACTTCCGCCCCAACTGATTAGTGAGGTTCCTTTACTAAAAATGGAAGCCAGCCGTTTTTTACGCTAGGAACTATTTTGAATATTTTTTCCCTTTTTTTAAACTTTGAAAATATTGAACATTGGAAAACATAAATTCTAAGGCCGTGCTAACCTTTTTTGTCAACTCATAGACTACTAAAAAAGTGAGAGTACGGTAGCAAATATCTGCCAATCTTTTCCGCATTCTAAAAACCTCCTGTTAAACCTTTTTTTGTTTTTTTTTTTGTTATACAAATTCTTTTTCAACCAACATCCAGACTAGTTTTTACTCCTCGATCAAACTCTTTTTCGAAGATACACTCTTATTTGCAGAAAAATATTACAAAAGATGCAGGCAAATAATTTGTGGATTTTTTGCCCCTAAAACTTAATAGGTGCTCTGTATATTACACCAAATCACTGTCGTAGTTCGTGATAGCTTTCCAAAGTCTCTTGAAACTAAAGATTTTTCCATATTATTTCAAAAACTTTAAATAATTACTCTTCTTTAAAAACAAATTTTGTTCACGGGGAGTGGGCGACAATGATGATATGAGCTCGGAGTAGATCAAGATCAGCATCATCAAGTTTGATTTGATATTTATATCAGCGCTTTATGGATTTAAAATCAGGAAAATATTCAGGATATTTGAATCAAAATTTTAACAAATTGAGCAGAATGGCGATTTGGCTCAATTTCATTGGGTAAGAAATTGAAATAAAACTTTGAGTCAGCGCAGACACATTTGAAACTCTGAAACTGTTTTAGTAATTTTATAAATTTTAAATCACTTTGTGTTTTGTTGTTTTGTGTGCATGAACTTCAGCTTATCAAATTTAGAGATGACTTCCCTAGTCGATTTAGGATGTTAATCTTGCAAGAATCTTGCAAGATCTTGCATGATTATGCATAATCTTGCAAGATTTTGTTGCAAGATCTTGCAAGATTAACAATTTTTTGCAAGATTTTCTTGCAAGATTAACATCCTCTTGCAAGATCTTGCAACATTAACAGCATATTTTGCAGATTTTTTTCTCTCCTTAACCTATCCTAAACAAAAAAACGCCTAAAAAAGCCGCGGAAAACCAATCCTATCCTATCTTAGTAACAAAAAAACGTTCCTATCCTAGACCTAAGTCTTATGAGAAGAAACTCAGGAAAGCAGATGAAATTTGAATTTAAAAGAAACAACACAAAAAAAATAAATACATCACATCGAAAAACCAATCTAGCACAAGAAAACAACAGGCAGACGACTCCCTTCGCTGATCTTCTTTTCTTCTTTTTTGATTTTTCTTTGAGTTTTTTTTTCAAACAATTTTGTTTCTTTTCATTTTCAAGTGACTGTGGTCTTGTCGTAGGGTGGCGTCTCCTCGTCCTCGGGTGTCACCGAATCCAGCAGAAAAAAAAGTGAACAACACAGAACAGCAAAGAAATCCCAAGCGCCTAAGCGCAAGGGTACCCCACCAAACCGAGCCAAAGCACACCAGGGCAAAGCAAAGCCCAGCAAGAAACACCTAAAGCCCGCGCCGAAACCTAAGTGGGGAGGGAAAAGCGAAACGGAAGCGCGAAAAACCTAGCTCCTAAATCGGCGCGGGCAAAGGAGAGACCATCCACCCTAACCTAAGCACACTATGGGCAAAAGCAAAGCCCGGCAAAGCAACACCTAAGGCCTGCGCCAAAAAGCCTAGATGGGAGGGGGTACAAAGAGCAACGCAAAACCTTAATCCTAAGTGGCGCAGGCAAAAAGGGCAAAGCACGTGCCCAAAACAAAGCAAAGCCTAAGCAGCGCGCAAAAAGCGGAGAGCACTAAGAGTGCCCAAAAACAGGAAAAGGGGGGAACGACACAGCGTACCGACCAAACCGAAGACGCGAAGTCCATGCAGAAGGGTGACGACTCCACCACCAACACCAAAGGTCGTCTCCGCCACCCAGGGCTCCTCGGGTGTCGTCTCCTCGTCCTCGGGTGTCATCGAATCCTGCATAAAAAGAGAAAACTGAACAACACAGAACAGCAAAGAAATCCCAAGCGCCTAAGCGCAAGTGTACCCCCCCAAACCGAGCCAAAGCACACCAGGGCAAAGCAAAGCCCAGCAAGAAACACCTAAAGCCCGCGCCGAAACCTAAGTGGGGAGGGAAAAGCGAAACGGAAGCGCGAAAAACCTAGCTCCTAAATCGGCGCGGACACAGGAGAGACCATCCACCCTAACCTAAGCACACTATGGGCAAAAGCAAAGCCCGGCAAAGCAACACCTAAGGCCTGCGCCAAAAAGCCTAGATGGGAGGGGGTACAAAGAGCAACGCAAAACCTTAATCCTAAGTGGCGTAGGCAAAAAGGGCAAAGCACGTGCCCAAAACAAAGCAAAGCCTAAGCAGCGCGCAGAAAGCGGGGAGCTCTAAGAGTGCCCGAAAACAGGAAAAGGGGGGGACGACACAGCTTACCGACCAAACCGAAGACGCGAAGTCCATGCAGAAGGGCTGACGACTCCACCACCAACACCAAAGGTCGTCTCCACCACCCAGGGCTCCTCGGGTGTCGTCTCCTCGTCCTTGGGTGTCACCGAAACCTGCAGAAAAAGAGAAAAACTGAACAACACAGAACAGCAAAGAAATCCCAAGCGCCTAAGCGCAAGGGTACCCCCCCCCAAACCGAGCCAAAGCACACCAGGGCAAAGCAAAGCCCAGCAAGAAACACCTAAAGCCCGCGCCGAAACCTAAGTGGGGAGGGAAAAGTGAAACGAAAGCGCGAAAAACCTAGCTCCTAAATCGGCGCGGGCAAAGGAGAGACCATCCACCCTAACCTAAGCACACTATGGGCAAAAGCAAAGCCCGGCAAAGCAACACCTAAGGCCTGCGCCAAAAAGCCTAGATGGGAGGGGGTACAAAGAGCAACGCAAAACCTTAATCCTAGGTGGTGCAGGCAAAAAGGGCAAAGCACGTGCCCAAAACAAAGCAAAGCCTAAGCAGCGCGCAAAAAGCGGAGAGCACTAAGAGTGCCCGAAAACAGGAAAAGGGGGGAACGACACAGCTTACCGACCAAACCGAAGACGCGAACTCCAAGCAGAAGGGGTGACGACTCCAGCACCAACACCAAAAGTCGTCTCCACCACCCAGGGCTCCTCGGGTGTCGTCTCCTCGTCCTTGGGTGTCACCGAATCCTGCATAAAAAGAGAAAACTGAACAACACAGAACAGCAAAGAAATCCCAAGCGCCTAAGCGCAAGGGTAACCCCCCAAACCGAGCCAAAGCACACCAGGGCAAAGCAAAGCCCAGCAAGAAACACCTAAAGCCCGCGCCGAAACCTAAGTGGGGAGGGAAAAGCGAAACGGAAGCGCAAAAAACCTAGCTCCTAAATCGGCGCGGGCAAAGGAGAGACCATCCACCCTAACCTAAGCACACTATGGGCAAAAGCAAAGCCCGGCAAAGCAACACCTAAGGCCTGCGCCAAAAAGCCTAGATAGGAGGGGGTACAAAGAGCAACGCAAAACCTTAATCCTAAGTGGTGCAGGCAAAAAGGGCAAAGCACGTGCCCAAAACAAAGCAAAGCCTAAGCAGCGCGCAAAAAGCGGAGAGCACTAAGAGTGCCCGAAAACAGGAAAAGGGGGAACGACACAGTTTACCGACCAAACCGAAGACGCGAAGTCCATGCAGAAGGGGTGACGACTCCACCACCAACACCAAAAGTCGTCTCCACCACCCAGGGCTCCTCGGGTGTCGTCTCCTCGTCCTCGGGTGTCACCGAATCCTGCATAAAAAGAGAAAACTGAACAACACAGAACAGCAAAGAAATCCCAAGCGCCTAAGCGCAAGGGTACCCCCCCAAACCGAGCCAAAGCACACCAGGGCAAAGCAAAGCCCAGCAAGAAACACCTAAAGCCCGCGCCGAAACCTAAGTGGGGAGGGAAAATCGATACGGAAGCGCGAAAAACCTAGCTCCTAAATCGGCGCGGGCAAAGGAGAGACCTCCCACCCTAACTCAAGCACCCTCTGGGCAAAAGCAAAGCCCGGCAAAGCAACACCTAAGGCCTGCGCCAAAAAGCCTAGATGGGAGGGGGTACAAAGAGCAACGCAAAACCTTAATCCTAAGTGGCGCAGGCAAAAAGGGCAAAGCACGTGCCCAAAACAAAGCAAAGCCTAAGCAGCGCGCAGAAAGCGGGGAGCACTAAGAGTGTCCGAAAACAGGAAAAGGGGGGAACGACACAGCTTACCGACCAAACCGAAGACGCGAAGTCCATGCAGAAGGGGTGACGACTCCACCACCAACACCAAAGGTCGTCTCCACCACCCAGGGCTCCTCGGGTGTCGTCTCCTCGTCCTCGGGTGTCACCGAATCCTGCAGAAAAAGAGAAAACTGAACAACACAGAACAACAAAGAAATCCCAAGCGCCTAAGCGCAAGGGTACCCCCCAAACCGTGCCAAAGCACACCAAGGCAAAGCAAAGCCCAGCAAGAAACACCTAAAGCCCGCGCTGAAACCTAAGTGGGGAGGGAAAATCGAAACGGAATCGCGAAAAACCTAGCTCCTAAATCGGCGCGGGCAAAGGAGAGACCTCCCACCCTAACCTTAGCACCCTATGGGCAAAAGCAAAGCCCGGCAAAGCAACACCTAAGGCCTGCGCCAAAAAGCCTAGATGGGAGGGGTACAAAGGGCAACGCAAAATCTTAATCCTAAGTGGCGCAGGCAAAAAGGGCAAAGCACGTGCCCAAAACAAAGCAAAGCCTAAGCAGCGCGCAAAAAGCGGAGAGCACTAAGAGTGCCCAAAAACAGGAAAAGGGGGAACGACACAGCTTACCGACCAAACCGAAGACGCGAAGTCCATGCAGAAGGGGTGACGACTCCACCACCAACACCAAAGGTCGTCTCCACCACCCAGGGCTCCTCGGGTGTCGTCTTATCGTCCTCGGGTGTCACCGAATCCTGCAGAAAAAGAGAAAACTGAACAACACAGAACAGCAAAGAAATCCCAAGCGCCTAAGCGCAAGGGTACCCCCAAACCGAGCCAAAGCACACCAGGGCAAAGCAAAGCCCAGCAAGAAACACCTAAAGCCCGCGCCGAAACCTAAGTGGGGAGGGAAAAGCGAAACGGAAGCGCGAAAAACCTAGCTCCTAAATCGGCGCGGGCAAAGGAGAGACCTCCCACCCTAACCTAAGCACCCTATGGGCAAAAGCAAAGCCCGGCAAAGCAACACCTAAGGCCTGCGCCAAAAAGCCTAGATGGGAGGGGTTACAAAGAGCAACGCAAAACCTTAATCCTAAGTGGCGCAGGCAAAAAGTGCAAAGCACGTGCCCAAAACAAAGCAAAGCCTAAGCAGCGCGCAAAAAGCGGAGAGCACTAAGAGTGCCCAAAAACAGGAAAAGGGGGGAACGACACAGCTTACCGACCAAACCGAAGACGCGAAGTCCATGCAGAAGGGGTGACGACTCCACCACCAACACCAAAGGTCGTCTCCACCACCCAGGGCTCCTCGGGTGTCGTCTTATCGTCCTCGGGTGTCTCCGAATCCTGCAGAAAAAGAGAAAACTGAACAACACAGAACAGCAAAGAAATCCCAAGCGCATAAGCGCAAGGGTACCCCACAAACCGAGCCAAAGCACACCAGGGCAAAACAAAGCCCAGCAAGAGACACCTAAAGCCCGCTCCGGAACCTAAGTGGGGAGGGAAAAGCGAAACGGAAGCGCGAAAAACCTAGCTCCTAAATCGGCGCGGGCAAAGGAGAGACCTCCCACCCTAACCTTAGCACCCTATGGGCAAAAGCAAAGCTCGGCAAAGCAACACCTAAGGCCTGCGCCAAAAAGCCTAGATGGGAGGGGGTACAAAGAGCAACGCAAAACCTTAATCCTAAGTGGCGTAGGCAAAAAGGGCAAAGCACGTGCCCAAAACAAAGCAAAGCCTAAGCAGCGCGCAAAAAGCGGAGAGCACTAAGAGTGCCCAAAAACAGGAAAAGGGGTGAACGACACAGTTTACCGACCAAACCGAAGACGCGAAGTCCATGCAGAAGGGGTGACGACTCCACCACCAACACCAAAGGTCGTCTCCACCACCCAGGGCTCCTCGGGTGTCGTCTTATCGTCCTCGGGTGTCACCGAATCCTGCAGAAAAAGAGAAAACTGAACAACACAGAACAGCAAAGAAATCCCAAGCGCCTAAGCGCAAGGGTACCCTCAAACCGAGCCAAAGCGCACCAGGGCAAAGCAAAGCCCAGCAAGAAACACCTAAAGCCCGCGCCGAAACCTAAGTGGGGAGGGAAAAGCGAAACGGAAGCGCGAAAAACCTAGCTCCTAAATCGGCGCGGGCAAAGGAGAGACCTCCCACCCTAACCTAAGCACCCTATGGGCAAAAGCAAAGCCCGGCAAAGCAACACCTAAGGCCGGCGCCAAAAAGCCTAGATGGGAGGGGTTACAAAGGGCAACGCAAAACCTTAATCCTAAGTGGCGCAGGCAAAAAGTGCAAAGCACGTGCCCAAAACAAAGCAAAGCCTAAGCAGCGCGCAAAAAGCGGAGAGCACTAAGAGTGCCCAAAAACAGGAAAAGGGGGGAACGACACAGCTTACCGACCAAACCGAAGACGCGAAGTCCATGCAGAAGAGCTGACGACACCACCACCAACACCAAAGGTCGTCTCCAACACCCAGGGCTCCTCGGGTGTCGTCTCCTCGTCCTCGGGTGTCACCGAATCCTGCAGAAAAAGAGAAAACTGAATAACACAGAACAGCAAAGAAATCCCAAGCGCCTAAGCGCAAGGGTACCCCCAAACCGAGCCAAAGCACACCAGGGCAAAGCAAAGCCCAGCAAGAAACACCTAAAGCCCGCGCCGAAACCTAAGTGGGGAGGGAAAAGCGAAACGGAAGCGCGAAAAACCTAGCTCCTAAATCGGCGCGGGCACAGGAGAGACCACCCACCCTAACCTAAGCACACTATGGGCAAAAGCAAAGCCCGGCAAAGCAACACCTAAGGCCTGCGCCAAAAAGCCTAGATGGGAGGGGGTACATAGAGCAACGCAAATTCTTAATCCTAAGTGGCGCAGGCAAAAAGTGCAAAGCACGTGCCAAAAACAAAGCAAAGCCTAAGCAGCGCGCAAAAAGCGGAGAGCACTAAGATTGCCCAAAAACAGGAAAAGGGGGGAACGACACAGCTTACCCACCAAACCGAAGACGCGAAGTCCATGCAGAAGAGCTGACGACACCACCACCAACACCAAAGGTCGTCTCCAACACCCAGGGCTCCTCGGGTGTCGTCTCCTTGTCCTCGGGTGTCACCGAATCCTGCAGAAAAAAAAGAAAACTGAACAACAGAGAACAGCAAAGAAATCCCAAGCGCCTAAGCGCAAGGGTACCCCCCCAAACCGAGCCAAAGCACACCAGGGCAAAGCAAAGCCCAGCAAGAAACACCTAAAGCCCGCACCGGAACCTAAGTGGGGAGGGAAAAGCGAAACGGAAGCGCGAAAAACCTAGCTCCTAGATCGGTGCGGTCACAGGAGAGACCACCCACCCTAACCTAAGCACACTATGGGCAAAAGCAAAGCCCGGCAAAGCAACACCTAAGGCCTGCGCCAAAAAGCCAATATGGGAGGGGGTACAAAGAGCAACGCAAAACCTTAATCCTAATTGGCGCAGGCAAAAAGGGCAAAGCACGTGCCCAAAACAAATCAAAGCCTAAGCAACGCGCAAAAAGCGGAGAGCACTAAGAGTGCCCGAAAACAGGAAAAGGGGGGGAACGACACAGCTTACCGACCAAACCGAAGACGCGAAGTCCATGCAGAAGGGGTGACGACTCCACCACCAACACCAAAGGTCGTCTCCACCACCCAGGGCTCCTCGGGTGTCGTCTCCTCGTCCTCGGGTGTCACCGAATCCTGGAGAAAAAGAGAAAACTGAACAACACAGAACAGCAAAGAAATCCCAAGCGCCTAAGCGCAAGGGTACCCCCCCAAACCGAGCCAAAGCACACCAGGGCAAAGCAAAGCCCAGCAAGAGACACCTAAAGCCCGCTCCGGAACCTAAGTGGGGAGGGAAAAGCGAAACGGAAGCGCGAAAAACCTAACTCCTAGATCGGCGCGGGCACAGGAGAGACCACCCACCCTAACCTAAGCACACTATGGGCAAAAGCAAAGCCCGGCAAAGCAACACCTAAGGCCTGCGCCAAAAAGCCTAGATGGGAGGGGGTACAAAGAGCAACGCAAAACCTTAATCCTAAGTGGCGCAGGCAAAAAGGGCAAAGCACGTGCCCAAAACAAAGCAAAGCCTAAGCAGCGCGCAAAAAGCGGAGAGCACTAAGAGTGCCCGAAAACAGGAAAAGGGGGGGGAACGACACAGCTTACCGACCAAACCGAAGACGCGAAGTCCATGCAGAAGGGGTGACGACTCCACCACCAACACCAAAGGTCGTCTCCACCACCCAGGGCTCCTCGGGTGTCGTCTCCTCGTCCTCGGGTGTCACCGAATCCTGCGGAAAAAGAGAAAACTGAACAACACAGAACAGCAAAGAAACCCCAAGCGCATAAGCGCAAGGGTACCCCACAAACCGAGCCAAAGCACACCAGGGCAAAGCAAAGCCCAGCAAGAAACACCTAAAGCCCGCTCCGGAACCTAAGTGGGGAGGGAAAAGCGAAACGGAAGCGCGAAAAACCTAACTCCTAGATCGGCGAGGGCACAGGAGAGACCACCCACCCCAACCTAAGCACACTATGGGCAAAAGCAAAGCCCGGCAAAGCAACACCTAAGGCCTGCGCCAAAAAGCCTAGATGGGAGGGGGTACATAGAGCAACGCAAAACCTTAATCCTAAGTGGTGCAGGCAAAAAGGGCAATGCACGTGCCCAAAACAAAGCAAAGCCTAAGCAGCGCGCAAAAAGCGGAGAGCTCTAAGAGTGCCCGAAAACAGGAAAAGGGGGGAACGACACAGCCTACCGACCAAACCGAAGACACGAAGTCCATGCAGAAGGGGTGACGACTCCACCACCAACACCAAAGGTCGTGTCCACCACCCAGGGCTCCTCGGGTGTCGTCTCCTTGTCCTCGGGTGTCACCGAATCTTGCAGAAAAAGAGAAAACTGAACAACACAGAACAGCAAAGAAATCCCAAGCGCCTAAGCACAAGGGTACCACCCCCCAAACTGAGCCAGAGCACACCAGGGCAAAGCAAAGCCCAGCCAGAAACACCTAAAGGCCGCGCCGGAACCCAAGTGGGGAGGGAAAAGCGAAACGGAAGCGCAAAAAACCTAGCTCCTAAATCGGCGCGGGCAAAGGAGAGACCACCCACCCTAACCTTAGCACACTATGGGCAAAAGCAAAGCCCGGCAAAGCAACACTTAAGGCCTGCGCCAAAAACCTTAGATGGGAGGGGTAACATAGAGCAACGCAAAACCTTAATCCTACGTGGCGCAATCAAAAAGGGGCAAAGCACGTGCCCAAAACAAAGCAAAGCCTAAGCATCGCGCAAAAAGCGGAGGGCACTAAAAGTACCCGAAAACAGGAAAAGGAGGAACGACACAGCTTACCGCTCAAACCGAAGATGCGACGTCCATGCAGAAGACATCGACTTTTTTGTATACTTAGGGTGGTCGGTCTCCACCTCATAGAATTTCCTTCACCAATTCGTGTACATAAACATGAAAACCAAAAGCAGCAAGAGTCAATTTCTTTTTTTAAGTAATCTATGTGTCCCTGCCAGATCACACAGATTGTTATTATCGTTTTTTTTTCGACAGCGTATTGCATTTTAAAAGTTTGAAAACTTGCGCAAGAACATTTCTGCAAATTTACGTGATATCAATGCTGCAGCACAACTTTTATCATTGAGACTTTATGATCATCTCTGGTCATTCTCATCGGATAAATTTGAAGAGCACTTCGGCAAAAAAATGGCTTAACATTTTTCAACTTAAGATTTTTTTTATTGCATAATTTAAAATATTTTCTGTACCTAATGTTTTGTACCAACTTTTGGAAAAACTTGAGTACTTGTCGTTTGCATTTATCTGCAGCTAAAAAATTTCAATTGTCAGTATCTATGTGTCCCTGTCAGAGCACATTTTTCATTTAAAAATTGCAGTTGGTTTTTTCCTACCGTGCTCAAAACCAGCATGCTCTTCGAAACAATATTTGAGAAAGCAACAGAATTTTCAATTTTCGTTCATTAAAGTACGCTCTGTAATAGGACCAAATTAATTTTTGGGTAGTTATTTTATGTTTCGAATTAAACATTTATTTTCGCTTTTTACTGAGTTTTTAACTGTTTTCATTTTTTGCTTTCTTCTTGAAAACAATTTTAAGAACAGAAGGATTGAAAGAGAAACAAGCTCTTTTTGTTTTATTTTTTTTCTGTCAACTATTTTTTCTTTGTTTTTTACAAAAACTTTTATTATAGGACAACAAGAATTTTGAAAAATGTTGGTTCAAGAAACTGAATTGTTAAGATCTAGCATTCCGAGAGAGCACCTAATCAATCAACAACCAATTTCTTACGTTAACATAACTTTTCAGAGCATGAACACTAGGGGTGAACTTCAAATCTGGTGGTCAATATACTGAGGAACAGAGCAAGCATTCGCTTTTTGCCGTCCTCATTCAAATGCGCCAAATCATATGGAATGTTTTCTTCAAGAAAATGAATGGGCCTCACATAACGAGGACCAACGTAATCAGTTTGCATAAAGTTTTGAAGAAAAATATTAGTCTGTTGTATGGGCTCGTATTCCGTATCTGGCCGATTTAAAAGACCGACAACTTTGACTTCGACAGAATTTTCTTGTAGTCTCTTTGCGAAGCCACACAGCCTAGCAGCAGTTTTTAAAGGAGTTTCAGGGGTCAGCCAAGGTTTGTTAGGGTGTTGTGAGATGTCATTGTTTCCTAATAGAAGTATGCAATGGGTGAAATTGGCACAAAACACTACATCTTCGCCGTTCAAAAAGGCAGCTCGGAAGCCGGGTCTGCAATGAAGAGTGATTTTATAGGGCCGGAGGACAACATCATTTTCAAGTTCGTTTTGAATCCTCACCAGGTTGCTGTCCCCGACTATAACGATTGATGGACTAAAACACGCTTCGATTGAATACATTTTTTTCCCAAGCTGGCCCTGACAGCGCAGCTTGATTTTTTGTGAATAATTAAACGCAAATTACGTACAGAAGCTTTCATTCAATAACAAAACAAAAAAAGTTTCTTCATCTCAATTATGCTCGAATCCTTTTCTTATGACACTCACGATGAGAAAATTTTGCTCAACAAAAACTACAGTCTTGTGCTTTAAGTTACAAGTGGGAACCATTTCCATAGACCCTAAACCAAAAAGTTCGTATATTAGGCCAAAATTATCAGAAGTACCAGTCAAATTTAAATCGCGGGCACTAGTAGCAGGTCTACCAACAGCATATGACACATCAGAAATTGAACAGTACGTACTAACACGAAAGAAACGACCGTCGCTCAATTGAATTACGCATTCTCCCAAGTTATTGTTAAGTCTGGAATAGGATAGCGAGCCAAAACATTGACCACTTTTATTGATAAACCTAGAAAAAAGAGGAAATATTCTTATTATCGCAAAAACGTAGAGTCTCGTCGTCTACCGTTGTCAGCCCCTTGAGATATTTTTCAGCTTGATTATTAGTAGTGCAATTAATCGCAGCTTGGTGCTTAATAAACTGTTGAACTATAGCCTCTGGTTCTTTAATTGTCCCTTGAACAGCACTTAGAAGGTTGTGATCTGCAGACTCAAAACAAAAGGCCGAAAAAAGTCAAAGGGGTCCGTTGCGCCTAACCTGTTCACATAAGTGTCGCATTGTATGAAAGTTGAATGACTGCGAATCCACTCCGTAAAGTTCTAAAAAATTACTGAAAAAAAGAGTTATGAGCTCATCTGCTGACTTAATGTGAGCTTCGGTTGCCGTTTGTTCAGAGAGCAGTCTCATGGCTGTGCTGAGCACGCGGAAGCTTTTATACAAAACCCTAAGGACGGGAATTTTTCTAAAAACAAGAGGTCCCACACGAAAAAAAAAACAATTTGAGATCGAAAGCTTTCCAGAACTTGATCTCATCTAAAGACTTTATTCGGTGCAAAATATCGAAAGGTACTTTAACTTGCATCATTAAGTTATTTGCTTCCTTCAATTTTGACTTAGCTAAAGATACAAGCACTTTCGTCAAAACTTTACCTGTACCCAGAAAAACTTGGTGCATTGGATCAATTGGACAATCCCAAGGTAAATATAAGATACTATTGAGGGGGGTTGAAGACTTAATGCCACATTTGATATCGCCATCTCGCTCAGCTGCCCAACCGCAGGCTTTGAAATCCTTATTTTCGCGAAGTTTGAAGGGTTTTGTCACGGAAAACAGCATCTTATAATTTTGTCAAAAGCCTTTTATGAAACAATGAGGACATGAAGAGTAGCCGTTAAATTGATTCATACATAAAACACTTGCCGTCGCTGGCATGTCTGCGACAATGGTTCTGATCCGAAAACTGATATTTGCTAAACCCTCAATGAGCATAATTGGCTCGCACAAAGACTCGATTTCAAACGCAATTAGGGGCAAAAGCTTATCAAAAAGTGGTTTTGATCTTCCATGCCAAAGACCTAGGAGAGAAAGATTTGAAAAAGCACCCCTTAGTTTTGGGGGCAAATTGAAAACTTGAACCCAAGTCGGCCAAACAGATAGTTTAGATGACTTGAAAACTGATGCATCGTCTACATTTAAAACTAATTGTACCTCATTACTTTTGAAGTTGTCCCATTGAGTAAACCAGGGATAATCGTCTTGCCAAGACTTCAAAATATAAGTCGAATTTCGGATTAAAATTTTTTCGAGCTGCGTTCTCAGGTCCACACAAACAAACTTACCACTTTCATACACATTAGATGTAAGGGCTGGTAAAAATGGCATAGAGAGTTTAGCGAAAAGATTATTAGGTACTGGAAGTGCCTTAGCAAAAAGCTTCAACAAATCATTTTTTGCAATTTTTGGTAGCTTATGATTATCAGACAAAGCTTCAAAGTCCTTCATGAAGCCTTCAGTTGAAAAGCTGGCTCCCTCGAACAACTCTGTTCCTTCCTCCTGCACCTGAAAAGCACTAAAGATTTCATTACCGTTATTGAACTGGGTTTGACTGTTTCTTTCTTCAACATTTTCTGTTTCAAAATTACCTAACATTATAGGAGTACCAAAAACGTCCAAAAGAGTTTGATCTTGAGGCGGCTGCGGAGAAACACAAAAAACCTCTCGGAGACGAACTTGTGATCGGGTCGCAGCGAACAGGTGTACTTATTTTTTGGGGGCTTAGGGATTGATCAATTTTCCTAAAAAACTGTTATAGCTCAAGTAAGATTCTTGATCAACATTTGAAGAACTCGAAATTTCGTATAGCGCGCGTCTAGGGGGCAGTTTTTCAAGTACAATTCTTCTTATTGGAGATTCGGGAATAGACGATTCTAAAGAGGAGAAAACTGGTGTCGTAATTAACTGTTCGGTTATTTTTTTGCGTTTTCTTACCGGCTCGGGATCGTTTGGACAGGGGTCACCATGCTCGCTTTTGTAGGGGCAGAGACAATTGATGTTAAACTTGCCAAAATAATGACGATTGTAAAAAACAGTTAATTCATCGCCCGTGCTAATATTCTTTGTGGCAACGCAAACCACTAATCTACCTTTTTGTCTGTATTCGACGTTCGACCTACAGGAAGCATTAACGAAAGAAATTGGACCTAGCATAAGTCATTGCTCATCTCTCACTTTACTGCATAAAACTGACACGTCATTAAAACCTGGTATTATCTCCGCATCAGTAATTTCTGCCAGAAATCCTATGACACCATTTACTACTTCACCTTTTTGAATATCAGATTTCGTACACAGAACTAATTGAACGTAGTCCTCATTTGGTAAGTAACTTACAGTTTTGTATTCAACCGAGAGCATACTTTTGCCGTACTCGTCGTCAAGGAACTTATGCATTGAGGTGATGTCATCGTTGTGTACTTCCTCACCCTCTATGAGAATCTTATGCGATGAAACAGTTTCTGTGTCCACCCACTTAGAAGTTAGTTGTTGATCAACGCTAGCTAGCTGTTTCCACGTCACAATGGACTTGGAAAAGTTTTTGGAGGCTGTGAAATAGTAATTCAACAATCCCTGTTCCATGAATCTTAAAAAGCATAGTTAAATTAGTCAGATAAGCTAGAATTGTATTGGGAGAGGGATAAAACAATTTTTCCTGAGATTCTTTAAAGCCTCATGACATTAAAAATATTCCGAAAATTCAATTAGATTGACATTATATTTTGAAACAAGAGGAGTAACTTAGCCAAAAAAGAAACTTTATTAGCGTCCCTGTCAGAGCGCCATTTATTTTCTCGTTTCTTAACAACCTAAAATCAGTTTCGTAATTCAGTTCATGTTTCATACATCATCTTTGCTTTAGCCGAACCGTTGCTTTCTTTCATTAATGCCGTACGCATTGGCAGCATCCTTTACACGTCTCAGGGCATAGAGGCTGTCCGCGTCTGACTGCTTCTAAAATTTATGTCGTAAGTAAAAAAAATTAAAAACTCCGAAAAAAACTGAAGTTAGAGAAATTTCAACCTCGAAAATAACTTTCATCTTCATCAGAGGCTGGTACGCGTCCGTCCCTGACCGATCGTTGTGCAAACCAGCAAGTTATTTTTCGTTCCTCTTTTGATAGGATGCACCTCGTTAAAAACCTGCCGTACCCTGAGTAGTCATCGCTTGCACCACTGTAGGCCAAGAGATTTCGATTTTTATACATCAGCCAATTATTCGAGTTTTTCCGTTGTTTTTGACTCTGTTTAACGTTCTATGACAAAAAAGAATAATTTTAGTTTTAAACGTAACCAACTACGGTCAGCTTAATTGCTCTCAAGCGACAGGTTTCAAGCGAAAGGGTTCGTGGCCGGATATCCAGTAGAGGGGTGCACACGGGGATTGCTTTATCAATTGCTCATAAAGTTCGATCGTTCACGCAAAACATCAGTCCAGGAAAAAAAGCACAAAAAGACCAACAGGGCTAATATAATTTCTACAAACTTTGTTTGAAAGCAATTTAAAAAAAACTTACAATTTTTCTCAATGATTTTGCAGCCCAAAGCAAAAAGTTGACTGCATCCACTTGAGCCATGTCTAATTGTCTTAGTGCCTCTTCAATTCTCTTAAGAATATTGACGGCGTTTCTATTCGGGCGAAACCTGGGTTGGTTTTGACCAGGCATTTTTCAACTTTTCAATTTATTCTGAAAAAAATCACATTTTGAGCAAACCTAAAATTCCTCTATAGACACGCACGACAAATTCAGTTGCCTTCACTTTTGATCGAGAGCTGTTAAAAACGTTCGCCAAGCTATTATTTTATTAATGCGCGAGAAGAATCATGCAAAAAATTCAAACGATAATTAAGTGGCCTCTCAAATATTGAATAAAGCATACATCAGAACAATAGGAAAGTTGGCCGCAAAACAAGTAGGTCATATTTTTATTATAGCCCCAAAATCAAAATGAATACTAGCCCCATGAGAAAAGTTTTTGTACTTTTGTCCAATGGCACGCAGCAATTGAATAAAACAGCACAAATATGAGAGCTCAAATCTTCAGTTATAAAACAAGAAATCAAAAGAACTGGCATCAAAATAGAACAAAAGAAAAAAATCCAGAAAGCCTTTTCGCTTTCAGAAGCAAGCCGTTTTTTAAATGTTCTTGTGTCCCTGACAGAGCACAAGCACACGTATTTCATTGTAACAGCTTTTAAGCGTCCTCTTGACTAGAATCATTTTCAGGATTACGATTTTCGTTTCCAACTGACTTTCGCTTTCGTTGCATATCCACACCTTGTTGGTTTACGTACCTGAGAATATAACGGTATTTCACCTCATTGAAATCGTTTTTCAAAACACCCATCAAAGCGCTACGAAAAACTTCTGTTCGTTCCTCGTCTGCTGGTTCCTTCTCACCTATGAGCATTTTCCATGGAGCAATGCAGTATTTTTTCCTTTCCTCGGGGGTCCAAATTTTGTTAGCAACCCACCCCAATCCAGGAGATTAACACCATTATACATCAGCGATTCAACTTCGAAGGAGCGTTCGTTTTCTTCAATCGGGTCATCTCTGTTTTGCTCGGCATTTTCATGAAGCCGGTTGAGTTCCTCCATGGCTTTCCTCTCAAAGGTCTTCAATGAACGCATCACATCTGTAGCGGCGTCCAGTTTTTTCTCAATTTTTGTCATAACGAATTGGAACCGCTCCCAAGTGAACTCCTTCAAAAAAGTATTTAAGAGTTATTGAAAATTTCTAGAGTCAATAGTTTGTCAATTTGAGATAGCAGTAAATATTTTCCTAACAATCACATTGGCCATCAGTTTACTTAACATCCTAAAAGTAATCCTAAGTGGTTTTGCAGTAATCTCATTGGTCAAAAATTATTTTTGTGGAGAAAAACTTCATGTGTCCCTGTCAGAGCACATGAAGACTTGATTTTTTGAACTAAATTTTTACTTCATCCGATTGGCTTGATGACGAACAAGCTTCTCCTCCTTCTGGGGTTTTTGATTTCTTGGACTTTTTCGCCGCGCGACCGAAGTAATCCTCTACCAATGCGTCAACGAAGGGTGGTCCGTCCGCAACTGCCTCATTATCGATCACAAGTCGGCTTTGCGATGATGGTAAACCAATTTCCGGGCTGCAACTTGGCCGATCATTTTGATTGTTGTCAATTCGATTGCTGCCCTGAGAGCTACCTTATCCTATATTGATAGCTTCCTCCCTCGCAGCAGCGCCGTTAGACTGACATAATTCACGCAGGTATTTATTGACATCTTTTTCATATCCTTGATATTTGAATTCTCCTAATGCTTTTCCTCCATGAGCATAACAGATAATATCAACCTGATTTCCGTACATCAGAGAGACCTTCTGGGAGTTCTTATAGTCCAAAGGCCACCTTCGACTATCTGCCGGAATTTTACTAAATTTATCATCAATTTCGAAGTAAAACAAATAAAACCAGTTGGGTGGCAATTCGCAGTCGGAAACATTGAGAGCAGCGGCCTCTTTTTCAATCATTCGGGCTGATTTTTTTGTAGCCTCTGGAAGTTGACTCCTTGCTAAAAAAATTTTTCGATTCGAGCCTGATTAGAGCAAAAAGTTTGATTCGAGCATAATTTAAAATTGAGAAGAAACTTTTGAGTCATTTAAATATAAAACACAGAACCCAATTCTTACCTCATTGGCAGTGAAGACTAGAAAACAAAATGACTCTCAAAATTTTGTTCTTGATGGAAACAAAAACGCGTCCCTGACAGAGCGCATTTTAATTTTTATTCCATTCTGAACGCAACCCGAACTAATTTTTTTTTACAAGAGCACATTTTTTTAAGATATTATATACTGAACACAATTAAAACTTGTACCACCTGTAGTACTTCTTGTGTATGCGAGGAAAAACTTAGCTATAATTCCAAACTGTTACTATAACAAAAACGCTTCTTTTCGACGAAAAAAAATTGTCTTAACCAAAGTTTTTCAAGTTTTTCATTTCTCGTATATTAGATAGGATAAAGTTGGTTTTAAGATTTGTCCAGATTTTACACAAAGGCATATTGGATGCCTCCGCTGTACCTCAACGGACACATCTGTTTTAAGTGGGACTCTCAGAAGAATGGACTACTTGCTTTTTGATAAGTTTTACGAGACATGAAAAAAATGAAGATCTTTGGTCAAGCCATATTTTTTCGTTCAAAAAAGAAAATTTGCACTATTAACTACTTGGAGTTATCACTCAGGCTCTCCTAGCACACGGAAGAAGGACTAAAAGCAGGACAAATATTAAAAGCGCTCACTATATAATCACAAATATGGTTTAAATAATTTTTTCAGGTTTCGGAAATTTTTTGCTTTTCGGCCTTGTCCATATTTTTCACAACTAAACAAACGAAAATATCTTTTCCTTGCTAACCGGCTAGCCTAAACAGAAGGGGGCTCTCACCTATAGAATGTAGGAAGGCAGGCGACAGAAGAGAGCTGAACAAGAGCAGCAAAACCAAACAAAAACTGAAATAGAAATACTAAAATAAAAATGATAACAACATCAAAACCAAAACAAACCAACACCGGGCGGATACCACTAGCCAGCAGCTATACGCTACCAACATTAGTATTAGAATAATAATATTAATAGCGGAGGGACAGTGAAGAACAAGTCAGCCAGAAGGAAGAACACCAAATTTCCTTTGACTGAATAAAGAAAAGTGGACCAAGTTTTGGTTATTTTTCAACACTTTCTCAAGAAACGTTACACGCAACCCTTTTGTTATCTGTATACACACACATCTTTAGACAGGCTCAAATAAAAAAACAGAGCCACAATGGGGTCGCTCTATGATGATATATGGAAATTTTAAGGAAGAGTACTAGTACCCAAAGTACAAATGTGATCAAAGAAAATGACGTATGTCAAACATCAGAGAAATCACCCCTGAGGATGACACTCCCAGGGGACCCTTGAAACATTATTACAAACCTCTACAAACAGTACTACACACCTGTAAACGATTTACAAACAGCTTTCAATGCAGTGAGTTGGCCCCATACTACAAACATGGCCATGTACCGCTATACAGAGGCAAATTACATCATCTTGATGCCCAAAATCGTGTATACAAACTGAGCTTGCCAGAAACTACATATAATTAGGGGTCTATATAGCCTATACACAACTCCGTAAGTACATTTTAAACACATTTCAATCGCCTCCACCGCTGTGTTACATACGACAATTTTGAGGCCAAAATAGGGGCCAAAGTACCATCCAAATATCAAACAGTAGTCGATGTGCGACCCCCTCAGTTTGGTAGTACACTACACGACGAGCCTGGTGAATAAAACAGAACCAGATTTGCTTTACTGTTCACATATTAATCAACAATTTGGTGTTTTGTACCATCGCTCAAAATGAGGCCACTTATCACCCCCACCCCCCTATGGAGTCAAAATACACCATCTAGATCCACGAAAACCTACATATAACCATGGTTCATGAGTAACTACATATAATGGGGGTTATAAATAGCCTATAGACGACACTAAAAGCACATTTTTAACACACTTTTTTCATCTCCGCAGCTTAGGTACCCCTCTATTAGGGTCGGATGTTAGGACCCCTGTACCGGCAAAATACACCATCTAAATCACAGAAAACCTACATACAACCATGGTTCATGAGTAACTACATATAATAGGGGTTATAAATAGCCTACAGACGACACTAAAAAGACATATTTAACACACTTTTTTCATCTCCGCAGGTTAGGTACCCCCTCCATTAGGGTCGGATGTTAGGACCCCTGTACCGGCAAAATACACCATCTAGATCCCCGAAAACCTACATACAACCATGGTTCATGAGTAACTACATATAATAGGGGTTATAAATAGCCTATAGACGACACTAAAAAGACATTTTTAACACACTTTTTTCATCTCCGCAGGTTAGGTACCCCCTCTATTAGGGTCGGTTGTTAGGACCCCTGTACCGGCAAAATACACCATCTAGATCCCCGAAAACCTACATACAACCATGATTCATGAGTAACTACATGTAATAGGGGTTATAAATAGCCTATAGACGACACTAAAAAGACATTTTTAACACACTTTTTTCATCTCCGCACGTTATGTACCCCCTCTATAAGGGTCGGATGTTAGGACGCCTGTACCGGCAAAATACACCATCTAGATCCCAGAAAACCTGCATACAACCGTGGTTCATGAGTAACTACATATAGTGGGCGTTATAAATAACCTATAAACATCACTAAAAGTACCTTTTTAACATACTTTTTCCATCTCCGCAGGTTCGGTACTGATCACTATTTGGGTCGAAAATTGCGCCCCATGTACCGGCTAAAAATCACACTCTGGTTCACAAAAGCCTTTACGCGGTCCCCTGGGCCTTCAACAGCAATATATAACCTGTCATAACCTTCAAACAGAACAGAAATTGGTTCACTCAACAATGAGATATTTCAAAAATACCGTTTTGTAACATAGCCTAAATTTGACCTGGTTCGCGACGTACATCGTCAAATTTCACCCACACAACTTCAAAAAACGCAAAGGAAAACTTATGGGGCTCAACTGTGGAGATGACGAGGGTTGTAAATTGCTATAGTACATCTACAAAAACCACTTATATAAAGGTACCATTCGTGCGGTGAAAAAGAGGGTCAAAATTAAGCATTTTGCCTGAATTCAGGGGTTAATATTTTCTCAGCGACCAATACTACGCACTTCACCGGTGGCTCAAACAAAGAGGAGCTCTTGTTGAGTTCAACGATACCACACATGCTCAATTCCGTTCAGTACTTTTGGAGTACTTTTCAAAAGCACTCAATTTCATCGAAATTTTCGAAAATTACTCGATCCAGTACCATCAAAACCCCGAAATCACCAATACCAGCCTTTGCAACGCAATTCAATGGCTGGACTTTTGTTGTCCGGGCCATTCTAAGAGTCACTCCTACCTATGCAACTCTTTCAAAAGTCTTCGTGACCCTGCACTACAATTTCACTGAATGTTTGTCTTTTTGCATAAAAAAAAACGTTCAAAATCAAAGAAAAGTTCATAAATTGTAAATTCGCAACTCAGCTATCATCAGCATGTTAGGTGGCCAAGTGGAGGTCTAAAAAATGCTAAATACACTGTTTTCCAACCCATGATTGAGCGGAAACAGGAAAAACCTGAAAACAGAGAGTTTGGAGCTGACTAAACCGAATTCTCGAAACTTCAAAACTTGGACGTTTAAACCTTTTGTGTGCAATCAAATCATGAAACAAATTACTTCTACTGGTCTTTTACTGTTTACTGTGTATCGATGTTATTGAGTTTTAATTATATGAAGCAGTGGTCACGGTATAACTCAAACAAAACGCTTCCGAACATTGTTTTTTTGCCAATTTCCTTTGTTAGACAACTGAAAACACCGGTATTAGCACAACCAAAAATGGTTTTCGCAAAAAAACAACACATGGTACTTCTTGCCGGTAAATTAATAGTACCGATTTGCCATAGAATGAGTTTGGAATGGTTCCAAGGTTAAAGAAGAGTTACAATTTCGAATTTCGCCTTGTACATATTTTACCATCGAAAAGCGTTCTGTTGTCGCCACAAAGAACTTATGGTCACCTTTTTTGGTCTAATAGACCGCTGATATATATCAGATATTGATGTAAAATTAGCGATTAAAATAACTGGACCCTTGTTATGATTCCATGCGCTTCGAGTCATAGAAGCAGTGATTTTCTTGGAAAAAGTCAGACAAAACAAAATAAAAGCTTGGATGGATATTACTGGAGGCTTTGATATGACGTTTATCAGATCCTAACAACCTAACAACAGTCATTGAAAGCTATTTTGTGTGAGAAAACGATCAAACAACATTTTTTTAATAATATTTTGTATTCTTATCACCGGTAAGGTCAAAATGAAATTTTCCGTTTAGGCCCGAGACAATGATTGTTTTAAGGCAAAAAATTATTTTTGGGACCCCATTTCAGTTTTCCAGCTTTTGTTAGCCTCAGTAGAAGTGCAGTTTTGCTATAGAATGATTTTGGAAAGGACTGGAAGCTCAAGAAATGTGACCATTTACGAACTTCGCCATAAACATAGTATATCACCAAAAACGTTATATTATCACCATAAAAAGCCTATGATCAACTTTCGCGCAATCTAGGCCTGTTTTTCAACTCATCTGACTACTTATGAATAGAGATTGTGGTTACGGAACCGTTGTGGTAGTTCTATGTGCTTGGAGTCAGAGAAACAGCGTTTTTCTTGAAAAAAAAAATCAGATACAACAATAAAAAAAAAGCTCAGATGGATGTCACTGGAGGCCTCTGATATGACGTTTATCAGGGCCTAACAAACTAGCCACAATCATTGAAAGCCGTATTAATAAAAAATCCATCAAGCAACGTTTTCTATCAGATTTTGTTTTCTTACTGCTATATCACCGGTAAGGTCAACATGAAATTTTGTGTTTAGGCCCGAGAGAAAAAATGTTTTATGGCAAAAAAAATTGCACCCCAATTTTATTATTCCAGCTTTTTTTAAACACCAGTAGAAGTGCCGTTTTGCTATAGAGTCGTTTTGGAAAGGATCGGAAGCCCAAGAAAGGTGACCAAATACGAATTCCGCCATAAACATAGTATATCACCAAAAACCGTTATATTATCACCACATAAAAACTATGATCAGTTTTTTCGCTTGATCTAGGCCTTTCATTCAACTCATCTGGCTACTTATGAATAAAGATCGTGGTTACGGAACCGTTGTGGTGGTTCTACGTGCTTGGAGTCAGAGAAACAGCGTTTTTCTTGAAAAAAAAATCAGGTCAAACAATAAAAAAGCTCAGATGGATGTCACTGGAGGCTTTTATATGACGTTTATCAGGGCCTAGGAAACTAGCCACAGTCGTTAGAAGCGTTGTTAATGAAAAAACCATCAAACAGCGTTTTTCTTGAAAAAAAATCAGGTCAAACAATAAAAAAGCTCAGATGGATGTCACTGGAGGCTTTTATATGACGTTTATCAGGGCCTATCAAACTAGCCACAGTCATCAAAAGCTGTATTAATAAAAAAATCATCATACAAAGTTTTTTATAAGATTTTGTTTTCTTACTGCTATATCACCGGTAAGGTCAATATGAAATTTTTTGTTTAGGCCCGAGAGAAAAAATGTTTTATGGCAAAAAATTTTGCACACCAATTTTATTATTCCAGTTTTCTGTTATCCTCAGTAGAAGTGCCGTTTTGCTATAGAATGATTTTGGAAAAGATCGGAAGCCCAAGAAAAGTGACCAATTGCGAATTTCGCCATAAACATAGTATATCACCAGAAACCGTTATATTATCACCACATAAAAACTATGATCAACTTTTTCGCGTGATCTAGGCCTGTCATTCAACTTATCTGGCTACTTATGAATAAAGATAGTGGTTACGGAACCGTTGTGGTGGTTTTATATGCTTGGAGTCAGAGAAACAAGGTTTTTCTTGAAAAAAAAATCAGTTAAAACAATAAAAAAGCTCAGATGGATGTCACCGGAGGCTTCGATATGACGTTTATCAGGGCCTAACAAACTAGCCACAGTCTTTAAAAGCTGTATTTTTAAAAAAAACCATCAAGCAATGTTTTTTACAAGATTTTGTTTTCTTACTGCTATATCACCTGTAATGTCAATATGAAATTTTCTGTCTACGCCCGAGAGAAAAAAATGTTTTTTGGCAAAAAAATTTTGCACCCCAATTTTATTTTTCCAACTTTTTTTAAACCTCAATAGAATTGCCGTTTTGCTATAGAATGATTTTGGAAAGGATCGGAAGCCCAAGAAAAGTGACCATTTACGAATTTAGCCATAAACATAGTTTATCACCAAAAACCATTATATTATCACCGCAAAAAACCTATGATCAACTTTTTCGCGTGATCTAGGCCTTTCATTCAACTCATCTGACTACTTATGATTAGAGATCGTGGCTACGGAACCGTTGTGGTGGTTCTATGTGCTTGGAGTCAGAGAAAGATCGTTTTTCTTGAAAAAAAAGTCAGGTAAAACAGTAAAAAAGCTCAGATGGATGTCACTGGAGGCTTCAATATGACGTTTATCAGGGCCTATCAAACTAGCCACAGTCATCAAAAGCTGTATTAAAAAAAATCATCATACAATGTTTTTTATAAGATTTTGTTTTCTTACTGCTATATCACCGGTAAGGTCAATATGAAATTTTTTGTTTAGGCCCGAGAGAAAAAATGTTTTATGGCAAAAAATTTTGCACACCAATTTTATTATTCCAGTTTTCTGTTATCCTCAGTAGAAGTGCCGTTTTGCTATAGAATGATTTTGG
This sequence comes from Convolutriloba macropyga, assembly GCF_964194025.1. Lineage (NCBI taxonomy): Eukaryota > Metazoa > Xenacoelomorpha > Acoela > Convolutidae > Convolutriloba > Convolutriloba macropyga. Next base: position 74,175,715 of record NC_134474.1, on the reverse strand, counting down.
AAAAGATCGGAAGCCCAAGAAAAGTGACCAATTGCGACTTTCGCCATAAACATAGTATATCACCAGAAACCGTTATATTATCACCACATAAAAACTATGATCAACTTTTTCGCGTGATCTGGGCCTGTCATTCAACTTATCTGGCTACTTATGAATAATGATAGTGGTTACGGAACCGTTGTGGTGGTTTTATATGCTTGGAGTCAGAGAAACAAGGTTTTTCTTGAAAAAAAAATCAGTTAAAACAATAAAAAAAGCTCAGATGGATGTCACCGGAGGCTTCGATATGACGTTTATCAGGGCCTAACAAACTAGCCACAGTCTTTAAAAGCTGTTTTTTTTTTTAAAAAAACCATCAAGCAATGTTTTTTACAAGATTTTGTTTTCTTACTGCTATATCACCTGTAATGTCAATATGAAATTTTCTGTCTACGCCCGAGAGAAAAAAATGTTTTTTGGCAAAAAAATTTTGCACCCCAATTTTATTTTTCCAACTTTTTTTAAACCTCAATAGAATTGCCGTTTTGCTATAGAATGATTTTGGAAAGGATCGGAAGCCCAAGAAAAGTGACCATTTACGAATTTAGCCATAAACATAGTTTATCACCAAAAACCATTATATTATCACCGCAAAAAACCTATGATCAACTTTTTCGCGTGATCTAGGCCTTTCATTCAACTCATCTGACTACTTATGATTAGAGATCGTGGCTACGGAACCGTTGTGGTGGTTCTATGTGCTTGGAGTCAGAGAAAGAGCGTTTTTCTTGAGAAAAAAAGTCAGGTAAAACAGTAAAAAAGCTCAGATGGATGTCACTGGAGGCTTTGATATAACGTTTGTCAGGGCCTTACAAACTAGCCACAGTCGTTAGAAGCTATGTTAATGAAAAAATCATCAAACAGCAATTTTTATAAGATTTTGCTTTCTTACTGCTATATCACCTGTAATGTCAATATGAAATTTTCTGTTTACGCCCGAGAGAAAAAAGGTTTTTTGGCAAAAAAACTTTGCACCCCAATTTTATTTTTCCAGCTTTTTTAAACCTCAATAGAAGTGCCGTTTTGCTATAGAATGGTTTTGGAAAGGATCGGAAGCCGAAGAAAAGTGACCATTTACGAATTTCGCCATAAACATAGTTTATCACCAAAAACCATTATATTATCACCACAAAAAACCTATGATCAACTTTTTCGCGTGATCTAGGCCTGTCATTCAACTCATCTGACTACTTATGATTAGAGATCGTGGTTACGGAACCGTTGTGGTGGTTCTATGTGCTTGGAGTCAGAGAAAGAGCGTTTTTCTTGAAAAAAAAGTCAGGTCAAACAATAAAAAAGCTCAGATGGATATCACTGGAGGCTTTGATATGACGTTTATGAGGGCCTAGGAAACTAGCCACAGTCGTTAGAAGCGTTGTTAATGAAAAAACCATCAAACAGCGTTATAAGATTTTGCTTTCTTACTGCTATATCACCGGTAATGTCAATATGAAATTTTCTGTTTACGCCCGAGAGAAAAAATGTTTTTTGGCAAAAAAATTTGCACCCTAAATTTATTTTTCCAGCTTTTTTTAAACCCCGGTAGAAGTGCCGTTTTGCTATAGAATGGTTTTGGAAAGGATCGGAAGCCCAACAAAAGTCACCATTTACGAATTTCGCCATAAACATAGTTTATCACCAAAAACCATTATATTATCACCACAAAAAAACCTATGATCAATTTTTTCGCCTGATCTAGGCCTGTCATTCAACTCATCTGACTACTTATGATTAGAGATCGTGGTTACGGAACCGTTGTGGTGGTTCTATGTGCTTGGAGTCAGAGAAAGAGCGTTTTTCTTGAAAAAAAGTCAGGTAAAACAATAAAAAAAAGCTCAGATGGATGTCACTGGAGGCTTTGATATTACGTTTATCAGGGCCTAGGAAACTAGCCACAGTCGTTAGAAGCTTTGTTAATGAAAAAACCATCAAACAGCGTTTTTAATAAGATTTTCCTTTCTTACTGCTATATCACAGGTAATGTCAATATGAAATTTTCTGTTTACGCCCGAGAGAAAAAATGTTTTATGGCAAAAAAATTTGCACCCTAAATTTATTTTTCCAGCTTTTTTTAAACCCCGGTAGAAGTGCCGTTTTGCTATAGAATGATTTTGGAAAAGATCGGAAGCCGAAGAAAAGTGACCATTTACGAATTTAGCCATAAACATAGTTTATCACCAAAAACCATTATAATATCACCCCAAAAAACATATGATCAACTTTTTCGCGTGATCTAGGCCTTTCATTCAACTCATCTGACTACTTATGATTAGAGATCGTGGTTACGGAACCGTTGTGGTAGTTCTATGTGCTTGGAGTCAGAGAAAGAGTGTTTTTCTTGAAAAAAAAGTCAGGTCAAACAATAAAAAAGCTCAGATGGATGTCACTGGAGGCTTTTATATGACGTTTATCAGGGCCTAGGAAACTAGCCACAGTCGTTAGAAGCGTTGTTAATGAAAAAACCATCAAACAGCGTTTTTTATAAATTTTTGCTTTCTTACTGCTATATCACCTGTAATGTCAATATGAAATTTTCTGTTTACGCCCGAGAGAAAAAATCTTTTTTGGCAAAAAAATTTTGCACCCCATATTTATTTTTCCAGCTTTTTTTAAAGCTCAATAGAAGTGCCGTTTTGCTATAGAATGATTTTGGAAAGGATCGGAAGCCGAAGAAAAGTGACCATTTACGAATTTCGCCATAAACATAGTTTATCACCAAAAACCGTTATATTATCACCACATAAAAACTATGATCAACTTTTTCGCGTGATCTAGGCCTGTCATTCAACTTATCTGGCTACTTATGAATAAAGATAGTGGTTACGGAACCGTTGTGGTGGTTTTATATGCTTGGAGTCAGAGAAACAAGGTTTTTCTTGAAAAAAAAGTCAGGTAAAACAGTAAAAAATTCCAGATGGATGTCACGGGAGGCTTTGAAATGACGTTTGTCAGGGCCTAACAAACTAGCCAGAGTCATTAAAAGCTATTTTGTTCACAAAACTTGTCAAAAAACGGCAACATCATAGAGCGATTCAATAAAGGAGGTTTTTCGATGTTAATCTTGCAAGATCTTGCAAGAGGATGTTAATCTTGAAAGCATCTTGCAAGATCTTGCAAGATTAACATCCTCTTGCAAGATCTTGCAGGATTAACATCCTCTTGCAAGATCTTGCAAGATTAACAGTTTTTTGCAAGAATCTTTCAAGATCTTGCAAGATTAACATCCTCTCTCGACTAGGAGTAACATATTTTGATGTTCCCCACTCTTTATAGTAAGATGCTCGTTTGTGAGCTAGCAAGATCACATCTTTGTTCTGAAATATTGGAGTATTGGACAAGAAGCAGAACAACAAATGTCAGCTGTCTCTATTTTCGCCCTTTTTTAAAATTTCCTGTTGAAATTTTTTACAATCGGTTTTATTATTATTGTCTCGAAAGAAAACCAAGTGTTGCAATTTGATCTCCATCGAGGGAAGTAAGTGGCCAGCCAATGACCTCAAATGTTGATTTTTCAGACTAGCTGCGCTAAAGTTGATAAACGAATGACCAATTAAATCATGATTTTACTGATAAAAACTATTCAGACGTGCTTTGTTTCGCAAAGTTTCTGTTCGTTTTTTGCTTTTTCTTGTTCCGAAAGGCTTTATTTATCTAGCCAAGTATACGTTGAACAAATAGGGGGGGGGGGGAAGTGGTACGTTGAGCTTCTTTTGAGGATATTCCAAGCTTATATTTTGCTCAATTTACCTTAGGTTTTTTGCTCTCAACCTTCTAACATATTTGTAGGGCAGCAAGATCGAAGGCTGGCTCGACCTCAGAGCTCATTGGCAGTTCTTCTGGGCCAGTCCAAACTGAGTGCCAAAAATCATACGTACGTTGACAAAATTGAGCCGGATCCCTTGGAAAGGTAATTTTGCGAATAAACTTTACAGATAGTTACAAACCCAGGCTGAGGTTGCAGACCGAAATCGGATATGTCCAGCGACTGAAGACGAAGGCTCGAGAATGGCGTGGTGCGTTTGAAATTACATTGTCTGGAATAAAGATGAACACATGAATGTCTCTGACTTAATTCAAAGACATTCATGCCTTTCCCGGGCCGAGGTGTCAACGCTAAAAAACGCAAAATTATGTAAGATTGGCGTTGAATGCGTTGAATTTATGTAAGATCTACGCTTGAGCGTAGATCTTACATAAATTCAACGCATTCAACGCCAATCTTACAAAATTTTGCGTTGAATTTTGGCGTAGATCTTACATATTTAGCGTTGAATTTTAGCGTAGATCTTACATATTTAGCGTTGAATTTAGCGTAGATCTTACATAAATTCAACGCATTCAACGCCAATCTTACATATTTTGCGTTGAAATTTGACGTAGATCTTACGTATTTAGCGTTGAATTTTAGCGTAGATCTTACATATTTAGCGTTGAATTTAGCGTAGATCTTACATAAATTCAACGCATTCAACGCCAATCTTACATAATTTTCCGTTGAATTTTGGCGTAGATCTTGCATATTTAGCGTTGAGTTTAGCGTAGATCTTACATATATTCAACGCATTCAACGCCAATCGTACATAATTTTCCGTTGAATTTTGGCGTAGATCTTACATAATTAGCGTTGAATTTTAGCGTAGATCTTACATATTTAGCGTTGAATTTAGCGTAGATCTTACATAAATTCAACGCATTCATCGCCAATCTTACATATTTTGCGTTGAAATTTGTCGTAGATCTTACATATTTAGCGTTGAATTTTAGCGCAGATCTTACATATTTATTGTTGAATTTAGCGTAGATCTTAAATAAATTCAACGCATTCAACGCCAATCTTACATAATTTTCCGTTGAATCTTGGCGTAGATCTTACATATTTAGCGTTGAATTTTAGCGTAGATCTTACGTAATTAGCGTTGAATTTAGCGTAGATCTTACATAAATTCAACGCATTCAACGCCAATCTTACATGTTTTGCATTAAAATTTGGCGTAGATCTTACATAATTAGCGTTGAATATTAGCGTAGATCTTACATAATTAGCGTTGAATTGAGCGTAGATCTTACATAAATTCAACGCATTCAACGCCAATCTTACATTTTTTGCGTTGAATTTTGGCGTAGATCTTACATATTTAGCGTTGAATTTTAGTGTAGATCTTACATATTTAGCGTTGAATTTAGCGTAGATCTTACATAAATTCAACGCATTCAACGCCAATCTTACATATTTTGCGTTGCAGTTTGGCGTAGATCTTACATATTTAGCGTTGAATTTTGGCGTAGATCTTACATATTTAGCGTTGAATTCTAGCGTAGATCTTACATATTTAGCGTTGAATTTAGCGTAGATCTTACATAAATTCAACGCTTTCAACACCAATCTTAGATATTTTGCGTAGAATTTTGGCTTAGATCTTACAAATTTAAGGTTGAATTTTTTGAATTCCATTTCAGACCACTTTATGATTTCCAAAGTTTTTCAAGTGTTTTCTCAAAAAGTCAATTTTTTCACTGTTTCGACCCCTATGCTTCAAAGGTGAGAAGAGCGAAGTCAGCAAAAAACCACTTTTTAGTGCTCTTTTATATAGTGCAAAATCCATTCGAGACCAATTTACAATTTCAAAACTTTTCCAAGTTTTTTTTTCGAAAAATCAATTTCACTGTTTCGACTCCTATGCTGCAAAGGTGAGAAATGTGAAGTCAGAGAAAAATCATTTTTTTAGTGCTCTTTTATAGTGCAAAATCCAATTGACACCATTTTACGGTTTCAAATTTTTCAAGTTTTTTTTCCAAAAAGTTAATTTTTTAACTGTTTCAACCCTATACTGCACAGGTGAGAAAAATCACTTTTTAGTGCTCTTTTTTAGTGCAAAATTCGTTTCAGACCATTTTACGATTTCAAAACTTTTTCAAGCTTTTTTTCGAAAATGTAATTTTTTCACTATTTCGAACCGTATACGCCAAAGGTGAGTAACAAGAAGTCAGAAAAAACCTTTTTTAATGCTCTTTTATAGTGCAAAATCCAATTCAGACCATTTGAAGATTTCAAATTTTTCAAGTTTTTTTTCAAACAATTAATTTTTTTACTGTTTCGACCCCTATACTGCACAATAGAGAAAAATGAAGTCAGCAAAAAATAACCATTTGCTCTCTTACGGTGCAAGAACCATTTCAAACCATTTTAGGAATTCAAATTTTTTTCAAAACTTTAAAAAAATTTTAAATTTTTCCTAGTACTTCTCACATGATAAATGCGTTGAATACGTTGAAATTATGTAAGATCTCGGCTAAATTCAACGAAAAATTTGTAAAATCTAGGCTAAATTCAACGAAATATATGCAAGTTCTACGCTAAATTCAATGCAAAATATATAAGGTCTACGCTAAAATCAACGCAAAATATGTAAGATATACGCTAAATTCAACGCAAAATATGTAAGATCTACGCTTTATAAGGATTTCGGCTCTTAAGGAAACCAAGGTACGGTGGCGCAATGGTAGAAGAGGCGACAAGTAAACAGGAGGTCAGTGGTTCGAGTCCTATACCCAGAGTTCTACGCGTTGATTTTTTGTAAGATCAACGGTAAATTCAACGCAAAATTATGTAAGATCTACGCTAAATTCAACGCTAAATATGTAAGATCTACGCTAAATTCAACGCTAAATATGTAAGATCAGCGGCAACTAGCGTTGACAAGTCGGAAAAATCACCGCCATTTCTTACATAATTTTGCGCTGAATGCGTTGAATTTTTGTCTTTAAATTCAACGCATTCAACGCAAAATTATGTAAAGAAATTGCGGTGAATTTTCCGACTTGTCAACGCTAGTTGCCGCTGATCTTACATAATTTTGGCCAAATTCCTCGGCCCGGTTTCATCTATTTTTCCAGACAATGTTATTTCAAACGCACCCCGCCATTCTCAAATCAGAAGTGCAACAATTAGTTTTAATGATGTAATGGGAAGAGTGTAAAAAGTTGTTATTGTGTAATCAAAAGAGCGTAACACATAGTTTTTATGGTGTAATCCAAAGAGTGTAGAAAAAAGTTAATCCACTCTTATTCTACCATTAAATCTTAAAGTTGCACTTTTAAATTACACTTTGTCCACCCTTAATAAGCGGAGCACTAACGGTGTAAAAATATTATTTTTACACTCTTTACACTCTTCTCCCCGTTATTTTTGGGGAAAATCTTCGGCCCGGGTAAAAAGTATGAAAACCTGGACATGCAAGCATAAAAGCCTGGAAATGAGAGCATGTAGTCTGGAAATACCCCGTGAACTGAAACTTGATACATCTCGATAAGAAACATACTAAATCTTGGTAAATCTTGCCAACATCTTGACACGGTACTTGCCATGGAAATATCAAGATTTGTACGAACTTGCATGATCTTTGCATGGGTATCAAGAAACAAGATCTTGGCAAGATTACCAAGAAAGATTAACCATGACGTGGCAAGATATACCAAGCTGTAAAAATTGAAAAGCACCTTTGGACAAAATTTAGCACAAATTCATTTGATTAAGCAAGAATTATCAAGAATTATCAAGAACTATCGGAAAATTCAGCTCCCGTTAGTTTATTAACCAAAAATTGAGCCTACTTTTTTTAGTATAATGAACTTTTTAAGTGGGTACAAGCTCGGTATGTACATAGTACACACCTTATACAGGACCGCCACCAAGAATGCCCCCACTTGTTGAGTTCTCAAAAGACTTTGATTTATTTTCTGGGGACGAGATACGTCGAGCATCGATTAGAATATATAATAAGTGTTATCAAGATTTGTCAAGATTTTGTCAACAGCTGTCAAGAAATTTTCTGGGTCTATCTTGATAAGATCTTACCAAGATCTTATCAAATTTACCAAGAAATGTTGGTGTTTCAAGTTTTTGGCAAGATATTTCCAGTTCTGCAAGAAATGCCAAGATCCTGCATGTCTTATCAAGGTGTATCAAGTTCCGATTCACTGCATAAGCACGTAAGCACGTAGCGGAAAATTGTGGACATAGACTCAATCTGTCTGGAACACTCTGGGCGTACCCAATTCCGTCTGGCAGGCATCTCAGCTTTGGACGTAACATTGCATACCTTTTTTTCCATTAAATTAAATAAGCTGTTATATTTTTGTACAGTCATATCATTTGAAATTTGTCGGCAACCATCATATTTCTCTTCCTCTTGGTTTTAGTAATCGGAATTGTTTGGATTCTTTCAAAATATATGAAATTGTAGTCATGTTTTTTTTGTTTTCTTAGCAAATACTCACTGAAATAATCGTTATTTCATTTAAGTTGGCAACAAGAAAGTGCAGAAATAAACATGTCTAACAGTGACTGCAGTTCGAAGAAACAACAAACGATACCTAATTTGAAAAAGAGCCCTTCGGAATTTTGGGACGAACGTCGATTGAGCGTCGCTGAACTCGTGAACAAATTCGAAACTCTAAAAACAGATAATGGAACCCAGGGTTTTATGCCAGAGGGAGGCAGACACCAGCTATCGGGACACAGACAGCAGATTGTAAAAAGAGTTTCAACTGGTGAAAATGGAAATTGGGACGATAAGAGGTTGTATAATTTTGACAGTGGGTACGAGAAGAGCCCAAAACCTGGAACGGAAAACGGGTTTGTATATTACAAAAGTTTCTAAAATAGCACATCTCGCCCAAGCTATGGATGGTATCTTTTGTCTTTTTTGAACAGTTATTAAAAATGTTGCCTTATAAATAAATTCATACTGTTCATAGTTTATGACTGACCTGGACACATTTCATTTCATTTCAAAATATTTTTGCGGGTTCTTTCCCGTTATAGCCCCTCCACCAGCTTAGTTGTGATGTAGATCCTCCCCCCCCCCCCCCCCCCCCCGCGGTAACCGCAAATATTCCATAATGGAGATTATATTTTTGGGTCTGGAGGCTATAAAGGGAAAAGCGTTTTTTGGCTAGTAGTTTATTGATTTTTTGGTTTTCATCTTTGGTTTTCAGCTTCCTTTCATATCCGACCTTATACAAATCTCTTTTCTGGACTAGCCTACTTTTCACCAATTTCAAACTATTTTTTTTTTCGTTTTCCTATGGTTTGATTATTTTTTACTGATAAAAATTAGAACTATTTGTTTCAGAACTCAAACCAGCAGAGAGGCTCAAATTTCACACCAGGTTACGTACTTCTGATTTATTGCAAATTTGAGTAAAGCGCGTTCATCAATTTACTCCAAGCTTCGCACCCACAAAACACTCAAAGTCAGCTCCTGTAGGTGTAACAAGCATTAAAGCTGACGTCTATTAATGTAGAAAATTTGAAAAAATTGGGGTATAGTAAAAAAGCTTTCTACTGGCCTAAAATCAACGAAATATGTTCCTACTTATTCATTGTGATTAGTTGTGTTTTATCACTCCTCAATGTGGCCATGGCCATGCCTCAGCGTCTCGCCTTGATATGAATCTATCACAGCCGACTATGTAAGCAGCTTTACAATAAAATTACTCGTTTTCATATAGGCTTAATCTTTTATTTATGCTAAATGTGGTAAACGTAGTTCATGAAATAAAACAAACAGAACAGAGAAGGAAAAACTTCTCAATGCTGATTGGCTAGTTGTGAAAATTCTGTAATTCTATATTACAAGCGTTGTTACTGATCGTTGTCTCTAAAAAGGATAGATTAAATAAATCGGATCTTTCCGTTTATTCAATACAATTCATTAATTTTTACTAATTTCTATGCCATAAAACAGATTTTGTACTGAATAACAGCAAGCTGCTCATAGTAAATTTTACCGTGTCTCGCTTTTGACCCCATTTAAACTCGTTTTTAATTCTATATGTAAGTGGTACAATCAACATTCAAAAAAGGGATGCTCATAGTGTCTGGGTAGAAAGTTTATCGATTAATGCCAAATTAGGGATAGGTAGGATTTGGGTAAATAAATTTGCAGACAGAAGTTTGTGGGGAAATTAAATATGGATGAAAAGGTATGGTATAAATTATGGGGGATTAAGTGAACTGGGGTGAAAAGAATTAGAACCGACTGGCACAGATCTTTTACTATTGTTCATTAACATTTAGATTTATGTTTAATTTCTCTTTAGGATGTTGGCGTGGCAACTTATGATCGCCTGAGAAACGAATTCTTCTACTCAACACTTGTTTAATGCGAATTGATCAACGAGAACTTGCTGCAATCTAGATTATCAAAGTCTGGGAGTCGCTTCAATAGAGCATTAGAGTCTGATTTCAATCAGTTTCATTTACTTAATAATAATTCTTCATTAGTTAAGCGTGAGTAAATTGACAGTACTTTGTAGCATAGTTGAAAGAATGTGTTTCTAGAGAGTGATGTATAGAAAATCATAGTTAATTATAAGTAGTTAACCAGGTTTAGTTGTCCAGACCGACTATAAATCTGATTAGAACGTCTTCGAGCTCACACATGCGCATCATACGCTCGAATGACTTGTTCTGGAAAAGTGTTCCACCGCAATTTAGTCTGGACAATGGTCTAGAACTTGTCTGATCATAGGTGGATTCGAGCGCTCTTAGTCTGATCAGATGGTATTGCAATCATTTTTTTTCTTTTTTGATCTTTTTTACTGAGAGAGTTGGCCCTATCAAGAGGCAACAATACAGCATCCCTCTGGTCAGAGACTCATCTAGAATCTAATGGTGTTGATCAGAAACAAGGGGTCCAGCTAATGGCGAATGGTGGTCCCCTTTAGAAGTAGCTTTGATTAATTGTAGATTAACGCGGTTTTTACCGAAAGTTATTTAGGTGCTTCTATCAAGTGCACCAAAGATGGTGCACATCTACAGAAACGTACAGCAAAAGCACACTAAATAAATTATTTTTTCGACACAGGATTTATTTTCATTAGCAGTACTCTTAATATTGGTTTTTCCTTAGTTGAATATATAACTGAAAAGAATAATTTTTTGAACGCTGAATAATTTATTATAGCGGTATTAGAGATTTGCTCATGTTCTCGGATCAGACTATTTTGAGCGCACTTGAGTCTGATCATAGCCAACTTCGAACGCATTTGAGTCTGATCAGAGGAGGAATCAAGCGCAAACTTGTCAGCTCACAGGCAGATTTGAGCGCACATTAGACTGATCAGAAGTGACTTTCGATCGCACGATCGCCTAATCAGAGGAGACTATCGGGCGCATTTCGAGCAAACCGGAGTTTCGAGCGCACGATGGTGAGGTCAGAGATCACTGCGGTCTGGGTGGGTGGGGCTGGTCAGAAGTCACGTTTGTCTGGGACGGTCTGATTAGAGACAATTTTGGTCTGGGTCTCAACATTGTGCAAAAAGAAATAGAAACTATACTTTCTTGTTACATTTATTCACTCAACAATTTGTAAAAAGCGGCCAATTGTTATTCTGCGTTTAATTACTTTTAAATTTTGGACATTTTTTTCAACTCATGCTGCAAAAAGAAAATATTTTTTCAGTTTTTTTTGCAAAAATTCTACAAAGGTGCATTAGATTTGAAAAAGGTGCATTAGATTTAATTTGTCTTTAAATCTCTTTTGAAGACCTCAGAAAAAATATGTCACAAAGATTTCTTGGATATAATATCTCTTGTGATTAAAACCAAATCAAGAAATCATACTTAACCACCGTAAACAGATGTATCGCTCATCAGATTTTAGTATGCTG